>NW_024080635.1:10006867-10222935 GCF_003009895.1 Hyaena hyaena | reverse complement strand
GTTAAGCAGGAGCATATCAGTTATCTTTGCATCCGAGGCGCCTACCACAAAAAATACTCACCAACCGTTGAATATTGGTCCCAACAGGCCTAATTGGTTCACGTGAGTGATTCTCAGATTAAAACTTCATCACTGTACCATGTGCTTCTGGGTTCTTACTAAACTCTACCAATGCAGATGGAGTTGCTCAGTCTTTTCTAGACTTTTCTCTCCCTTATCCTATCTCAGGCACCCTTCTTCAGTGACTCAGATTGTCTCCACCAGAGATGTGTAACAGAGATGAAGAAGGCAAGCCTGGGCCAGTTAGAGAAAAGGAAAATAGAAAACAGGTTTGGTCAGTTCCTCTCCTTTCTCTGACTCCAAGAAGGGTCTAGGTCCTTGGACAAGCATAACGATGTGGCACAAAGTTGAGGAGGGAGGCTGAGCAGCAGGAGGGACTGCGGGGGCCTAGGTCCCCGAGCTGATGGGAGATGGCTTCAGGTGCAGCAGCCCTGACCCCTTACGGTGTGGCAGGCCAGATCCGAAACACGCCTGGAATCCTAGCAGCAGGGTGGGGCTGCTGACATGGCCTGAGCCATCACCATGACCAGCAAGATGAAGAGAAGACCAGCCAGTAAATCAGAAATAGAAGGATAGGCTTGCCTCCTAATGATAGATATTTACCCTTTAGTAACAACAGTGAGACTTTATTTTTGCTTTGTTTATTTCCAGCCTTTATTTTTATGAAATATTACACTTGAGGAAAGGCATGTAGAACAAATGTATAGTACAATGAATAATTATAAGGCAAACATCCATGTACTCATCACCGAGGTCATGAAATAGACCACTGCCAACACCCCCATCCCTCCCAGATTACAGCCTCCTTTAGAGGCAGCCAGCAGCTGGATTTTTATAATAATCACTTCCTTGCTTTTCTTTATAGTTTTATCACCTGTGAATCACACGGAAAGTCTTAAATTAGGACTTTCTCATGTAAATCCCAAGACTGAAGACCACAAAGGAGAGCCTCTTTAATGTGGATCCTCATCTTCTTGAGTAAATTTTGGCAGGCCCTGGGGAGGTGGCGGTGGATTTGGGGTCTTCGCTTTTGACAGAGAATGCAGCTTTGAGGCTCCTCTCATTCATTATGTTTAAGGCACCTGAAGAGCACCGTGAGGGGCACAAAAATGCACCCAGAATGGAGTGCCCCCCCCACCTCGGAGAGTCCAGGAGGGCAGAGAAAGCATGGATAAACACGACGCAATAGGGTGAGGGCCTGAAGAACTAAGGGAGATTGGAAGATACAGACATCAGTTTTCAGCCAGAAGTAGAGCAGGCTTTGTGGAAGAAGCAGCAGTGTGCTCACTCATGCATTATTTATCAAACATTTTGAGGGGCTGGCAGTGTGCCAGGAAATTAAGTAAAAGGATACAAAAAATAATAAGATAAGATCCTTGCCTGCTCATGGCGTAATGGTTTAGTTAGCCCAGATACAAATGATTTTCATACAGTGTGCTTTAACTACAAAGTGTAAGAGGAATGATTGGTTGCCTGGGGTTGTAGGGGAGGGTTTAAGACCTGAGGTCAATGGTAATCCTTGAAGGAGAGAAGAAGAGTTTGGCAGACAGGGAGGGGAACCGCTGAATCTGCAGAAGCACAGAGGTGAGAAGGCACACAAGGTCAGTGTTGGCAAAAGGTACAGTTCATGGTGGGAAGGAGATTGAGACTTGATAGGTAGGATGGATGAACAGGAAAGGTGTTCTAGGCAAGGGGAACAGCATGAGCAAGGGCATGGAGGCAAGAAATCATCATACCTAGTACATAAGATACTAGATAACTCAGTCTTGCTTCAGTACACACACATAAGGTGTATGACTGACGGTGTGATGGTTAATTTTATTTATTTATTTATTTATTTATTTATTTTTAATAGTTTATTGTCAAGTTGGTTTCCATATAACACCCAGTGCTCATCCCCACAAGTGCCCTCCTTCATGCCCATCATCCCCCTTCCCTTCCACTCCATACCCATCAGTCCTCAGTTTGTTCTCAACATTCAAGAGGCTCTTATGGTTTGTTTCCCTCTCTCTCCCCCCCATCTTCCCCCTTCTTCTCCCCCATGGTCCTCTGTTAAGTTCCTCCTAACCCTCCTATACGTGCAAACATATGGTAACTGTCCTTCTCTGCCTGACTTATTTCGCTCAGCGTAACACCCTCAAGGTCCATCCATGTTGCTACACATGGCCAGATTTCATTCTTTCTCATTGCCATGTAGTATTCCATCATACAGATAAACCACATCTTCTTGATCCATTTGTCTGTTGATGGACACTTAGGCTCTTTCCATGATTTGGTTATTGTTGAGAGTGCTGCTATGAACATTGGGGTACATGTGCCCCTATGCATCAGCACTCCCGTATCCCTTGGGTAAATTCCTAGCGTGCTATTGCTGGGTCATAGGGGAGTTCTACTGTTAATTTTTTGAGGAACCTCCACACTGTTTTCCAGAGGGGCTGCATCAGTTTACATTCTCACCAACAGTGTAGGAGGGTGCCCATTTCTCCACATCCTCGCCAGCATCTAGAGTCTTCTGATTTGCTCATTTTAGCCACTCTGACTGGCGTGAGCTGGTATCTCAGTGTGGTTTTGATTTGTATTTCCCTGATGAAGAGGGATGCTGAGCATCGTTTCATGTGTCTGTTGGCCATGTGATGGTTAATTTTAAATGTCAACTTGACTGGGTCATGGAGTCCCCGATACTTGGTTGAATATTATTCTGGGCATACCTGTGTGTCAGTGTGTTTTGGGCTAAGGTTAACATTTGAATTGGTAGATTGCCCTCCTTAATGTGGTGGGCCTGATCCAATCAGTTGAAGGCCTGGCTAGAATAAAAAGGCTGACCCTCCCTCAAGTAACAGAGATTTTTCCTGGCTTTAAATTCAAACACTGGCTTTTCTTGGGTCTTGAGTCTGCTAGCTGTTGGACTGTCCCGGAAACATCAATTATTGTTCTCAGGCCTGAGGACTTGGATTGGACCCACACCATCAGTTCTCTTGTGTCTCAGCTTGTTGACTCATCCTACAACCATCTCATCCTATCAAGTTAATTCCTTAGAATAAATCTTTTTAGATACACAGATATAGACCAATATAGATCAATCTCTCTCTCCCTCTTCCTCTCCCCCCACCCCCACCCTGCTTCTCCTGCTGGGTCTGTTCCTCTGGACAACCCTGACTAATACAGAAGGGAAAGGGAAATAACTTTGGAAAGGCAAGTTGGTGCCAGATCACAGAGGACACAGAATGCCTGGCCACAGAACTTTGAATTTTATTTTGAGGGCAAAGGAAAAAACACGGGGTTCCTGAGCCAGAAAGTGACTTAAAAGGAGCTGAGATCTAGGAAGGCAAGAAGGTTGTGCTGTATAAAATGAATTAAAGCAGAGATTGTCAAAAGGAAACATCTAGAGATTGGATATTAACTTTGTGGGTGTAGGACTTATGCTGCAGAAATGTCGGGAGCCCCTGGGCATACAAGGGTGCAGGGGTCCAAAGCAGATAGAGGCACTGGAGGCCCCGAAACAGGTGGGAACTGGAGATGATTTCAGTGGTACTAATGGGATTTCTGAATAGCTGGAATTTTGGAAATGGGGATGGGAATAGGGGATGGAGGAGGTAGGGGTTCGGGAATCCTCTAGAAGATGGTGTCAGGTACCACACCAGGGTGGACAAAGGGGGTGGGGGTGCAGACAGAATCTTGCAGTTCCAAGTGACAGAAACCTACCCAACTTGGCTCAAGCAGCAGAGGGAATTTGTTGGCTAATGTGACTGAAAATTGAAGTAAGACTAGATCCAAGGGCTCGAACGGTGCCACTGGGACTTGGTTTCACTGTCTCTGTCTCTCTGCTCTCTTTCCCCTGTCTTTTGTGGTCTCGTTCTCAGGCAGTTTCTCGCCTTGCAGTGGGAAGATGGTTGCCGACAGTGCCATGGTTACATCCCGCCCTCAGCAGAGAGATTCATCAACTGGACTGCTCTGACCAAAGTCTCAGAATTGAATCTCACTGGTTCTCATTGGGTCATATGCCTGTCCCTGAAATGCTGCTAAAGTTCTCTGATTGGCTAAGCCTGGGTCATGTGTCTCTCCCCACAACCAGGTGTAGGGTCATCTCCTCTGGAGCCACAGGGATTTGAGAATCGGGGGAGGGGCTGCTGCAGAAATGGAGGTGCTGTTGCCAGAAGAAGGAGGAATGGACATTGGGATGGTAGCCACAGGGGAAGGGAGACCGGAGACCCCTAGGCTGCTCGTCTTGTTAGTGTGAGGCGGCTGTAGCCAGAGTGGAGGTAGGGAGGAGGCTGTAGGAGGCTGGGGTCTAGGCTGGCAGCAAGGAAGGGATAGACTGGGGTCCAGTAGTAACACTACTGCCTTTTTGGGGCCGTGGAAAGGTTGGGGAGGGCCATTTTGACAAAAATCTGACACACAAAAGACAAAGTGCTAAGTGAGTTCTTGTCCTCAGAATAAAGGCAGGAAAAGCCAAGCAGTTGGGTGACACCCCATCAAGATATTGCTGCCCATGGAAAGGGCAGACATTGTCTGGAGACATTCATGGGATTGTGAGACGGGATGAAGGAAAGGTCACTGCCAACTAGTCTTGCAGAGGGAGAAAACACAACCAGTTTTCCTCAAGTTTAAGAAACTAAGCTTATGCATTTACCAACAGTCAAAAAGTTACAGTAGCCCCAAATGACCTAAATCCCAATAGTAGATTCATTAGATATATATCGTAATACCCTTACAGTAGAATACAGCCTTTAAAAATGATGTTTCATTTGTGATGGAAAGATATTCACAATGTAGTTTTGAAAGAAAAAGGCAGAGTACAATCTGTTTTTGTGCAATAAATGTGTACGCATCCCTCTCCCTCTCTATCTATCTGGAAATATGTACACCAAAATGTTAATAGTTTGTATCAGGAGGGACAGGACTACAGCTGAAGCTTATTTCTTCTGATTTCTCTTTAATAATCTGCTGGGCAGTATGATAGTGAAGTGATCAATTAGAGCCAGTCTCTTGGGTCCAAGTCCCACCGTCTGCCACTGCCTAGCTTGGCAACCTTGGGCAAATCCCTTAACAGTTCTGAGCCTCAGTTTATGCTTCAGTAAATGGGGGTAATTGTTCTTTTTTTTTTTTTTAATGTTTACTTATTTTTGAGAAAGAGAGAAAGAGAGAGAGCGAGAACAAGGGAGCATGAGCGGGGAGAGGAGCAGGTAGAGAGGGAGACACAGAATCCGAAGCAGGCTCCAAGCTCTGAGCTGTCAGCACAGAGCCCCAGCTGCAAGGTCATGACCTGAGCTCAAGTCGGATGCCCAACGACTGAGCCACTCAGGCATCCCTGGGGGTAATAGTTCTTAACTCATAGAGTAGTTGTGGGTATTTCATTAACTACTATTACCATACCTATAGTCAAAAGTCTAGTTATCCTTCTTGTGCAACTGAAAAACTCAAAAGAAAATATGAGTATTATATCAGATGTATTGGAAATAGGCTTCCTTCTTGCCCAAATAGCTGTGGTGGTTACCAATCAATGAACTATTATTAACATAAGCGATTTTCCTGTAACACTGGGAGACATCTGAGACTAAGAGAGTTCCTCTTCTCCTGCAGCTTGCACACTAGCAGGGAAGACAGATGACAAACAGGTGCTGTGAGGATAGGGTGATCAGGGAGGCAGTGACATTCAAGGGCTGAGAGGCAGCCACGGGAAACAGTGAGTTCGAGGCCTCGCGGCAGGAAGGAAGTCCCGAAAGCAGAAGACTGTCGATGTGGCTGGAGCGAGGTGTAGGCAGAGAAGTGCGGCATGCCACGGAGGACTCGATGCAGACCTGGGAGGGACGTTTGTCAGGGGACCACACAGGGAAGACACTGCCCCTCGGGCAAGCCATAGCCTACGTCTTTTTTGCAACATAGAAATAATACTTTGCTTCAGAAGGTTGAAAAGATCAAAAGCATTGCCAGTGGCAGCGCTTTGCAAACGACCATTACAAACACAACCATCGGAGAAAGAGAGGAAAAGCTTAGCAGGGAACCAGCAGCCAGCCAGCCGCGCTGGCCCGCGCGTGCGCGGTAATCTACCCGAGCCGGGGCGGGGGATGAATGCAGGCCCCGCCTCCAACCACTGGGCCAGGGCTCGCCTCCGGGTCCCTCCCACTTCCGCGGGCACCCAACCCTGCGTCGCCTGCGTGCTGACGTCAGGCGCGTGCCCCTGTCCGGCAGCTGAGGAGACCCCGCGCAGTGCTGCCAACGCCCCGGCGGAGAAGCTGCGGTGAGTGCGGGGCCCGAGGCTCCCCGCGGGAGCGGCTCCCCCACTCTCCCTTCCCCTCGCGCGGCCCCCGGCCTCTCCTCGTCTGCGGGGATACCCCGGCTTCTGGGATCCCGGGAGCTCTGGGAGCGCGGGGCCCGGGGAGGGGTGCTCGGCTCGCGCGGCGCCGTCCGGGCGAGCGCGGGTCCGGGTTCTGCCCGGGAGCAGAGGGTAGAGGGTGGCGGCGGGGCAGGCGGGGGTGCACGGCCGCCGGTAGGTGAGCGGCCCGGGCGCGGGGTGCCGGCCTGAGGGCGCGGGCGGGGCCGGGCTGTCACCGGGCTGCGGCGGAAGGACGGGGTCACACCCATCCCGGCCGCCCGGGCTCCCCTCCCCCCCAGCCGGCCCCGCGGGCCCCGAGGGCGGGCGGCGGGACAGGACCGCGCAGCAGCTCGCGGGCGCGGGTGGCTCGGGCCCCCGGGCCGGCTGTGCTCCCGGCGCCCGGGCTTGGACTTCCTGCTTCGCCCGGCGCCGCCGCGGACATTTTGCGGCGGGCGGGGGAGGGGGGGAGGGGAGCGGAATCGCGAGCGCGGCGGGGAAGTGGCGGCCGGAGAGGGGGTGGCCTGCGGACCGCCCCGGGCTGCGCCTGCGACGCGCTTCCCTCCGCAGCCCCGCGGCTTGACGCCCGGTCCGGCGGGGCGGGCCTGGTAGCTGTTTCCCCAGGTTCCTTTATTCCGGCCTTAGGTTGAGTTCCTAGCACCATTTCCGTTTGCTTCTCCAACTCTCCCTGCTTATTCAGCTGAAGCTTCCCTTTCAGGGAGTTACCTAACCACCTCTCGAAACTGTCGTTCTGCCGCTTGCTTAATTCCTCTTCTTGGGGTGAAATTTTCTTTGTTCGTTTGTTTTTTCCTCCCCTTTAAGTCCAGGAGAAATGCAGTGTGGAGGATTACGTCATCGCAATATAAGGGGTGAGAGTTTTAACTCCTACAAGTCAGGGATTCACCGAATGAAGGCAGCGTTTTGCAGCCTCGGTTGGGGCACTCGCGGGCACATCCTGCCTGCTCCCCAGCGCATCATATTCACGGATGGTGCTTTGAAACCTCTTGGGCGTCTCCGAGGCCTCTGAAAGCCTGGAAGGTTTGAAACCTCAAGATTAGCTTGTGGCAGAGAGGAAAGCGTAAGACAATACCTACAGCCACTCCTGTAGACAGTAACTTTGAAGATCCTCTTAGAGTCGGAATGAAGTGATTCGTGGGAGCTTTTCTTTGGTTCAGAATGACTTCCAGGCTGTTGAACTTCTCCCGCAGGACTTAACTGATGCACAGTATAGACCTGAGCTGGCTCACGTGCGCTTTTTGTGGCAAGGGTGTGGTGGGAAGAGAATCAGTTCGTTTTACGCCTTAACCTTTGCTTGCCAGACAATTAAAATTTGTAACTAAAAAAGAATTTTGGATTTTTAACCAGAAACGCTTAAGTAACAGTTTCAGACCTTGGGGCTCCCAGTATTTTTTCCCCAGAATATTAGGTACATCCCCCAGCTGTCTGTCTTTCATGGACTTACAGAGATACAGCACAGAAAAATGTTAACATTGTGAAGCAGATGAGATCTCATTGTGTAATGGATTGTTATAAGGGTAGTTCTTGTTGGAACAAGTACTTTCCTATTGTTTCTTGTGTGTAGAGAGAACATTGCTTGTTAAGAAACACTTAAAAGAAGTGGTAGGTTTAAATCAATTTTCTGTGTTGTGTAGGTAGGTGTTGGGCAGAGGATGGGATAGGTACTGAACTTGGATCTTCTGAAATACATTTGTCATAGTGTGGTATCTTGTTTTAAAAACCCTTTCTGCTGCTTTATTTCTTGAGAATTCTACGTTTAAGAAGTTTAAATATACATACAGCAGTTTGCATCTTTCCTTTTAAAATATAGCAAAATAGGGGCACCTGGGTGGCTCAGTCGGTTGGACGTCTGACTTTGGCTCAGGTCATGATCCGTGATCTCACGGTCCGTGGGTGCCTGGGTGTGAGCCCCCCATTGGGCTCTGTGCTAACAGCTTGAACCTGGAGCCTGCTTCAGAGTCTGTCTCCCCCTTCCTGCCCCTCCCCCACTGCCTCTCTTGTCTCTCTCTCAAAATAAAATAAAGACCTAAAAACAATAAATAAAATATAACAAAATAGTTTGCATTTACAGTTTTTAGACTGAGGCAAAGAGATGAGAGATGGATAGTTAACTGAGTATTAAAAATGAGCTGTTTTCCAGTAATTTCTTCAAGAAATTAGTTATCACATCCTCTTAATATGTTTTTCTATACTAATCAAAACTCATACCCAGCTAAACTTAATTTTTTTGGGTATCTAAGCCATTGTTACAGCTAGGGTATCAAACGTCAGTGAAATTCCTAAAGCCCAATAAGACCAAATCTTGATGATTTTTTTCTTTAATTTCAAGATTTATTTTCTTTTATTCAGATACTTTTCCACTTTGAACTTTATGGTCTATTAGAAAAGTACTTCTAGTTATTTTTAAGATGGTTACACCAATAAAATGTTTTGATCCAAAAGCTGTCACATTTGGAAAACTTTGAAATACAACCTATTGTGTGTCTGGGAGTAGTATTTATAGGCGTTCTTGGAAGTAAAAGTCAGATTGTACTTTTATTTGCAGATATATTTTAGATCCATTCATTTAGTGTTTTTAGGGTCTTTTTGAGAGGTCTATATGGGTTTCCTCTGTGGGGAAAGGAGGGATTATTATTTTGTTAATTTACGTCCAATAAATAGTTTCACATGTCTTCCTATAATAAAGGGCTTCACTCTAGCCTTTTGTGGTAATACTTTATTCAGTGTTCTCTTTCTTTTTTTTTTTTTTTTTTTTTAAATGTTTTAATGTTTTATTTCACAGAGAGAGAGAGAGAGAGACAGCGACAGCGTGAGCAGGGGAGGGTCAGAGAGAGAGAGAGGGAGGCACAGAAACTGAAACAGGCTCCAGGCTCTGAGCTAGCTGTCAGCACAGAGCCCGACGTGGGGCTTGAACCCACAAACCGTGAGATCATGACCTGAGCTGAAGTTGGACGCTTAACCGACTGAGCCAAACAGGCGTCCAGTCAGTGTTCTCTTTCAAACCTCTTAGTGCCCCCCAGTAAAATGTAAGTGATATGAGGGCAGGATTTGACCTGGCATGGTCACCCCTGCATCCCTGGCGCCTAGGATAGTGCCAGATATATACTAGATCTCAAGAAATGTTTGTAAAATAAATTACTTTAGGATGTCTGAGGGTCAGCATTTTCTCTTTCTGCATATTCCATAGGCTTGTTTACTGTGTTTCCTGAGACTTGTGCTTGGTCGGCCATATCCGGACTCGGGCCCATTGAAGTGATTACTAATCTGCTCTTGCTTGATCTTATCCATCTGTTTAATCCAGTGTCTTCTGCAGCTGCACTGTGTGGACGGACTCTTCACCATTGCTTAGAAAGCTTTTGCTGATGACCAGTTCTTATTCTTCTAAAAAATTATTTAGACTTTAATGATTGCTTTTTTCCTCTATTTCTTTTGTTTGCAACAGCAGCTTATTTTTGCCACTTTTTCCACTCGGCTCAACAGTATCAAATTCCTGGTCATGTTGTGCTTTGTCCCTTACCAGTTTCTACTTTTAGTTACTTATCCTTTCAGTCCAGAATATATTTGCTAAAGCAATTTTCATTACTTGTTATTTCAGCTATGTCTGCTACTGCTGCTATTCTAAGTCCTGGATAGCAAAAGTCTTCACTGGTTGCCCCTGGGACATTGGTCTCAAATACTTGTGTGAAGTGAAACCAGGTGGTTTTGTTGTTGTTTGTTTATTTATTTTTTAATTTAAAATTTTTTTCTAAGGTTTTATTTTTAAGTAATCGCCACGCATAGCATGAGGCTTGAACTCACAACCCCAAGATGAAGAGTTGCATACTTTATTGACTAAGCCAGTCAGGAGCCCCATGAAACCAGGGGTTTTCCTCTAAAAAAATATTTAAGAGAAATATTCTCAAACATTTAGCTATAATGCTAAAGTCCAGAACATTTTCTAATAAAGGAAAAAATTGTATATTGTTAAGTCCTGGGATTCACCAATAATTGGCTGTCACTTCTGTTCCTCCCTCTGTTCTTTAACACTTGCATTGTTTTTTCCAAAAGTAAGCGATTTTGATTTGCCATCTTAATTCTGTTCCTGTGTCTTGAGTGCTGTACTGCTGGTATTATAATTAAAGGTGTAGATTCTGGAACCAGACTGCCTGGGTTCAAATCCTGGCATTTATTATCTATGTGCAATCTAAGCAGTGTCTTTGTGACTCAGGTTTACTGTCTGTAAGACAGGGGCCAGTCATAGTCACTACCTCACAGCATTGTTATGAGAATCAAATCAGTTAATCTCTGTGAAGTACTTAAGAATTCACTGGCACTTATTGAGTGTTCTGTAGGTGCTTTTGTTATTATTACAGCCTCTCTTAGGTCCCCACGTTTGAGAACTGAGTTTTCCCCCAAATCAATATTTTAATAACCATCCTTCCCCTGGGTTAATCTAATGAAACCATAAAAATTATTATTTTTTTAAATGTTTATTTTGAGAGAAAGAGAGAGTGCACATGTGTGCATGCACAAAGGGGGAAGGGCAGAGAGGAAGAATCCCAAGCAGGCTAGGCTATGTGCTAATAGCATATACGGGGCTCAGTCTCATGAATTATGAGATCGTGACCTGAGCCGAAATCAAGAGGTGGTCGCTCAACTGACTGAGCCACACAGGCTCCTCCAAACCATAAAAATTATTATTATTTTTTAAAATTTTTATTTATTTCTGAGAGAGAGAGAGAGAGACAGCCAGCCAGCCAGCCAGCCAGCGTGAGCAGGGGAGGGTCAGAGAAGGAGACAGAATCTGAAGCAGGCTCCGGGCTCTGAGCTGTCAGCACAGAGCCCGATGCAGGGCTTGAACCCACAAACTGTGAGATCATGACCTGAGCTGAAGTTGGATGTTCAACTGACTGAGCCACCCAGGCGCCCCCCCCCAAACTATAAAAATTATTAAATGAAGTGGGGACTGTTGCTTGCTTTAAGTTTTTGTCCACTATCTTAATCAGTTTTATATAAATAAGGGTATAAAGTTAAATACAGTGTTTGGACTATGAACCAGCAGCATAAGATCACCTTGGAGCTCCATCCCAGTCTTACTGAATCACAATCTACTTTTTAACAAGATACCCACGTGATTTTTATGAACATTAAAGTTTGAAGCATCCTCTTTAGGACTGGTAGAGTGGTATCTTAAGGGATTTCAGAAACCTTGTAGGGTGCTTTATTTCTATTCCCCGCCCCCCCTTAAGTATAAATTGGTTGCTTTTATTATTTTTAAAAATCTTTTTAAGTTTGCTTATTTATTTTGAGAGAGACAGACAGAATGAGTGGGGAAGGGCAGTGAGAGAGGGAGAGAGAAAATCTCAAGAAGGCTCTGCGCTGTCAGCACAGAACCTGAAGTGGGGCTTGAACTCAATAAACCCGTTAGATCATGACCTGAGCTGAAACCAAGAGTCAGATGCTTATCCACTGAGCCACCCAGGGGCCCCTGGTTTCTTTTATTCATTTTTAGTGTGTTTTTTTTTTTTTGGTAAATTTCTGAGAGAGAGACAGCGTGAGCAGGGGAGGGTCAGAAAGAGAGAGGGAGACACAGAATCTGAAACAGGCTCCAGGCTCTGAGCTAGCTGTCAGCACAGAGCCCAACGCAGGGCTCTAACCCACGAACCGTGAGATCATGACCTGAGCTGAAGTCGGACGCCCAGCTAACTGAGCCACCCAGGTGCCCCACTTCTATTCATTTTTAAAGTTTATTTTGAGAGAGAGAGAGAGTGAGCGAGTGAGCGCACGCGCGCCCCAGCGAGAGTGGGGCAGAGAGAGGGAGAGAAAATTCAGGCAGGCTCCACGCTCAGGATGAAGCCCGACTAGGGGCTCAATTCCACAACCGTGACCTGAATTAAGATGAAGAGTTGGATGGGATGCCTAACTGACTGGACCACCAAGGGACCCCTAAACTGGTTTTTTTAAGGCAGGATCATAATCTTGAGAGTGATTGAAACCTGTTTCACTTTTGAAGAAATTAGTTTCTTGCCTGTAGAATCACCTCATTTCTGTGCTCACAATCAACAGTTTAAAGTTTTTAAGTGCCCACTTGCAAATAACTAATCTTAAATTCTAGTTTAGTATATCAGTTACACATTTGAACTCAATGTTTTATTGAAAGCATTGTAATGAAGAGCATATGATCAGGATAATTCATATAATTGTCGATTATGAAAACAGGTGAAATGCAAAGTTGGCAATTAGCTGGTCAGATGTAACAAATATTTTCTTTACTAAAATGAACCATATCTTTAATCTTAAGGGAAAACATTAATATCTAAAATCTAGTCTTACTTAGCTGGGATCCTGAAAAAAATTAGTGCTTTTTTTTAAAGGACTTGATTGAATTTTTCTCTAATAACTTAAACTATTTGCTGTAGGAGAAATTCACCAGTACTACCGTTGTGTAGTATATGCTTTGCAGTAGTGTTTCCTAGTTCTTTTCAAATCAAGGCAGACGTAGAAAAGTATTTGTACACCACACGGAATTGAATGGCTGAGGCTGCTCTTGACTGGCTAGGTATGCTGCATACCCCAGGGAGCTGGGGGAGGGTAGGGTGCAGGGTCAGGCACACCTGTGTCCATTCTGTTTCAGGTGGCAGTATGAAGCCAGCTACTGTTGGATGGTAAGCCACAGCCATCCTTTTCAGCTAAACAGATGATCACTGTTTGCTATTCCTTGTGGAAACAGAAGAGCTTGAGAACAGACCAAATGAAGAGCAAATGAAACCAGGGGGAGAGATAGAGGTAGACTACAAGAATGCTGTGTTAATTTGTGTTAAGGGGCAGGAGAAGAAGATGGGCTGTAGAAGAAAGCATAAGCAGGATTTCAGCTACAGTCTGTTTGTTTTGTTGATAGGCAGTTTAAGAATATTTGTTATTTTGTTATTTTTTTTATTTATTTTTTAATTTTTTTTAATTTCTAGGGGGGAGAGAGAGAGAGCGTGAGCAGGGGAGAGTCAGAGAGAGAGGGAGTCACAGACTGAAACAGGTTCCAGGCTCTGAGCTGGCAGTCAGCACAGAGCCCGACGCGGGGCTTGAACCCACGAACTGCGAGATCATGAACTAAGCGAAAGTCGAAAGTCGGACGCTTAACCGACTAAGCCACCCAGGCGCCCCGAATATTTGTTATTTTGGTTTGCTTTTAAAATCTGTTTAAAAGCAGATGAGGAATGGGAAGTAATTTAATAAAGTTTCTTAGTAAGTAATCGTTGTGATTTCAGGGATTTTGATTATACAACTTCACTGTAACAGCTAGTATTTATTTCTCAGCTCTGTTATTTGAGAGGGCTTGATTTTAGAATCTTCTGAAATGGAATTAAACCATCTATATATCACTAATTAATTTTCCTGAAACCATATTTTTATTGTGGGGTTTAAGATTAACATGTTTTAAATAAACTATTAGATTTTAGGATGTGAATTTTCATTTATCAGATAACTCGGAAAAAATGAATTCCTGTTAATATTAGAGTCTGGGGTTTAAATCAATACCTAATACCCTTACTCGTTTCAGAAAGTGTCCAGATAGTATAAATAGTACACAATAAAAGCTATGGAAATGTTTGAATTATTTTAAGTCATGTTATTTAGAAATAGGGGTAGGGGATAATTTTAATTTTAAGAGTAGTTGCTTATGCTGTTTTCTAGTGTGTTTCAGAATACCTGAGAGATGTTTCCAGTAAGGGTGGCATCCAGCTGGAAACCTAGCTATATCCCCATCTTGGAAATTCGTCATGTATTTAAAGGTTCAGAGAAGTTAGCTGGGAGTCTGTTTAATTCAGTGTTTCTTAAACATGTGTGATGAGAGCCTTTTTTTTCTCCCTCCTCCCATGAAACATCCTTTTAAAGTTTTGAGAAAATGAACTGGGAGATTTGGTGTCTGGTGATTTATTATTCTCTATTAGATTCAAGGACTGTTGGTGTGGCCAAACAATGCTTGCTATGGATAGAAAAATGAGAACACTTAAGTTCCTGAGGCAGGTGAACTGTGGAGACTTCTGTAGAGGCCGTGGGTGATGTTCTTGCCCCACTCAAGATGCAAGCCTCACTCAAGATGCAAGCCTCACTCAAGAGGTGTTGCATAGAAACTGCTAATTTGCAATTTCTGAAGATTGAACTGAGCATGTTATATATACAACACATCTTTGGGGTCTCTATGGGCAAGTAACTCCATCTCAACTTAATGTTGGGACAAGGTTTTGGAACAGAGAAGCAGACCAATATTAGGGACTGGGGAAGTGATTGTCCAGTGGCTGCAAGGGAGGCTTCTGAAAGAGGGTCACTCTCTCCACTTTCTTCTGTTCTTGGATCAGTGATCCTTCTAGTTTGTGTATTATTGTTTTTCAGTATTCTGAAAAGCTTGCAGTAATTTCAAAGCCAGCATTTTAATGTTCTGAAAGCCACAGTGATCCTTCTAGTTTGAGTATTTTATTGTTTTTCAGTATTCTGAAAAGCTTGCAGTAATTTCAAAGCCAGCATTTTAATGTTCTGAAAGTCCCAGAACTCATTAACTGTTATATTTGTGATCCAAAGAATTTCGATGAAGTTTTTAAAAAAAATAATTTTCACATACATGAGAAGTTAAGATTCTAGGAGCATATACAGTAATCTGTACATTCTTTGTATTTTACCATTTGACATTTCTTTTGCTTTCTTTTCCTTGTCACATATACTGCAGATCTCTGCCCCCAAGAAACCTCCCCCCCCAGGTCCTATTTTATTTTATTCATTTATTTACTTAAAGTTTATTTATTTATTTATTTTGAGAGAGAGAGAGAGAGAGTGAGTGGGAGAGAGGTGGAAAGGGGGAGGGAGAGAGAGAAAGAGAGAAGGATAGAGTCTCAAGCAGGCTCTGCACTGTCGGCACAGAGCCTGACATTGCGCTCAAACCCGCAAAACCATGAGCTCATGACCTGAGCTGAGCCACCCAGGCGCCCTTCAGGTCCTAACTTTTAGATTAATCGTTTTTTTTTCTTCCCCAGGTTGCACTTACTACATGGCTTGAAGGTATATTCTCATAAAAACTTCTCCTTGGTTCTAGTTAAATCAGAGCCAGGAAAAATCATTTCACTTATAACTCTGTTGCTAGTTATCCCAGAGATGGGAGAATGGAGCAAGACATAACTTTATATATCTAGGTCAGGGTGAGACACTTAGGTTGGGGTGTCATATTTCTTAAAAAAAATTACTATTTTTTGGTAATTGAGTAAGTTTTTTTCAGGAGCAAGATTAATTCATGTCCTGGATGTGACGTGTTGAAGATACAAAAGTTTGTTTTCTGTTGAAACCAAATTCTTTACTTCTACTACTTTCACTTGGAGAAACTGGTATTTTTGCTTTTATAAAAAATATATGTGTCTCTTGTTTTCAGTCTCTTTATAATATGAAAATGAGATGATTCTTTACAAATGTTTGAAAACACATAAAAATCTAAAAAAAGAAACAATACATAGATGTAGCTTTTAAATGTTTATTTTCATTTTTAAGAGAAAGAGTGCATGCCAATGGGATAGGGGCAGAGAGGAGAGGGAGAGAGAGAATCCCAAGCAGGCTCCGTACTGTCAGTGCAGAGCCTGATGCAGGGCTCAATCTCAGGAACTGTGAAATCGTGATTTGAGTTGAAACCAAGAGCCAGATGCTTAACTGACTTGAGTCACCCAGGCACCCCCATAGAAGGAGCTTTTAAAATAGGACCAATCAGGGGCGCCTGGGTGACTTAGTCGGTTGAGTGTCCGACTTTCACTTAGGTCATGATCTCGCGGTTTGTGGGTTCGAGCCCCGCGTCCGGCTCTGTGCTGACTGCCAGCTCAGAGCCTGGAACCTGTTTCAGTCTGTGACTCCCTCTGTCTCTGACCCTCCCCTGCTCACACTGTCTCTCTCTCTCCTAGAAATAAATAAAACATTAAAAAAAAATTTAAAATAGAACCAATCAATGGAATTTTATTTTATTTTCTTATTATTTTTTAATGTTTATTTTTGAGAGAGAGAGGGAGGGAGGAGCAGAGAGAGAGGGAGACACAGAATCCAAAACAGGTTCCAGTCTCTGAGCTGTCAGCACAGAGCCTGCTGCAGGGCTCAAACTCAGGAACTGCAAGATGATGACCTGAGCCAAAGTTGGAGGCTTAACCAGCTGAGCCACCTAGGTGCTCCTAGAACTAATCAATGATAAAGATTAGTGAAGACATAAATTCTAGAGATAATTTTTTGGTGATTTAGTTTTGAGATTCCTTAAATTCATTATATGCTAACTCCTTTAGTTAATTTCAATCTAAGTGAATTGTTCCAAAATCAGAGACATATTTTCATTGTTTAAAACTACTGATTGTAAGATGTACATTAACTATTTCACTGTGGTATACTTGCAAACACAAAGTGATACGTAGAATTCTTAGAGATGCTGCTTTTTTAGTTTGTTTTTGTTTTTGTGGTATCCTCCCCCGCCCCCCCCCCCCCCCCCCCCGAGTTTAAAAGTTGGTAGAAGGGTGTCTGGGTGGCTCAGTTGGTTAAGCGTCTAGCCCTTGATCTTAGCTCAGGTCTTTGATCTCAGGGTTGTGAGTTCAAGCCGTGCAGTGTGCTCTGTGCTGGGCGTGGAGCCTACTTAAAAAAAAAAAAAAAAAAAAATTGGTAGAATTGGGCATTCCCAGAACAGAAGACAGAGTGTTTTCTAGGAATAATACTGGGTGACTTCAAACACTCAGTATTAACTACTTCAGCTAGTTCAGGTTGTGAACTTATGCTTTAGGAATAGGATTTTTCTCTCTCAGAAGGGTAGCAATTAAATTGTTTTTTTATTCATTATCCAGATAGTAACAGAAGAAAGTTTAGGAGCCTTAGAGGATCCATTAAAGGGGATATTCTGAGTGCGAAGAACACTTTATTTGACCTGCTGCTCACCCGTACTATTTTATTAATCTATGAATTCAACAACCCTTTTAGTGCCTGCTCTGTGTCAGTCATGGTTGCAGGGTTTGGGGATATAGTAGTGAGTAAAATAGGCCCCAGCAAATCTCTGCTCTCATGGTTTACATAATAGTGTGTAGTGTGTAGTTGGCAGAAAAATGAAGCAGGGGAGGAAGATTAGGGAGGGCTGTGGGGTGGGGTACAGTGGAGTGCTTCAGGGTTGGGTTGAACGTGGGTTACACTTTAAGAGAGGAGTTCTCACTCCAGAATGACATTTGAGCAAAGACCTGTAGGGATGTCACTGAATGAGCTACCCAGGCAAGAACAGTCTGTATAGAGGGGATAATTGTAATCACTTTTAATCAGCGACAAGTACTGTTATGCTAAAGTTTGTATGGAATCTTTAGTTAAGCAAGTGTATTTTGAAGCAACCACATGCGAAGTAACTGTTTGAGCTAAAGCCAACGCTAAGCAAGTGTATTTTGTAATGCATTTGGAGTAGCATTTTAGTAGCTTAGTTTCCCAGAATAGTGTGTATCTGTATAATTAACCATAGAAACAATTGATGGTCAAGGTAGAAGTCTGTGCTTTGATGGTGTTGCTTTCAGCTTCAAAGTGTGCTTGAAAAGGCAGATTTTTTGCTAACATATATTGGTTACTTTTCAGAGTATTTGCGGCTCTATCTTTGTTGTTTTCGTTTCTTCTGATTTTTAGGTGGATAAAACTACACTGTTAATCTGCAGTGTAACCAGACAGAAACATCTGCAGTCATGCCAGCTCTGCTGCGTTGACATGGACTGGTGCAGATATTACAGCATCTTTTTATTCTTTGTCACACTATACCTTGAAGTAGATGGTTGAATGCTTTTGTAGAAGTTCACGCCATTAACAATAAATTCTCGATCAAAATTGGTAGACTTTTTTGATTCAGAGTCTTGGTAATCTTGTTCTTTTACAATATGGCTTGTGGGGCGCCTTGGTAGTTCATTTGGTGAAGCGTCTGACCCTTGATTTCAGTTAAAGTCATCTCACCTTTTGTGAGATTGAGCCATGCATCCGGCTCCATACTGACAGCTTGGGGACTGCTTGGGATTCTCTCTTTCCCTCTCTCTCTACCCCTCCCCTGCTCGCATGCTCAGTCTTTCAAAAATAAATAAAACAAACTTAAAAAAATATATGGCTTGTGGTTTGTAAGACAGATTGTATGAGAATTTAAATGAAGGTACCTCTGCCTCATCAGATGTAACACAGGAAGTTGGCATCTCACTTGGTATTTTTTATTTCATTTGATTTATTATGTATATTTACTTTTATTTTTAAGCTTATTTAGAGAGAGAGGGAGAGAGAGAGAGAACGAGCAGGGGAGGGGCAGATAGAGAGAGGGGACAGGATTCGAAGCAGTCTCTGCACAGACAGCAGAGAGCCTGATAGGGGTCTTGAACTCATGCAACTGTGAGATCATGACCTGAGACGTGACCTGAGACGCTTAACTGACTGAGCCACCCAGGCGTCCCGTTGGTATTTTTTAAAATAAAGATTCTGTTTGTCATTCATTTACAATGTATGTTGTTGCCTTGGTAATATAGTGACTTATTTTTTGCTGAAAATGTATGCTTGTATGTGGGCTTTCTGATACAGGCTGGCACATGATTTCATCCTTGTTAGACTTAGGGCCAAATGACTGTGTACTCATTCTGAAAAAGCTATTCTTTTGCATATTTTCTTATAAGAGCTTTAAGAACACACAGCCTGACCTTAAGATTTCTTCTTCTAACTTCTCCATTTGTGGTACAAACCAATCCTCTAATTTCCCAAACTGAAGAACTTCTTCATAACTTACCGTCTTCTTAAACCCATCAACTATTTCTTATTATTTCCATGCTACTGCCCTGGTGCAGAGTCTTATTTAAGTCTTAGATCACTAAAGTAGTTTCTTAGCTGAGTTGGTTTACTTTATTTGGTTACCTTTGACAGTTCACCTTAGAATGTAGATACAGGACTGACAGTCCACAGCACGCCTGTTCTTCATTAGTGAGAAATGGTAGTAGTTTCCCACCCAGGTTAAGTTAAAACTCTTGCTTTGCTTTCAGAATTTGTATGCCTTGGACTTAGCCAGTTTTTTTCTTTGTTTCTTCCACTTTGCAGATTGACACTACTTGTACTCTATCTGTTGATATTCCTAACTAGAGATTTATTCTCGCATTCTTTTAGACCACTGTCCCATACATTACTTTTTTGACAATCTATGGCACTTGCATTTTGTAGTGTAATTTTGTAGCAGACTACTACAGTTTTTTTCCCTGTAATGCTTATAATCAGTAAAATATATAATGTGATATGTGATGCATGTAAGGCTATTTAGCAGAGTGTTTGGCACAGAGTAGGCATTCAGTGAATTATTGAAATGTTTTGAAGGCATTTAAAGGCAGGGTTTCTGTTTTACCCAGTGTAGTGCTATAACAGGCACTTAAATATTTTGCTGACTTTTATAATTAATAGAGTTGTTTCTCGGAAGAACAGAGGCCTATTATAACATGCTCTAGGTCCCTACTTGAGTACTTACGCAGGGAAGATTGGATAAGATCTGTTAACGTGCTTGGGTCTTCTTGTTCTTAAACTGACCACCACACATGTGCCAACACAGCTACTGTTTAACTACTTTTGCATTTTTTTTTTTACACATTAGAACACACATTTTTAAAAAAAATTTTTAATGTTTTATTTATTTCTGAGAGACACACACACACACACACACACACGTGATCAGGGGAGGGTCAGAGAGAGAGGGAGATACAGAATCTGAAGCAGGCTCCAGGCTCTGAGCTGTCAGCACAGAGCCTGATGCGGGGCTCAAACTCACAAACTGTAAGATCATGACCTGAGCCCAAGTTGGTCACTTAACCGACTGAGCCACCCAGGCACTCCAAATAGTTTTGTTTTTAAAAATTTTTTAATGTTTTATTTATTTCTGAGAGAGAGAGAGACAGACAGACAGACAGTGTGAGCAGGGGAGGGTCAGGGAGAGAGACACAGAATCTGAAGCAGGCTCCCAGCTCTGAGCTAGCCGTCAGCACAGAGCCTGATGTGGGGCTCGAACCCACGACATGACCTGAGCTGAAGTCAGTCACTTAACTGACTGAGCCACCCAGGTGCCCCAGATAGTTTTGTTTTTAAAACCAAAGAAATAATACATGCACCTGAAAACTTCAGTACAAAAGAGAATATGAGGAAAAATTAGTCTACCCATTCCAGATACCCATATCCCTTTCCCAGAAGCAGCCACTGTTATCTAGCAGATCTGTATCTTATAGTCTCTGCACTTCTATGTGCTTTTGCAGATAGTTTTCTGGGTCTTTGCACCTGTAAGTACATATGTATCTTCTCTCCACTAAAAAAAACTCCGACATGAGTTGGCATGTTATACACATTATTCTATACTTTGTGTTTTAAAAACTTAATACATTTTGTAGCTCTTCCCTGTTGGCACTGTATTAGTTTGCCAGAGCTGCCATAACAAAGACTGGAATAGGTGATTTAGGTAGTAGAAATTTAACTCCTGGCAGTTCTGGAGGCTAGAAGCCTCAGATCAAGGTGTTGGCAGGGCTCATTTCTGAGAGGGCTTCTCTCTTGGTTTATAGGTAGCTGACTCTAGAGTCTTCACTTGGTCTTCCCTCTTTGTGTACTAATCTCCATATAAAGACACCAGTCCTGTTGGATTCGGGCCCACCAATATGGTTTTATTTTACCTTAATTCTTTAAAGGCCCTATCTCCCAATACAGTCATATTCTGAGGTATTGGGGATAGGACTTCAACATATAAATGGGGGGTGGGGCACAGTTTAGTCCATAATGGGCGCTATAGTTCATTCTAGTTAATTAGCATACAGTGGACTGCTGGTTTCAGGAGTAGAATTCAGTAATTCATCACTTACATACCAACACCCAGTGCTCATCACAAGTACCCTCCTTAATCTCCATAACTCATCTAGCCCATCCCCCCCCTCCATCAACCCTCAGTTTGTTCTCCATTGTTAAGAGTCTCTTATGGTTTCCCTCTTGTTCCTCTCTCATGTGTTCATCTGTTTTGTTTTTTTTAAATCCCCATATGAGTGAAATCATATGGCATTTGTCTTTCTCTGACTGATTTATTTCGCTTAGTTGATAAGTCTTGATCTGCTTTTCCACATAGAAAGTGACTTCTCCACTCAGAAATTAAGGTTCAAGGGGCCCCTGGATGGCTCAGTTGGTTAACTGTCTGGCTTCGGCTCAGGTCATGATCTTGTGGTTCATGAGTTCAGATTTTGTTTCTCCCTCTCTCTTGTCCTCTCCCCTGCTTGCACACGCTCTCTCTCTCAAGAATAAATATTTTTTTAAAAATTTAGAAATTAAGGGGCGTCTGGGTGGTTCAGTTGGTTAAGCGTCCGGCTTCAACTCAGGTCATGATCCCACAGTCTGAGTTTGAGCCCCACATCAGACTCTGCTGACAGCTCAGAGCCTGGAGCCTGCTTTGGATTCTGTGTCTCCCTCTCTCTCTGCCCTTCCCCTGCTCGTGCTCTCTCTTGCTCTCAAAAATAAATAAAATATTAAAATTTTTTTTAAAATTTAGAAATTAAGGCGTAGGACTTGTGAATTTATTCGCTCATTCAATAAGCTTTTACTAAGCACTGAATATGTGCCAACATTTTGCTATACATAGCCGTATCCCCCCGTGCCTGGAACAAAGGTAATGTCCTCTTGGGGCAAAATCCTAAGTGAAGTATCCAGACAATAAACAAGTAACACATGTACTGCTCCCCCTTCCCAAACACACACACTCTTCCTTTTGTAACATTACTGACACCCTTATATGCAATTTCCCATTCTAGTCTCTTAATTCAGGGCAATATTAATTCTGTTCTCTTAATGAAGAAAGGACAAGGAGATATTAAACACACTCAAAGTTCCCCTCAGTTTCATGCAAAAGAAGAGATAACTAGGGGCACCTGGCTGGCTTAGTCTATACAGCACGAGACTCTTGGTCTCAAGGTTGTGAGCTCGAGCCCCACGTTGGGTATAGAGATTATTTAAAAATAAAATCTTGAAAGAGGGAAGGAAGGAAGGAAATTGATAACTAAAGGCATTTTGCTTGTCCCAAATCCCAGATCTGAATATGCCATAGCTGTGAGGTCTAGACAACCTGGGGAAAAACAGGACCAAAATTGTTCAGCTAGCTTCTGTGTATCTTATTTTGCCCTAATTGCCAATTGCCTGATACTATTTAAAGTATCTGGGGGGGGGGAGCACAAAGGGGGTGCCTGGGTGGCTCAGTTGGTTGAGCATCTATCTGACTCCTGATTTTGGCTCAGGTCATGATTCCAGCGTCGTGAGATTGAGCCCCGCGTCCGGCTCTGTGCTGTGCATGGAATTGCCTCGAATTATTTCTCTCTCCCTCTGCTCTCCCCCACCCGTCTTGTGCTCTCTCTCTCTCTCAAATATAAAAACAAATAAAATAAAATAAAAATAAATAAAGTATCTAATATGGTTTGGTACTTACTTCAAAGTCTAAGCCTTTATTCACATCATCTCTCCACCAAACGCTAGATGTCTGGCCTTACAACTCATCCTATTTCTGTTTCCACCCTCAGTTCCTACCTTATCTGAGACCCCTTCCCTAACTACTCAAGCTATCAAAAACTGTCCCCAACTCTCTGAACCTCCATGGCAAGGCCCTTCTTAGTCCTTAGATCTCATTTCATACTATTTTCCCCTTCACTCCTCAGGCTCTAATGACACAGGCTTCTTTCCGTTCCTCTGACATCCTGTCCTTCCTGTAGGTCTCTATACTTTCTAGTACGGTTCCTTCTCTTAAAGCTGCTGACTTTTTTTTTTTTTTTAATTTTAAAGATGTTAATAATTATTTTATTTTTGAGAGAGACAGAGCATGAGTGGGGAGGGGCAGAGAGAGGAGACACAGGATCAGAAGTAGGCTCTAGGCTTTGAGCTGTCAGCACTGAGCCCGATGTGGGACTTGAACCCATGAACTGTGAGATCATGACCTGAGCCAAAGTCAGTGCTTAACCGACTGAGCTACCCAGGCGCCACTAAAGCTGCTGACTTCTTCAGATCTCAGCTCAAATAATCCTCTCCTCAGAAAACCCTTTCCTGAGCACACTATCCACAGTAATATCCAACTTCCTCCCTCCCTACTTCTCTCAAGTTACCCTGTTTATTTCCTTTATAGTATGGTCATAATCTATAATTATCTTGTTTGTTTTAATGCAGTAAAGGAGTTATAAAAAATAAGGGAATCTCTCTAAAGGTAGGGACTCAACTTTGTTGCCAGAAAACAGTTCAATACTGAACACACACCAGGCCCTCACTGAACAAGTAAATCACACAACTGAGTACTTGATCATGCTGGTTTTATTCACACGTACTTATTCTAATAGGTCTTACACTCTATGAAAAATAAAGCTTACACTTTTTTATCTCCTTCCCAAGGTACCTAATGCAGTACCGAGCATATATTAAGGGCAAGAAAAAAAAAAATAAAAAACAAACTTTTTAAAAGCCTTGCTGACTAAAATTAATAATATGAAAAAAGCATAGGATTTTTAAAGACATGCAAGTATGGGTTCAAATCTTAGTTCCACTTCACTGTATGTGATCCCAGCAAGTTACTTCACTTCTGTATCTTAACTTTTTCATCTATACAATAACATATAATTTAAAAATCGTTATAAAGAGAAATGATGATTGAAAGCAACTAATCTATCACCTGGCACAGAATAAACACCTAATATATCATTATCATCACCATTTAAAACTTCCAGAAACCAAAATGTCCCTAAGATAAAGATCAGAACTACTATCGTTAAATGAAAACATGTAAACACTATAATAAACTCAGAAAAATCTTCTCGCTTCTACTTGACAAACGTATTTGCTAAAGTTAATCCTTTCTAAAATCCCCACACTCTGATCTCAAGGAACAGTTTAAACTAAATATCCTATTTGTAGTCAGAGGATTCGGAAGATTACACAAAGGGTTATAATCCACCTCTATTTTAAGGAGAGAGAAATTAACTTAATTATACAATTATATATCAAGTCTCTAATATGCCCAAGGAAGACAATATAAGAGCGGAAGTCAAGCACAGAAACTTTTGAGTCAAGCAGTCCAAAACTCATATCCCCATTCTTGTGCAACTTTGGGCAAGCTAGTCAACCTCTATAATAGACTTTGTTTCTCCATCAATAAAACAGAAATAGTATTAACAACATAGGTTGTAAGAATTAACTGAGTTACTCTTCTGTTTAGCACTTAACACTCAAATATGAGGTCTTTTTTTTTTTATCACTGCAAAGTAATCTGGATAATTGATTAATTTAGAATCTGATTATCCAGACAATCTGTACAGGAGGTTGTGTGCTAAGTGAAAGCCAGTCATATACTCTTCAAAACAAAATCTGGTTTTGTGGGACACCTGGGTTAAGAATCTGACTTCAGCTCAGGTCATGATCTCACAGTTCGTGGGTTTGAGTCCCACTTCGGGCTCTGTGCTGACAGCTTGGAGCCTGGAACCTGCTTGGGATTCTATGTCTTCCCCTCTCTCTGCCCCTCCCCTGCTTGCGCGCGCACGCGCTCTCTCTCTCTCTCTCTCTCTCTGTGTCTCAGAAATAAGTAAACAGTAAAAATAAAAGTTTGTGTTACTGCACCTGACTTTAAGATCCCAAAATTATTTTGCCAAGTTGTGCTTTTCCTCTTGGAATTGTAAGTTGAACACAATAGTACTAGTACCTGTTTACACTGTGAAGTGGATATTGTTACAGAGAACACACCAGAGACTTTGTCGCTGTTGAGCAGGTAATGCCTTGTGCATAGATGATCTGTGGAGAAACCCCTGTAGTTTTACTTGCTGATGCTGTCTGTCCTGTTGGAGAATAAATTTTGGATGTCCCCCCAACCCCCGCCAAATTTACAAGTCTTGAATAGTTTGAGGGAAAATCTTATTGTAATTTCTATTTTCTTCCTAATTAAATAGTACTCTTGGGGTGCCTGGATGGCTCAGTGGGTTGAGCAGCAGACGAGTCTTGATTTCAGCTCAGGTCATGATCCTGGGGTTGTGGGATCAAGCCCTTAGTCAGGCTCCACACTGAGTGGAGAGATTCTCTCTCTCCCTCCCCCCTTCCCCTCTCCCTCCCCCTTCCCTCCCTCCCCCCTCCCCCCTCCCCCTCCTCCTCTCTCTCTCCCCCTCCTCCTCTCTCTCTCCCCCTCCTCCTCTCTCTCTCCCCCTCCTCCTCTCTCTCTCCCCCTCCTCCTCTCTCTTCCCCTCTTTCTCTGTCTCTCTCTCTTTCTCTCTGTCTCTGTCTCTCAGGGCGCCTGGGTTGCTCAGTCTAAGTGTCCGACTCTGGGTTTCGGCTCAGGTCATGATCTTGTGGTTTATGAGTTTGAGCCCTGCATCGGGCTCCATGCTAACAGCATGGAGTCTGCTTGAGATTCTCTCTCCCTCTCTGTCTGTTCCTCTCCCGCTCACTCTGTCTCTCAAAAATAAATAATCTTAAAATAAAAAAGATTCTCTCTCCCCCTCTCCTTATGATTCTCTCTCTGTCCCTTATTTAGATTCTCTTTTTCTCTGTCCCTCTCCCCTGTTTTGTATCTCTCAAAAAAATTTTTTTTAAATAGTACTCATACATTATTGCATACTCTTCAGTTTTACCAGATTGTTTTGAAATATTAAATTAAAAAATTATCTTATTTAACTACTAATTGGATTTTTAAATGTTAAATTTTTAGTTCTAAGTACAGTATAAAATGATTCTGGCTAGTATCCCTTTGTTTTTGCCAATTTGAGGAAGGAAAACTCAGCATTATAGTAAAAGTAAGGACTTATGTTCTTACTGGATTAGACATTTTGGAATGAAGTCATTTACAGAAATGAAGCTGACACAACACACTTGTAGCGCTGCTGAAAACATCTGTCAACCACATAGACTTGAAGTCTTTGAGTGCCGCCTCTAGCACTTTTCCCCTGACAGTTGCTTCATTTTGGTCATTTGAGGACCCATAGAACCTTAGTTTGATACCTGCCTTCCCTCTCATGTAGTTTGTGATTTCACATGTATCAGTTTCTTTCATAAGTGGCATAAAATGGAGGAATTTGAATAATTGCTTTAATGAGTGTTTAATATTTGCCATCCAACACTGCATGTGTTAATAATGCATTTAATTGGAAGCTGGAGCTATTAGGAGTTTTGCAACATTCTGTGGGAGAGATCTATGCAGGAAGAACTCAAGGTGCTATTATATATTTGTCAAAAACCCAAAGATACTTTTGTTTTATGCAACATCTGAAAAGTACATTTAGGGGAGAGGGGGATAAGCCCCAGTGTCTCCAGCAGTCAAAAGCTGTAGTCGTGCTGTTAACACTTCTACTCTGCCTGGGTCTGCTTCTTTGATTTCTTAACTGTTTTTTTGGTAAAACGTCTATGAATTTCACCAGTCTCAAAAATCAGCAAGAGAAAAGCAACAACAGGGCTTTTAGACACGTTCCATGAAGACCTTTAAATTTCTGTTTTGACTTAATTCTAGGGTTGAATAAGTGGAATTTTGGGGAGGGGGAAATAAGATTACCCATAGCTTTTCAAGGTTAGGAGAGAACAAAATAAGATATTTTTTGAAAAGTTAAAATTTTTTTAGCTTTACTGTAAGGCAGAAGAAATGAATAATATATAATTTACCTCATTTTTTTTTTTTTTGGCTCACTGTGGGGAACCACCTTGCTTACCACCTTTCTTTATGGTAAGATTCTGACCTTCACTAGTTTCTTCCTGTTAGAATAGACACCTAGAAGATGAAACCATAAGTGAACTAAAACAACCAATTTCTAGAGAAGATGTGCTAGCTGGCTTGGGAGTGAGGAGGAGAAGGTGGAAAAAACATCTTAAAAATTATTTCAGGAGGATTTTCAATAAGGAAAAACTTTGAGTAATAAAATAGTTAAGAACGCACATTCTTCACCTCTACTCTGGTAATTGGCCTAAGAAACCAGACTATTTACATACAAAACAAATTCAGCAAAATGGTTATGTCTCACAAAGCTCAAGTAAACAAAGTCTGGGATTTTCTCTTACTCTCCTTACAAGTTAATATGTTAGCCTGTATTGTATGGATGCTGACAGAAGACAAAGGATTCTTGGGTCAGAGACAAAGCATTTATAGTAAAGGCACAACCAGTAGCCGATCAGTGTCTGTGTTGCTTCCCTTTGCCCCTAAGACTTCCATGTGGAGGATGTGAGGGGCTTGTGTCACTTCTGAGGAGTATTTAGCCTGGAGAACACACTATTTAATAGCAAGCCGGAAGTAAACCTGCTCTTTGTCCTAGAGGGAGGCATTACTGTATGCTTCAAGGTCTTTTGCTACAAACATCACCCTACAGCATGGCCTGGGTGGGGCGGTCAGGACCTCGCATTTTTAGCACGCCCAGCGGGATGGATAGGAGCACGAGAGACGCGTGGGGAACAAGAGACCCGAAGTTGTCTGCTTTTCAGTAGTTGGAAGATAATTTACAGAATTCTAATTCAGATTGGAATGGATACACTTACTGAAAATTGAGGCAAACTGCTGATATTAAGCTTCTTTTGGATTTTTATTAGGACAAATAACTTTGAGCAGTAACTATATTGCTTTGCCTTTTTGAATGAATGCCAAAGTTTTGTGAGGTTATTTGCTGTTTACTTAGGGCTCTGAAAATATAAAGTTTGTAAAGAACTGTTTTCTTATGTGTTTGTTCTTTATTTGCCTGAAATCTGAAGAATATCAGGAAAAGAATATCAAGATACATGGGTGTTTAACAATCTGGCTTTGGGGTAAGTCATCTGCTTTTAGGCCAGAATATCTGCAAAATGATGGGATTAAGTTCTTTCATGAGAGGGTATTTCAGTTGTAAAGAAAATTTTTATTTTGCTTTTACATAATATTGGGTGAACTCATATGATTGAGCTCTCTTAAATTTCATTTAAGAAGCTTAACATTTATTTCAAGGTTTAAAAATTATATCATTTTGGGGGAGAAAGGGAATTATGATGGAGGTGTAATGGATTTTGGGTAGGACTTTCTAAACAATACTGTATTTTTAGTTCAAAATATACAGTCAGTTATATGCTTTTTGGTTCTGACTCAAAACCAAACAAGGTGATGTGTTAGAACACCTTTATACATGTGAATGCATGGGATATGATACATCTCTGTAGTTTTGAATCCTTGGGATTACTTAACAGTCACATGGACAAATGTTTTAAAAATTATGCTTTGCACACGCTACTTTAACTTATAGCAAAAGTTATATAAAATGTGTTCTGAAGTAACTGGATTTGATAGGAGAGACAAGTGGTGCTGCTTTTATTCTATCTAATGCTGCAGTGAGACCATTGGCTAGGTATGGATAGGTAAGGAAGGCTTGTGAAATTCATGGTCATTATTGTCTTGGTTTTTGTAGTGCCTCTTCTTTCCATATCCTAGGTATGAAAATGGGTTATTTCAGAAGAAATGTATTTCAAATGAAAACAGTATTATTTTTGGTGTATTTTGCGTTAGTGTGAAGACAGTGTCTTTTTTCTGATACCGCTTCTGTCAATTCAATTCTGACACTAACTCTAAGAGTTAGTGGAGATGCCGGAGTATAAAGGCTAAGTCCCACAAGACTGCCTCCATCTCAGGTATCACTTGCAAATGGGGTGCTCAGGCTGTCTGCCCTTCTGCCTAGTTGGTTCCCCTGACCCCTCCTCAGGTTTGACCATCCACTAGAATGACTCACAGGACATAAGAAAATACATTTACTCATTTGTTATTAAGGAAACAGCTGAGAATAGGCGAATGGAAGGGATGTATAGGACAAGGTATGGGGTGGGGGTGGGGTGCAGAACTTAGGCTCCCTCAGCACACTCTTAACACGTCTTCGTGTTCACCAACTTGGAAGCGCTCTAGACCTCCTTGTTCAAGAGTTTTCATAGAGCTCAGTCTCCAGCGGGCTTCCTTGGCTCCCCTTGTCGCGGTTAGTAAAGTTCTAGATCTTTAATCACTTGGTCTTTCTGGTGAGCAGTCCCTTCCTGAAGCTGCCTGGGGACTCCACCCTAATGTGGCCCTAAATTAGCATAAACTCTTGTGTGATTGGAAGGGGTCATTATGAAAGATAAATTTCCTGTCATCTAGGAAATTCCAGGGGTTTTAGGAGCTCTATACCCAAAAGAAAGACCAGATACTTATTTTTATCACAGTGAAATTACCAAAAATTTTACTTGATTTTTTTGTATATTTTATTTTTTTCCGTGTGTTTTTTAACTTGCTTTTCATTCACTTTGTTTACTGTTAATATTTGACATAGTTTTCTAGTCTGATGGAGAATACTCATTTTAGTAAAACTTAACTCTTTAAATCTTCTCATACTATTTTGTGCTTTGTGCCTACAATGAACCGCAGGGGATGCGGGCTTCTGTAGCTAGGAGCCTTCCCTCAAACAGATCTTTTTCCTGGGATTGGATTGTCTGATGGAGTTCAGTTGGGTAACCAGCCAGTGATAATGATACTACAGAGAGGGTTCCAAGCATATTTAAATTTAGAGCTCAAGGACTCCAGAAAACTTAAAGGGGCTATAGTTCTGAGATTCTTCAAGGGGAATTGGACCTCCAAAGCATCTGAGTTTTAGTGTTGTTGTCTGATGGAACAGTGGGTACTGGGGAGGAATGTAGAAGATTCACCTTATTTCACAATTTATTTTTCTTATGATTGGCAGAATCACTTAAATTTTAACGTTTACTCATTTTTGAGAGACAGAGACAGAGCATGAGTGGGGGAGGGGCAGAGAGAGAGGGAAACACAGAATCTGAAGGAGGCTTCAGGCTCTGAGCTGTCATGTCAGCACAGAGTCCAATGAAGGGCTTGAACCCATGAACCATGAGATCATGACCTGAGCTGAATGAAGCTGGACGCTTAATCAGCTGAGCCAACCAGGCACCCCTAGCAGAATCACTTTTAGGGTTTAAGTTGGCCAGCCCCAGGGTTTTTTTTTTTTTATTTTTAATGTTTATTCATTTTTGCGAGAGAGACAGAACACGAACAGGGGAGAGGCAGAGAGAGAGAGGGAGATGCAGAATCTGAAGCAGGCTCCAGGCTCTGATCGGTCAGCACAGAGCCTGACGTGGGTCTCGAACCCACGGACCATGAGATCATGACCTGAGCCGAAGTCGGATACTTAACCAACTGAACCACTCAGGTGCCCCAACCCAGCCCCAGTTTTAAGTGGGGATGGGATTGAACTTCAGTATTAAAGAGGGAGAGTGTTTTAGGATGTAAAATAACTTTTCTGGCCACTCTGGATAGCAAAACAGTAGTTGGTACTACCTAGCCTCTTTGCTGCTGTAGTGATTTGATACTTTTAAAAAGGAAACTAACAGGATATACAGACATTGTCTGGCCTAGTTAATTTCTTTTCCCTGGTTGCTTGCTCCCTTCCTGTCTCTGGGTTATCTGCTGACATTATATTTTGTAATTATTATTATATTAAAATTTTTTTTTAAATGTTTTTTCACTTTTGAGGGAGAGAGAGACAGAACTCGAGCAGGGTGAGGCAGAGAGAGAAAGAGGGAGACAAAGAATCCAAAGCAGGCTCCAATCTCTGAGCTGTCAGGACAGAGTCTGACGCAGGGCTTGAACCCACGAACTGGTGAGATCATGATCTGAGTCGAAGTTGGACACTTAACCAACTGAGCCACCTAAGTGCCCCCCTGACATTTTAATATATGAAAGTATTAGTAATACATGTCAAATGCTCTGTAGAATAGTCTTAATTAAATTGCAGTTTTACTCATTGAGATGACCACTTTTGTAGTTATAACTCTAAATCTGACTGCATTTATAGTAAGAACAATGAGTAGTGTAATTACTTTGGAAATAAAAAAATTTATATGCTTCTTTCTAAGCAGGTTGGAATGGTTGCTGTTTTAAAATTTATAATGATTTAAAAGTGCCTTGGGGTGCCTGGGTGGCTCAGTTGGCTAAGCATCTGACTTTGGCTCAGGTCATGATCTCACAGTTTGTAGGTTCGAGCCCCGCATCAGGCTCTGTGCTGACAGCTAGCTCAGAGCCTGGAACCTGTCTTCAGATTCTGTGTCTTCCTCTCTCTCTGACCCTCCCCTGCTCATGTTGTCTCTCTCTCTCTCAAAAATAAATAAAACACTTAAAATTTTTAAAAAGTGCCTTTACTCATTCAAGAGTAATAGTTAACATTTAGTAAGCATTTACTGTGTGCCAGGCGCTATTCTAAATTCTTTACATGTTTTATCTTATTCAGTCAATGTACCCTGTGAAGAAGGACTTAAAATTATTTTCATTTTTAGGTAAGGGAAAATAGCCGCAGAGAAGTTAAATAACCTGCCTATGGTCACGTAGCCGAAGTGGTAGTTAACAGGGGACCCATAACCAGTTTCCTACAGATTGCTGAGCTTAGGTCAAAAGGCCTAAGAAATAGAAGACTTACGTGTATATAGAAAGGGGAAGAGCAAACTCCGTCTTACTGATTCTTCTTCCCTTCTCCCCAATAAAATTCAGTAGTTGTCTGTAGGGTAAAGAAACAGGAAGTGAACTGAATTCCTGTTTCTTGGTTCCTCCTCTCCCTTCCTCTTCCCAGTGTTGGCAGCTGTCATAGGTGTATACTTGCCACTGCATTTGCAGTGATCATGTTTGTTTTTAATTGAAACAGGGTCATTTCTCAGGAGAGGTAGTGTTTTAGCGCAGGGACTTGGCAGTCATACTGTTTGGATATGTTCTACCATTTACTGGCTGAGAAATCTTGGCCTACTTTACTGAGCCTCGCTTTTCTTACCTGCTCAACGGGGATAATAAAGTACATATCTCATAGGGTTGTTGGGAGGATGAAATGTACAAAAATGTGTAATGTGTTTAGAACAGTATATAGCACATAGTAAGTGCTATATGTAAGTGCTTGCTCCTGTCATTATTATTTGAGAAGACTTTTAGGTTGAAGCATTAGTTGAAGCACCTCCTGAAATATCTTGGTTCATGATCTTTTAGTATCTAATGTGAGTTTTTTTATTGCTAAACATGTAAAATCCCTGTTTGATACAGCTAATTCATGTTGGTAATTTTGATTCTACTTAAAATTTTTTAAGTGTTTTTTTATTTTTGAGAGGGAGACAAAGTACGAGTGGGGGATGGGAGGAAAGAGAGGGAGACACATAATCCGAAGCAGGCGCCAGGCTCTGAGAGGTCAGTACAGAGCCCAGTGTGGGGCTGGAACTCAAAACCCACAAGATCATGATCAGACCTGAACCAAAGTCAGATACTTAACTGACTGAGCCACCTAGGTGCCCAGTCCTACTTTAAGAAATTCACTTTTAGGTGACCTAAAATGCCAGTAATGTTTATCTTAGCTTAGATTCTTATATTACTGGTATTCCTTGTCTTGCTATCATATAAGATAGTAGTTCTCAAACTTCATTGTACATTAGAATTACAAAGGGAGTGTTGAGTTCCGAGTTATTAGATGTGAGGTGAGGGTCCGGGAATCTGAATTGTTAACCCATTCCAGGCAATTCCGGTGGTCTGATTATTTTGGGATTGCTGATTTAGAGGCTAAATTCAAACATGTATGCAGTGATGATTTGTGAACTAAACAAACATACAAAAAAACCCATTTAATTCGGCATTTCACAGTAGTGATCAGGTCTAGTCTTATACCTAAATAATTTTGTTAATACCTGTTAGAGAACTTGTTTTTTAGTAACCACTTTGTAAAATATAAAAATAAGATACAGGAAATACAGAAAAGTAATGCATTAGTCTTCAGGTGAACAAGAAATATTTGGATGGGTTTCTTTTTTAATTTTTGTGTGTGTGTGTCATTGGCTAAGTAGCACATATATTCAGTTGATTTTAACCTGTTTTTGGTGTACCTGCTGTGTGCAAAGTGTGAAAAGTTTTCATTAGGTAATCACTAAAGAGAGAAGAAAGTACAGTGTAAGTTTTGACCCACTGGATGAAAATAGGTATGAAGTAGGATTGATTTAACCAGCACACTTGGTAGATGAACTCATATATATTGAGTATGTGCTGTGAACCGTGAGGTCCTTTTATGTTATTTAATCTTTATAACAACTGCAAGGTGTTGACATATTCTGTTTTACAAATGAGAACATTGAGTCAAAAGAGATTAAGAACCTTGCTCAGGTCACTAGTAAGTGCTGAGCAGAAATTTTTTTTTTAATGTTTTTTATTTATTTCTGAGAGAGAGACAGACAGACAGACAGCGACAGCGACAGTGTGAGCAGGGGAGGGTCAGAGAGAGAGGGAGACACAGAATCTGAAGCAGGCTCCAGGTTCTGAGCTAGCTGTCAGCACAGAGCCCGATGCGGAGCTTGAACCTATGAACTGTGAAATCATGACCTGAACCGAAGTTGGACACTTAACTGACTGAGCCACCCAGGTGCCCCATGAGCAGAGATTAAAACCCACACTTTTCTTGACTTCAAAGTTAAGAAAATTATTATTATTTATGTGTAAAGTTTATGGATTTTGGATATTCCTTCTAGCTTTTTAGGCAGGACGCACAAGAAGGTCCCAATTGGCTTGGCTGTTTCTCCTGCTGGGACAGGAAAAGATGCACATTTCTAAAAGTTCTCGAAATAGTACTGCTTGTTTAATGATCTAGCCAAACTCTGTGCAGAGCACATCTCTGTTGTACGAATTGATTACCTTCCATTGGAAAATCTTAACGATCACCCTCAGAAAATTTGTCATTTAGGGGCACCTGGGTAGCTTAGTCGGTTAAGCATCAGACTCTTGGTTTCAGGTTAGGTCATGATCTTATGGCTCCTTGAGTTTAAGCTCCCATGTTGACAGTGTGGACCTTGCTTGGCATTCTCTTTCTCTTCCCCTCACTCGCTTATGTGCTCTGTCTCTCTCTCTCTCAAAATATACATATACTTAAAATTTTTAAAAAATTCATGGCTCTAATCATGGGAACAACTTCTCACTTTCTTCCTATTTCCTGGGAAATATATGTATGTATATATGTATGTGTGTTTATTTTTGCAAGAGAGTGTGCGCACACAAGTGGGGGAGGGGCAGAGAGAGAGGGAGACAGAGGGAGACAGTCAAAGCTGGCTCCGCGTTGACACCAGCGAGCCCGATGGTGGGGCTCAAACTCAGAAACCACAAGATAATGATGCTCAACCAATGGCGCCACCCAGGAGCCCCTCCCTAGGGAATCTTAATGAAAAATGTCAAGAAACTTCTACTAGAAGTTTCAAGCTTAAATGGCCTGTTGATTTTGTAATTGCTTGTTAGTATGGGTTTTAAGTCTTAAAAGTGAATACCAGGTATTGAATGAAGATGAGCTTCATATTTAGGATGACAATTAATTTGATTTCAACTACAATTAAAATTTAGAAGGAGCACTTTTCTTAGATGTTTTTAGACCAAGTCTCAAAAGTGGGTTGGCTTTACTGTAAAGTTCTTTGATAAATCCAGATATTACTATAAGTGAGTGATTCTGAGACATTTTCTCGCACATTTAATACCTCTAAATTTAGGATGTATTTAAAATTCATTGGCTTCTTAGAGTCTGTGAAATATAGTAATTAGGATATCAGTTCTGCTGCTGTCACAGAGAAATTCAAAATACCAGGGACTTAATGAAAGAGAAGTTTCTTCCTTTCTTGGCAATCCAGGGCTGACCCTTCCTATTATGTTACTCTTCCTTAACATCCAAGTTGTGTCTTGTGGTTCATCGTGGCAGCTTCAGCTCTCATTATCATGTCTGCATTCTAGTCTCCAGGCTGGAACAGGGAGACTGTGCCCCTTGCTATTAGGACTAGTCTTGAAAGTTGCATCCATCATTTCTACCCCCATTGATCAGAGTGGCCACTTGGAGCTGCAAAGGAATTGAGGAAATGTAGTCTTTATTAAGTGCTTAAGTAAGAATTCTATTACTAAAGAAGAAAGGAAGAATTGGCAGACCACTGGAAGTCTCTGCCACACAGGTCGAACATTACTTTCTCCCCAATGTTTATAATTAAACTCTACATTACAAAAAAAATCACCTAGGGACACCCAGGTGTCCCAGTGGTTGAACATCTGATTTTGGCTCAGGTTGTGAAATACAGCTCCTCATTGAGCATGGAGCCTGCATGGGATTCTCTTGTCTCCCTGTCTTTCTGTCCTTCCCCCTGCTTATACATGCATGTATATACACACTCTCGTTCTAAAAAAAAAACCTACCTAGTAATAATGGTCAGGAGAGATAGAAGGTATAAGAACTGAACTGGAAATATATTTGTGGGCACATGGAAAATAGTCTGTAGAGTGATCAGAACTCTCTGGTTACCTTTCTTTTCTTCACTGTCAGTTGAAAAGAATTCTACAGATGACCTTGGTTTTTTTTAGCAGAACATTATTCTTTTTTTCAGAGGTGGATTCAGAAACCATAAGAAGATAGCTGTTTCTGTTTCCTCTGCTTTATTATTGTGTAAAAGGCATTCTTTAGTAGGAGAAATTATCTGTAATTAGTACTCCATGTGCTTGATTATTTTGATAAATAACTTTGATTTAGTTTAGGGATTAAGACCTTTAACTAGTAATGCTGTACTAGTATGACTGCTTCTTTAGTTTATTATAGGGAAAAGAGAAGGAACAAGATAAAAGGAGGTTAAATAAAGAAAATATAATCAGGATGATTTTGATGAGGAATGGGAGAGTGTATATTTCCTATAAGTTACTCCTTGTATACAGAGATGTTAACAGGCATTTATAACTCATTATGATTAAGAGTTGTGATGGCTGCTGTGATGGGTACTACATAGGCATGGCATCCAACCCAGAGTCAGATGGTTCTGATACTTTTCTGTTCAGTAAGGTGGAAGCTCTAGCCAACAAGAAATTGCATCCCCTTTAAGGTTATAATTGAAATATAACTTTATCTTAAAATGCAGGTATATAGGGTATCAAGTTTTTTTTAATTCTCCCAGAAAGACTTAAAAGTTTTCATTGATTCTAAGATGCCATTTATCCTAATTTCTTAGATGTCAAAATGTGGGGGGAAAAATGACTGGTAATTGTAAGAAACTTCCAGTAAAGACAACGTTCTGATTTTAGAGATGTTTAAATGTGAAAACAAGCATCTTGGAATTGATGAAATATAATAAACCATTGGTGCTTTTGTAATCGATAGCTTCTTAGAAAGGAGGACTACAGTAAAAGAAGCTAAAGTAATTATCTCTGTTTATAAGTCAGTATTCTTTAGAGTGGTCAGACCCTTCATTATAAAAGTGTAGGTTTTGGCCTCTTCATGTCATGGATATTGAATTAATAACTGGGCGACCTGGTGTTAAAATGCCTGCTGAGACGAGGGATCACCCTGATCTTTGTTCAATTCCTCATTTTGCTCTTCTTTTACAAGGGGTTGGTGGTGAGGCTCTGTAGCTTGTTGGTTATAGCTCTAAAGTTGGATAAACAGACTATTCTTTAAAGCAGTGATTTTTGTATTGCAGTCTAGTATGCACAGATGTTTATGCACACATGTGTGTGCATGCGTGTGCACATACAACTGAAGAAGGAACAATTTCATACAGTCATACTTGTTGGCACACTCTACTTGGGATTCATTATGAAATAGCCTCTTCTCTTTCATTATAGAAATAAATATCTTACTTTTTACATTACTTTTTTAAAATTGTTATTAACAAACTTTTTTTTTAACGTTTATTTATTTTTGAGACAGAGAGAGAGGACGAGCTGGGGAGGGGCAGAGAGAGAGGGAGACACAGAATCTGAAACAGGCTCCAGGCTCTGAGCTGTCAGCACAGAGCCTGATGCGGGGCTCGAACCCACAGACCATGAGATCACGACCTGAGCCGAAGTTGGACACTTAACCAACTGAGCCACCCAGGCGCCCCTACACTGCTGTAGACTTAAAAAACCCCACTTATATAATTGAAAATTTAGGGGTCAGAGACTTAGAAAATTGACTCTTGTTATTGTGACTTTGAGCTAGTCACTATTTCTTTTTTTAGGCACTTTCATCCATAGTAGTTGGGGTGTGGGTTCTGTTCTTGCTCTGAATGAGTGAACCTGTTGCTAGTTCAAGAAAAAAAAATACACAACTACAAATGAAAACATATTTTTCATCTTTTTATAGGTCATTGAACTTCAAATATTTAAAGTGGATACAAAACTGTTTCAGCAATGCAGACAATTAAGTGTGTTGTTGTGGGCGATGGTGCCGTTGGTAAAACATGTCTCCTGATATCCTACACAACAAACAAATTTCCATCGGAGTATGTACCGACTGTAAGTATAAAGGCTTCCGTCTGTTGGTGAAATACATTCTATTTGATATCTTTTGAAAACTGTGTGTATACTCAGATTTTTCTGTTGTCTGCCTTTGTGTTCTGTTTTTAAAGATCATCTGATGGGTAAATTATATATACTTTAGAATTAATAGCTGAAAAATTATTGAGAAGTGTGAAAGGGTGACATAAGGGTATGCAAGAAGTGCTGGGTGGCAAAACTCCAATAGACAAGATTCTAAAGAGTGGTGGGCTCAGTTTGGGGAAGAACTCTCTATATCTTGGAATGGAGTGACTTTTTTGGATAACTTGGCTGATGAGTAATCAGTGCTTGGAGGTCTTCTGGGATGCTTTTTGGGGTCTTGTACCTTCAGAGAAAGTAGTATGCATCTTCACTTACTCTCCTTAGGGATAGAGGGGAATCTCACAGAGCTGTTGTCTTAGCAGTGATGGAGCTGCAAACTGGTATTTAAGGGCAGAGAACTGTTTTTGTTGTGAGGACACTAACAGAAGCCTTTGGAGATCCTCTTCCACAAATGTTTTTTATGAGCTCCTTAGAACAGTAGAGGGAAAATGGGAATAATAAAGATAATGAAGTGAGAGAGAAGAGTTAGGGTAATACTTGTGAAAGAACGTGTTTTGGGGATCCAGTGTTTATCCCAGGTTGGGTGACCCAGCACAGTGGTGTAATTACGTTAAACACAGATTTTCCTTCAGTGGTGGGGGTGAGCTAGGGTTGGCCTGGCTTGGCAGTGACCACCTCTATTAAGTGAGCTGTTTTAGGGGTTATGAAGAACCTATGTATGATTAATATGGGATTTGTTTGGAAGTAAAAGGGAAGAAAATGTCTGAATACTTCAGGTTAATCTTGAGAGACATGAGCATTGTTAAGAGGGTGAATATAGGTTAAAGTTTTGGTAATTATGTTTAATTAGAATTGACAGTCTGTAATGTCCCAAGGTAGGTACAATGATTGAGGTAGGCCAACACTGTAGGAAAAAAGAAGGTTAGGTTTCTTGGGCGGGGAGAAGTTGAAGGTATAATTAAATACAAAAATTCGTACTTTGGGGTTGGCCCATTTGGGGACATGGTAAGTAAAAGAAGTTCTGAGATTGAGAGAGACTTTTAGGGGACTTTCAGAGACATACAAATCTTGTTTCAGAATGAGGGCAGCTATCACAATTTTGGTGTTTCAGTCTCCGTTAAAGTTATTTTCTTGTAAATATGGTTTCTGAGTCTGTGTTATGACTGTAGCCATGAGGTGTTCTATTTAAGAGGGCCTTGTGGGTGTTTCATATACGTGTTTCTGGATCTCTGGATCAGGTATGACTTAGACAAATGACCTGTGTCGTTTGAGAACTTAACCAACATACATTATATTTCCTAGTTCTTGTTATCACGAACCAACTTTCCTTTAACTACCACCTCCCCTATGCCCTTGCTTTCCACTCTTTTACATTTCAACAATCCATTAAAACATGAACTGGAAAGTTAAGAATTAGGAAAAAAGGGCTGATCTGAAATTGTAACATCCTAATTGGAAAGATTTTTATTTGTCAATTCAGAGGAATCCATGAATTAGTGTTGGGTCTTTTTCCATTCATTACCATTACCTCCCATTTTCACAAATAATTTAGTACAACCAGTGTTAGTATATATGGAGTTTGTCATGGGTTGTACAGTCTATTTGCAAATAAATCGTCTAGTCACAGAAGATCCCTCAGGTCATGTGGTTTGTACACAGTAACATAAATTTTATTCATGAAATCTCAACAAATAATCTGCTAGTCCTTTCTTGGACACTTTCCTTGACCTTGAGGGAACTTTTATTTCTCTCTAATGGGTTTATTTACAACAACACCCTTCTTGTCGTGAACCCTGAAAGGAGAAAGATTATCATGGATCTAGGATATTTAAATTCTAGATTAAAATGAAATAGTCTATAAGAATTTCTCAGAAATCAGATTGAACATTAAGGTAAGCTATAAACTTACTGTCTCAAAAATTGCAGATTGAACAGGATCATTTTGTATAGCTAGAGGACTCTGTTTTTATGACACCTCTAGCCTTTCTGTGGCTTTTAATCCAGGCTACTGGGGTAGAGCAAACATCCCAGAATATATCCTATCACTTTCTCCAGGAACCATTAGGTTTATGCAGGTGTTTGGTTGGCAAGGTTGGTTACCTAAGAATCATATAGACTAAGAGAGGATTAAGTCTCAGGAAGGAAATACTGCCTTTACTTAAGAATTGTCCTATCCCATTTTGACCATCCCCTTGCATACTAACAATGTTGTATTTTTATGTTTTTAGGTTTTTGACAACTATGCAGTCACAGTTATGATTGGTGGAGAGCCATATACTCTTGGACTTTTTGATACTGCAGGTGAAAACTTGATGTCTTTTATGTTGTGGTCTATAACTGTTAATAGCTGCTGGTTGTCTTTTTTTGTGGACATTTTGGGAAACTAGCGTATTAGCAAACCACTTGCATTTTGTTAATAGTTAGCAGGATTGAATACTGTGATGGTTGGTGCTTGATTTAAGGGACAGTTCCAGACCTGGAATGGCGAATAGGAGTTTGGAGTTCCCTGGGTGGATAGTGTGGAAGGAAATAAAGTAGGGCAAGAGCAGAGTACATTAGGCAAGCTGTATTATCAGTCTGTGAAATTTGAAGGCCTATTTAGGATTTGTGTCTGTATAACATACAGATAAGATAGCTTCTTAGATAGCTTGTTATTGTTTACTATATCTGAAAATACTTTGAAGATGAGCCAATATCTAGCTCACAATATTGATGTTTGTGGTCAACTTTTTAAATTAAAGGAATAAATTGCTTTCTGTCTTAAGTATACCCAATTCCTCAGTGTTATTTCTTCTCTTTTTAATTATTATTTTTACTTTATTTTTAAAATGTTTTGCATTTATTTTTTAATGTTTATTTATATTTTATTTCTTTTTTTCAATATTTTATTTCTTTCTGAGATAGCGTGAGCAGGGGAGGGTCAGAGAGGGAGGGAGACAGAGAGTCTGAAACAGCCTTCAGTCTCTGAGCTAGCTGTCAGCACAGAGCCCGACGTGGGGCTCAAACCCACGAACCGTGAGATCATGACCTGAGCCAAAGTCGAATGCTTAATCGACTGAACTACCCAGGTGCCCGTTTATTTATATTTTAAAGTTTATTTATTTTGAGAGAGAGCACAAGCAGGATGGGGTGGGGAGGGGGGGGAGAGGAAGAGGGAGAAAGAGAGAGAATCAATCCCAAGCAGGCTCCATGCTCATCTTAGAGCCAGATGTGGGGCTCGATCTCACGAACTGTAAGATCATGACCTGAGCCAAATCAAGAGTTGGATGCCTAACTGACTGAGCCACCCTGTTTCCTATTTGTTTGAACAGTGGTTACACATTGTAATTTCTGACTTCTCTCTCTGTAGTCTGTTATTATCAGCTTAATTAGCCAAAAGAAAATTTCAGAAATGTAACCTTTTTGTATTTAGGAATTCTAAGTGCTTCACTTTTTTTTTTTTTTTTTTTTTTTAAGGTTTTGTTTATTTATTTTTGAGAGAGAGCGAGTGCGTGCCCAAGCAGGGGAGGGGCAGAGAGAGAGAGAGGAGGAGTCTTTGTCTTTGGCACACTTCAGAGGAGACTTGTATCTTTCTGCAGAGGCCTTAATCTTAGAGTCCCTGTCGTCCCTGGTTCTAGTCATGCCATTAGCTTAGTTTTCTTACTTCTAAAGCTTCATCCCCATGAGATGCCCTTTTACTTCCTTTAACTGTTTGATTGCATTTAATCTGCTGACTTTTTGTCATTTTGTTCTGAATTCTTTTTACAACATTTCTGTCTCACCTTTGGCTACAACTGTCTTAAGTGGGAAACAAAAAGTGACAAGGGAGAGCCTTAGTTCTAATACAGAGTCTCTAAACAGCTAATGCGTGAAGTATAAGGGGCTTGGGAGGTACTGGGTGCAGCTCTTACAGGTATATTTAATACCATTTAAGGTCAGAGATAGGGGAAGACTGGGTGTCTCTGTTGGTGGAACATGCAACTCTTGATCTCGGGGTCGTGAGTTCAAGCCTTAGGTTGGGTATAGAGCCTAGTTTAAAAAAAAGATCAGGGGCGCCTGGGTGGCTTAGTCGGTTAAGCGTTCGACTTTCGCTTAGGTCATGATCTCGTGGTTCGTGGGTTCGAGCCCCGCATCGGGTTCTTTGCTGACTGCCAGCCTGGAGCCTGTTTCAGAGTCTGTGACTCCCTCTCTCTCTGACCCTCCCCTGCTCACGCTGTCTCTCTCTCCTAGAAATTAAAAAAAAAATAAAAGATCAGAGGCAGTGTTCTCTCCCTCTCTGTCTCATGGCTTTTATTTCTGTCTCTCAACATGTTGTACTGTTGTTTATTTTGTTCTATATTTAGCTTTTTTTTACTTAACGTGTTTGTCATATGCTTCTTCCTATGTTGTATAATCCTTAACCCACTGTAATTTCCTTTCTGTGTCAGCATTTAGCATTTACTCTTTATTATAAAGATGTGGGTTTTACTTATTATAGGAAAAATAATAAAAATGTAGACAGACAAAAGGAGAAAATGAAAAAGCATCTGTGTAGAGTCTTAGTGTATGTCCTAAACAGAGCTCTTATATAGTCATTGTATTTATACATAGGGAGAAGGGATACTATTGTTTTTCTCCCTCTCTGTACCTTCCTTTTTCACTTAACACAGTATAGTGACATCTCTCAATGCTGTACTTGTATGTCATAGCCCTCATGGTGACACAGTGGTCTGTTGTGTGGCAGATCACACCACAGTTTAGTTTCTTTGTTATGTTTGGGGTCCATTTGCAGTATTTTATATTAAGACCTTTTCCTGGTCAAACATTTTTATATTTTGACACATTCTTTTTATCCTCATTCAATTTCAGACTTACAGAAAAGTTGCTTGTAGAAAAAACACCTTTACCAGATTCACCAGTTCTTAATGATTTGTGACTTTCTCTCCTTCTATATGAATAATGTTTTTACATCTTTTTTTTTTAATGTTTATTTTTGAGAGAGAGAGAAAAAAACAGCACAAGTAGGGGAGAGGAGCAGAGAGAGAGGGAGACACAGAATCTGAAGCAGGCTCTGTCTCTGAGCTTTCAGCACGGAGCCTGACATGGGAATTGAACTCATGAACCGTGAGATCATGACTGAGTGAAGTTGGATGCTTAACCAACTCAGCCACTCAGCCACCTAGGTGCCCCTTGTTTTTATTTCTAAGCCATTTGAGAGTAGGTTGCATGCATCGTGCCCTTTTGATTTTTAATGCTTCAGTATATGTGTTTCTTAAGAGCAAGGATATTCTCTTATGGTGTACTTGACAAATTCAGGAGATTTAACATTATAGGTAACATTTAAAAATTTAATCTACAGTCAGTGTCTAATAGTGGCCTTACAGCATGTTCTGATCTAGGAGCATACATTGCATCTAGTGGTTACTCTCTTTAGTATCACTTAGTGTGGAATCTTAGCCCTGCACGCCATTGGCATTTTTAAGGAAACAGACCAGTTCTTTTATGTTTCTCAGTTTGAGTTTGCCCATTTCCTTATGAATAGATTTGGAATAAGCATTTTTGGTTGGAATGCCAAGTTAGTATTGTTGTGTCTATCCTAAAGTATGACTTTTTTGGTAAAAAGTAATTTTGATCATTTGGTTAAGGTGCCCAGTTTTTCTACCATATGTTTAGAATTTTTCTTTTTGTAACTGGTAATTTGTGAGAAAATACTTTAAAACTATGTGAATATTCTGGTCTTGTTAAAGAGCCTCTCTCTAGATTTAATAACCACTGACAATTTTTGCCAGAACCAGTTTTTCCAACAGTGGTTGCAAAGCCTGAGCGTAAGTGTGTTTGTTCTGCGGAGGTCTGGCCAGAGAGGAGACAGCGCACACAGCTGTGACACGATGCAGGGTCTTGTCCTGAGAGTCATTCATCCCCTGGGGAAGAAAACAACAGCGAATTTCATTTGGATAATGAGGTTTTGGTGTCACCCCCAGTTCAGACTGACTCTAGGAGTCCTCTTGGCCTTCACCAGTTCCCTGTTTTCCTCTCCTTTCCTTCTGTAGTCCAAAGCTTGGTTCCTAGAAAGGAGTTCAGTATATTTACTCATCTTCAGTCCTAAACTACACTTAAAATGGTTTGACTTGCTCTGTACCTCACCACTGTGAAAAACAAGTGTTCACGATTTGCTTGTAGTTCTTTTTTTCTTGTTCTAATAGTAGACAGAGTTTTCTGTTCAGAGGTTACTTGGATTTGTGCCCTGCCCCTCTTTAGTGTGCTTATGTTATCTGGAATTCCTTGTCAGTTGGATTTGTTTATCTTTACACTAAATTTTATGTTGTTTCCCCCATCCCCATTTATCTTATTTTTATATACTCTTTTTTTTTTTTATATACTCTTAATTGTTTTCTTAGGTTCAGTTTTCAGAGATCTCTTCACTTTTGAATGTTAATCATTGTAATCATAATCACTCAGTCATTTCAAGCATTACCATGGTAATGAAAAAGAGAAAGCTTGGACTTTGGCACTGGATAGAGCAGTTAGCTAGATAGCTGGCAAGTTACTTGACTGTGGATCTTAATTACCTCGAAATGTAAAATGTTTAAAGTAGTTCCCTCTTAGAGGTTCTGTGAAGACTGAATGATAATCAGTTTTAAAAAGTGTATACATATACGTATAAACTCAGTTATATATTTATGATTCATACACTTTGTGTATTAAAAAAAACCCAGCACAGTGATTTGGATATGTTTGGTGTAGAGCTAGTATTTCTCTCTTTGGTTAGCAGATGAATAATATTCAGAACAAGTCAGAGTAGTTTGATCTGGTTTAGCTGATTCTTTTTGTTTTGTTTTGTTTTTAAATAAATTTCTTTCTGGGGCACCTGGGTGGCTCAGTCAGTTAAGTGTCTGACTCTTGATTTCTGCTCAGGTCATGATCTCACGGTTCATGAGTTTGAGCCCTGCATCAGGCTCTGCCCGCACAGTGGGGAGCCTGCTTGGGATTCTCTCTCTCCCTCTTTCTCTTTGCCCCTCCCATGTGTACGCCTTCTCTCTCAGAATAAACAATATTTGTTTTGTAAACAAATAAACTTAAAAGATATATATATATATAAATAAATAAACTTCTTTCTTTCGTTAAGGCATTTTCTGGTATCTGGCAGCTTTCTGAACTTACTGATCAGTTATATTAGTGGAATGACCATGCTCTCCACAGAGATATGTATAGACTTCTTAGTCTCTCTCTAGTTTAGTACCATTATGGACTTTTCCAGAGGGGCGTTTTGACTAAGATTTGAGTTTTTAGTAAATTCTTTGTTAACATGCAAAAGTCTAGACTTTTGCAGATGACATACATAAATGGTAGGAATCTCAGGTTCCACGGTGTCCCCATTTATTTTCATATTTTTTTCTTGTTTTTCATCAGATGTTATGAAATTATTTAGGAATGGGCCCCATGTCACAGATGAGGCAGGATCACTAAATGCCATTAAATTTTGAATAATCAGTTGTAGAAAAAAATGTTTAGGTTTGAATCTGTAGTGGTAAATACTGTGAAATGTTTAATTTACTTTCTTCTTATGTTTTTAGTGTCCTGCTGGAATTCTCTAAAAATGTTGCTTTTGGCAGTAAATTCTTATTTTCCATACCATGAGATTCTTTCAGACTTTTCATATGGGTCCGAATCTTCAGTGCAAACTGAGTTAATTCCTCTTGAGTTGAAATTTTTAATATGAGAAAGATCAGCAATCCATGTGAGATGTATCCCTGCTTTTTGGCAAGTGTTGGAAGTTAAGCATGAACTGGTGTGCTGTTAGAGTAGGGATAACTTACGATTTGTGGTCAAATCTTGACTTACACAAAGAGTGAGCTTTTCTTTTCTTTTTTAAAATGTTAAAATCTTTATTTTTGAGAGAGAGAGAGAGACAGTGAGAGAGGAACTGAGGAGAGGGAGACACAGAAGCCAAAGCAGGCTCCAGGCTCTGAGCTGTCAGCACAGAGCCCGATGCAGGGCTTGAACTCATGAACCCCAAGTTTATGACCTGAGCCAAAGTTGGATGCTCAACTGACTGAGCCACCGAGGCGCCCCAAGAATGAAATTTTCTTGATCGTGTTGTGTATCTTAAAGGATGCTAAGTGATAACATTGTCTCTATGGAGTACAGTATAGCTATTTGTGACATACTGAAGATGCAGGATACATTTTAGCTGGATAAATGATGCTTAGATAGTGAAGGATCTTGCTCATTTTAAGGGATCCTATTCATTGGGTTTCCTTAAATGTAGCACTTGTGGCACAAGTAGAGGTAAGGTATCCTACTTTTTGTTTATTGGACAGTTTCATTTCTGATTTTTTTTTCTCTTGGGGAAAGGATAGATTTAGAGCTTTGACACCTTGTTTATCACAAATAAGTGGACTGACCAACACTGCTTTGGACCCAGTATTCAAAAAGAACGGATATATTGGCACCAATCCATCTGAGTAGAGGCTTCATTGCATGTAATGTCCAATGTGCTACACTGCATGTAGCAGTGTAGCACATTGGACATTCATGTAGATGTTCTTATTGGTGCTCAGGAATATAGACTTGGATCTATTTTTTTTAAATGTTTATTTATTTTGAGGGAGAGGGAGAGAGAGTGTGTATCTGCATGAGCAGGGGAGGGGCAGAGAGAGAGGGAGAGAGAAAATACCCGGCAGGTTCTCCACTGTCAGCACAGAGCCCGATGTAGGGCTTCATCTCACAAAACTGTGAGATCATGACCTGAGGTGAAATCAAGAGTCATATGCTTAACTGACTGAGCCACCCAGGTGCACTTTTTTTTTTTTTGGATCCGACCTTACATGGATTGATTTCAGTGACTGAATGACTAAAAATGAAGCCTTTTTAGTCTATTCCAGGCCTAATTTTTTAAAAATATATTCATTCCATTTAAATAGGGAATAGAGCTAAGAAAAGGTGTGTGAATAGCGAATAGATGTACTTTTTTTTTTTTAAACAAGGCTTGGCTAATTGTTTCTTCTTATTTTTTAAATTTATTTTTTGTTTTGTTTTATTGGAGCTTTGATACGCGATATGTCAAAGCGCCAGCCACTGTTAAAGCTCAGGCACTTTAGATAGAATTAGAGTTTGCTGCGTTCATTCTTTCCTTTTTTGTTTTGTTTCTTTTCTGTATTTTTTTCTAAAAAGTTTTTTTTTTGGCTTTATTTAATTTTGAGACAGAGAGAGACAGAGCATGAGTGAGGGAGGGGAAGAGAGAGAAGGAGACACAGAATCTGAAACAGGCTCCAGGCTCTGAGCTGTCAGCACAGAACCTGATGCGGGGCTTGAACCACCCAGGCATTCCTGCTTTTGTTTTCTTTAAGCCCGTTCTTTTCTTTTTAAAGCTCTTCCATGTCTGTAATTGTACATTACACACTATAATTTAAAAAGTGAAAGTTACACTTCTAAGTGCATACCTTTAAAGTCTTTGCCTCTGACCCTAGCATGTTGTTAGAGTAAGTATTCAGTAAATATTAGACGTGCTGATGGTGATTTAATTTGTAACTTCCTCTTATTTCCCTTTTTAAGTTTCATTTAATCTCTATATTGTCCTCAAGATACCTTTCTTGTCTGCTCATGATGTATTGCTTACTAAAGTGGCAATAGCAATAATATCTTTTATCATGTTTTAGCTACCCTAAATTCTTGTATTCTCTCTTAATGCCGGCAAAAAAAACCCCCAAAAAACAACTTTTCACTGGCATACAAAATATTTAACTTCCTCCCCCCCTTAAAAATTTTTTATTGTGGTAAAATATACATAATATAGAATTTATCATTTTAACCATTTTTAAGTTCATTGGCCACTAAGTACTTAATTATTCTTTTTTTTTTTTAATGTTTTATTTATTTCTAGGAGAGAGAGAGAGAGAGAGACAGCGTGAGCAGGGGAGGGTCAGAGAGAGAGGGAGTCACAGACTGAAACAGGCTCCAGGCTCTGAGCTGGCAGTCAGCACAGAGCCCGACACGGGGCTCGAACCCACGAACCGCGAGATCATGACCTAAGCGAAAGTCGGATGCTTAACTGACTAAGCCACCCAGGCGCCCCTTAATTATTCTTTTAAAGCCCAGGATTGCTTGGGTGCCTGTGGCTCACTTAGTTAAGTGTTCAGCTTCAGCTCAGGTCATGATCTCATGGCTTGAGGGTTCGAGCCCCATGTGTCCCTGTGCTAACAGCTCTGAGCCTGGAGCCTGCTTCTGATTCTGTGTCTCCCTCTCTCTCTGACCCTCCCCAGCTCACACTCTGTCTCTTTCTCTCTCAAAAATACATAAACATTAAAAAAAATTTTTTTAAAAACCCCCACAGGATTGCTGTAGCTCATTTTTGAAATTGGAATATTAAGTCCAGTCTGGCAACTCCTCTCCTCCCTTCACAGATTTGCAAATGTGTATAGATATTTTAAAAAACTTTTCATCTGAAAATATTTTTCAAGCCCACAGAACAGTTTTAAGAATAGTACCAGGAGCCTCCTTTAACCAGATTTACCAATTAGCTTTTTGCCCTTTTTGCTTTATTACTCTTTCAATATAGTATGCACGTGAATTGTTTTTCCCTGAACTATTTCAGAGTAAGTTGCATACACATAACCATTTAGTCTTGAATAAGTAAGTGTGTACTTCCTAGGAAATGAGACATTCTTGTATAACAGTAAACAGGTTTTGGAAATTTAACATTGATACAGTACTTGAATCCAACATCTATATTTCAGCTTTGTTACTTGAGCTGAGTCCAGTGTTTTTGCTTTCAGTAAAGGATTTGTATTGCATTTAGTTGTCGTGTCTTTTTAGTTTCTTATTTGGATCATTCTTCCGCTGTTTTTTGGTCTTTCATGACATTATTTTTATTTTTATTATTTATTTCTGAGAGAGAGGGTGAGCGGTGAGCAGGGGAGGGTCAGAGAGAGAGGGAGACACAGAATTTGAAACAGGCTCCAGGCTCTGAGCTAGCTGTCGGCACAGAGCCCAATGTGGGGCTCGAACCCATGAACCTTGAGATCATGACCTGAGCCAAAGTCGGACGTTTAACTGACTGAGCCACCCAGGCACCCTGTATGACATTATTATTATTATTATTTTTTAATATTTTTATTTATTTCTAGGAGAGAGAGAGAGAGACAGCGTGAGCAGGGGAGGGTCAGAGAGAGAGGGAGTTACAGACTCTGAAATAGGCTCCAGGCTCTGAGCTTGCTGTCTGCACAGAGCCCTACGCGGGGCTCGAACCCACGAACCGCGAGATCATGACCTAAGCGAAAGTCGGACGCCCAACCGACTAAGCCACCCAGGCGCCCCTGTATGACATTATTTTTATAGAATATAGGCCCACCCCCTCTCTTCCCTCCCATTATAAAATTGTTCCTCTTTAGAGTTTGGTCTGTGTTTCCTCATGATTAGGTTCAGATTATGCTCTTTTGGTTGGAATGGTACATTAGTAACATGTCTTTTTCAGGATATAAATCTAGGGGCACACAGAGTTCATCTGCTACTCACTGGTGTCAGTAATTTGAATGACTCCAGATGATGTCCAGTTTCTTCGCAAGATGGTTCTCTTTTTTTCCCTTGCAGTTTATCAGCAGTCATTAAGACCATAAAAATATTCTCTTTTTCACCAGGATTTTTCTCATGTAGATTTCGCACCCACTGATTCTTGCTGAGTTATTTTTTCTGGGCATTCTCAGTTTCACATACTGGTCTCACATGCTAACTAAACCTGTGAGCATGCTTTGGTAATCGTGATGAACGCTGGATTTTGTCAGCTGAGTTTCACTGAGATTTTTGTTTCCTTAGATGGTTTCACTGTGGTTCTTTATTAATTTTTTTAATGTTTTTAAGTTTATCCACTTCAAGAGCGAAAAAGAACGAGGGGGGATGGGCAGAGAGAGAGAGAGGGAGAGAATCCCAAGCAGGGTCCACACTGTTAGCGTGGAGCATGATGTAGGGCTTAAGCCCACAAAACACGAGATCACACCCAGAGCTGAGACCAAGAGTCAGACGCTTAACCGACTGAGCCACCCAGATGCCCCTCAATGTGATTATTTCTTAACCAGATTTGAGTAGGATTGATTTTAACCATTTCTGTAGCAACAGTTTATTGTTTTTATTACATTATTGTTGGGTTGCTAATGGACACTAAGATTGAAAAATAAAGATTGGTAATAAACACCTAACATATAAGGAATTCATTGTTCTCAGGGCTTAAATATTAAATAGAATTAACTGAGTAAGAATGTTTATCAAATATTATTTTACAAAAGCCATACATTTTATTAGATCAGTAAGTTGCTTTCTCAGTAGTGGTCAGTGTACTGTTGGCCACATTCTCAATCTTTTGACTGACTTGTGATTTTGATGTTATGAGGACACCAAGATTCAATTGCTGACTTCTCCAATTTTTCCCCCCAGGGCAAGAGGATTATGACAGATTACGACCGCTGAGTTATCCACAAACAGATGTATTTCTAGTCTGTTTTTCAGTGGTCTCTCCATCCTCATTTGAAAATGTGAAGGAGAAGGTGAGTTGGTCAGATATTCTTGCCCTGAAAAAGGTGGTCACAGAACTTCTGTTGAGTTGTTGTGAAAAGCTTTACAGTCTTGTGGATTAATGCAGGTGTATTTTCTAAAATACTTTTCCTCTAGTGGGTGCCTGAGATAACTCACCACTGTCCAAAGACTCCTTTCTTGCTTGTTGGGACCCAAATTGATCTCCGAGATGACCCCTCTACAATTGAGAAACTTGCCAAGAACAAACAGAAGCCTATCACTCCAGAGACTGCTGAAAAGCTGGCCCGTGACCTGAAGGCGGTCAAGTACGTGGAGTGTTCTGCACTCACACAGGTGAGGACTGTGCAACCCCGTGTTTATGTACAGCTGGCCAGTTTCTTCGAGCATTAGGATTTAGGGGTTATTTTTGACAGCAGTCTGCAGTGCTTGCGAAAGCTGCCCGGGAACATTAGGACCAGCTTCACAGCATATATTCTTTTGCTAGAGGTTCTGTGTTTATGGAGAAAATTATTAATCTCTCAGTAAAACTCTTATGTTGCTGAGCTCCCATATTTTACTGAATCGTTTGTAATTGTCAGAGATCGTGTTAAAAAAAACAAAAAACAGTTTTATGGGAGGGTTCCAGGTTAGCACAGACTTACAAGAGAGTATGTGAATGATTCCCCTCCCCCCCACTTAAATTTTTTATCTAAATGTATCTGATCTTTTCTTGTCAATTCTGACCATTGATGCTACAGTTTCTGGGGTAATTTAACTGACGTAGGGAATCATAATAATTGAGACTTTCATGTCAGAGAAGGCTGCCTTGGCTATTTCTTAAGCATGTGTTGTAGGGAGTCAGTTTTTTTAAGTTTATTGATTTTGAGAGAGAGAGGGATAAAGAACAAGTGAGGAATGGGGGGCGGGGGGGGGGGTGGGAAGGAAGGGAGAATCCCAAGCAGGCTGTGTGCCACAAGTGCAGAGCTGATGAGGGGCTTGATCCCGTGAACTGTGAGATCATGACCCTGAGCTGAGATCAGGAGCCAGATGCTTAACCAAGTGAGCCACCTAGGTGCTCTAGTTCTCAAGTTTTTAGAGACATTCCTTCCTCATGTGGTCCTCTCTGTCCCTCTTCTGTCCTTTTCTGAATAATTTAATTGGAGCTACTCTCCTAGTTTGATGGGATGCATCCATTCTGAGGATAGGGGGCAGTGCTAGAATATCTAGAGTGAGAGGTATGACTGGCCCATGCACTTTCACCTCCTCTACCTGCAGGGTGTGTCTGACCTGTCTCCCCTGAGTACTGTTCTGGAGGCGAAGGGAAACGTTCCTGAGATAGCATAGAACTCTTACAGCTTGGCGGTACTGGTGCTCTGATGTCTGAATAGTGGGCAAATGTACCTAATTAAAATAGGGCAGGGCTGAAGAGGTTTATTGTAATTACGTTAAGTCTACTTATATTTATCATGCTTACTTTTATAGGTAATTGAACTTTGAAGTTTTTAAAAAAGCACTGTTGAATTTTTGATGATATGTAACTAAGACAAATGACCTATATGATTGCTTATTATGCATGTGCTTAGGTGTTTAATATGATGGCCTAGAGAGATGTAATTTAATAATCTCCAGTTCAGTGCTAGGTTGGATATTTAAAGATAAAATTGTTACACTTAGCTGGATGTTCCACAGGATAACTTCTAGGTCTAAAATCATCCTCCCAAACCCAATTTTCGTTGGCAGTTTAGTTCTTTTGTAAAAGTAGGTGTTTTTAAAGTTCATAAGATTTTACATCCTTGCACACATAACAACACTGAGATTAAAAAAAAATGCCTGATGTTTCTGTGTTTTGATACCATCATCAGAAAAGTGTGAGTGATGTGTGTGTGTGTGTGTGTGTTGGGGAAGGATACATGTGGAACACGTGTGCCAGTTTATAACTGACTCTATATGCATCCTTTGCATACCCCTGTGCTCTAAATATGGGTTGCTTTTGGGGAGAAATGGAGGCAAATAGACCCTATGGACTCAGCTCTAGGTCACTGGTAAAGTTTAAAGAATTGGATGCTTCCATTTAAGATTTTTTACACTATGAAGAAGTTTATATAATAGTCACTCTGCAGACAGTAGGAATTTGAAAAGGTCTTAGCAACTACATTTTTCTTACCAGATTTTGAAGTTTGGAGAAGTCAAAAGAGAAGATAGAAAATGGGGTGTCTGGTTGTGTTTGGGAGATAAGAACTTAGAAGACTTCAAGTTCTGTTTGTTTGTTCCCCTAAAACTGAACTCTTTATGTAATCAAATAGTGTGGGTAAAGCAAAAATTTGTTTTCTTTTGTAGGGAATTAGTTGATCTTTGTCAATAAGCAAGAAAGGATTTGCCTGTTGGGAAGGGATGCCCCAGTTTCTCATGCTTGTCCTCCTCTTTTTTCCCTTATAAAATGCATTGCTCTTTCCACCCTCCCCTTTTCCTTTTATATATAAGTAACCATCAAAGTTTGCTCTGAGACCTGTAGAAAGTGTTTCATAGGAACTTTACTTTTGTTTACCATTTCTACTTTGTCAAAGACATAGAAGAACACTTTTAAACCTTTTTGCTTCTTTTTAAGTACTTAATGTTATTTCTCATTTTTTTGGCACCTCATGGAATGTGTGGGTGCCGGTCCTGTAGGATGCCTGGGGTAAGGGTGGGGACACCTGGGGTAGGCTGGGGCTGGCACCTGTTCCTGGAGCTGTGTTCTGGGCTTTGGAGAAATTTTTATTTGGGATCAAATTGACTTAAAGAACAGATAAAACCTCTTTGGGTGGTAAATCTGTGGCTTCAGATTTAGGTGAGTTTAGGTGAGTGTATAGAGCTGGGCCCAAGGTACCAACTAGTGCTGCTGAGTCACACTGTCACATTGGAGTTCTGCCTGAGGTGTAAGTGTATTTCTGCATCTTATTCCCTGTATATCTTAGAATATTCTTTGTTTTCACTCCATGCTTTATGCTCTGATATCCGTGCGGACATCTTAAAGCATTGGACTGACTGCTTGCTAAAATTCATTCTAGGACCCATTCTTTGTTTTCCTATGACTTGGGTGGTGGTTACTTGCTCTAATAACATTACTGAATAACTGAGGTGTATGCTGTTTCTAGAGTCTGTTCTTTAAATTTCTGATTTCTCCCAGTTGGTACTGTTGAACAATTAACACACTTTCTAAATGTATGAAATGTAATTGTTCTGGGAAACTGATTTACCCTGAAATCCTGATTAATTCCATCCAGATATGTCACTGAATCTAGAAACATGTAGCATGCCTGTTAGTCTGCTGTTTGTGTCCTTCAGTTATTCAGGGGCTGAATTCACAGAAGCCTGAAATTGTATTAGATTTAGCTCTGGAATGTGTGTGCCGTTCTTCTCATTGGAAACACTGGGGAGTTCTACAAGGCTTACTTACTCAGTGCGCCTGTCTTATGTTTACATATCCATTTTTCTCTCCTGGCATTATTTTCAATAACGCCTTGTAAGCTTAGGTTTCAAAGTGTGATCGTTTTAGAAGTCAACATTATAATATTTCCATAAAAATTGCTTTCTTGCTCAGTTAACCTTTTTTATGTAAGAAGTTTCTGTTCAGTTATCTACTCCCCTGTTAATGGGCCTCAGATCTAGCTTTCTGGCAGTTATTTTTCTTACGGCACATTGCTTCTGTGAATTCAGCCCATTTAATCCGGACTGCTATTGTATCTGCTAGTCTTTCTAATCCTCTAACCTGGCTGCTATTCTCTCTCCTCCCCTCTGTCTTGTAGAGAGGTCTGAAGAATGTGTTTGATGAGGCTATCCTAGCTGCCCTCGAGCCTCCGGAAACTCAACCCAAAAGGAAGTGCTGTATATTCTAAACTGTTTTCTCCTTCCCCTCTTTGCTGCTGCTTCCTGTCCCACTACTGTAGAAAGAGCATTTAAAAACAAAGGAATAAAACCATCCTGTTTGAAAGCCTCTGCGTCTTTTTACTCACCACCTAAGAGCAACCTCTGTATTAGTTTTTGATCAAGAATGCAATATCTTATAGAATATTTTTTGTGATTAGTAGTCAAGTTGGACTTGTTTAACTTTCTGCTTCTTGAGTTGCCTGATGCTTAGAGCTTTTTGGTTTGGATTACTGTTGCAAAAGGGAACGTGGTCTGGCATTAAGAATGTTCTCTTGGAAAAAATAAGAAGAGTTTTAACACTTCTTAGTTCTAGATGGAGAAAATAACAGACATCATTTTACTCTTATGATCAATTGTAATTGTAATTGCATGACAAACATTATGGAAAAAGGGTGGCCTGCTAGTAGAGTGTAACGGGGAAGGGAGGATTCTTGTCTGGTTTTCCTTTGTGCAGTGAAACTTTGTGTTGCTATTGCTTTGGCTGTCTGTGCTGTAGTGGAGTATTTGTCAGTCTGGGGTGGGAAAGGTATTAATGTATCTGCTATTGCTTTATGAAATCATTTGTTACACTATCTTTTAAGAATAGCATCCATTTTAACAGTTGACTTAAGGTTTGTTAATGTTGAGATGTAAAGCTGCCACCTTTATATTTTCCTGCTTCTGATTTTACTGTTGTGAAGGAAACATACAATTGTGGTTACCTTCAAATTTTGAAATTAAAAATATACAATTGTTTGTATAAATGCCTGATGAAGCTTTATTCCTGTTGCACTGACTGGTTCTAGTTTTACATATGTATCAGGTGCCCACATTTCACTTCCTTAGCCCCCTGGTTCTGTCTGATTGGTGGGGATACAGGGAGTTCAGAGTGAATGTCTTTGATGCAGCCGTGGTAGCCGCGCTCTCCATCCTTGCCTGCGCCTTCCATGTAACAAGGATGCCGCTGCCCACTGCCGGCCCTTTCGGTGTTGGTCCATACTCCGCTGTTTCATTGGAATGCAGAGCTGCTTCACTTGTTTTTATGTGAAATGTTGTAGCAGCATACTACACAACTCATACTGAATGAGCACATGACACATGTGGCTTGTTTGCTTCTTGTGACATACATTGGTCTGCAGAAAGCTTTCCCAGAGGACCACTGTCTCATTCGTGAATATCTGCTCCTGAATTGCTGGATCCTTCCAGTGTCCTGCCTGGACAAAACTTGGTGAAGTGGGATGATTTTGTGTTGAGATTCAGGGTTGTCTTTAACGTTTCGTTCTTTGCCAACTCCTGGGGCTTTGAAAGTTTTTCATTTGATCTTTGGCTTTATTATACTGAAAATCAGACTGCCCATTTTTTTCTTTCTACCCCTTTCCAGAAAGGCCTAAAGAATGTATTTGACGAAGCAATATTGGCTGCCCTGGAGCCTCCAGAACCGAAGAAGACCCGCAGGTGTGTGCTGCTATGAACGTCGCCAGAGCCCTTTCCGCACAGCTGGGGTCAGCACCGTACTAAAAGCAATGTTAAATCAAACTAAAGATTAAAAATTAAAATTCATTTTTGCAATAATGACAAATGCCCTGCACCTAGCCACATGCACTCGTGTGAGACAGTCCCCTTCCCCCTCTCAGTACTCGTTAACTTGAGTAATTGTGTATTGTCAGAAAGGTGGTTAGTACTAGTTTGTTTTGTTTCAAAAAAAAAAAAAAATTTTTTTTTTTTTTTTTTTTTTTTTTTTTTTTTTTTGAAAGCAAGGCATGCCTGGGATGACTCTGTAACAGACTAATTGGGGTTGTGGAAGCTGCTCCCGGGGCTCCATCCGCTCTGGAGAATAATCTGGGACATTTAGGGTTTTGTTTTTGTTCTAGTTTTTTTTTGTTTTTTTGTTTTTTTTTTTTTCCTTTTTTGGGGGGGGAAGTGTGTGTGGGGTTTGTTTTTATTTAGTCATGTTTTTTAAATTCAGTAACCATTGGACAGCCCTTAAGGGGAGGAGGACGGATTGATTCCACATTCCACTTCCTAGATCTAGTTTAGAATACTTGTCCCCCACCTGGTGCTCTTAGGAAGGAGTATAGTAAATGCCTCATTTAATAACATACTCCTTTTTGAAAGTTGCCTTTTCTCTCCACCCTTGAGTAGGTCTAGTACTTGCGGAAACTCATGAAAGCGGGTGGAGCCTGTCTTGCCCCTCCTCTTTTCTAGGACGCACTCTATATGTGACTGTGACTTTCAAGGAAATCTGTTTGCCATTTACTGATTTTTTTTTTTGAAGTTAATTTCTAACTTCTATCATTGATAAATGAAGAAAAGTATTGCACCTTTTGAAATACACCAAATGGATTGAGTACGTAATTAAAAAAACATTTTTTTTCCCTGTCAGTCATTGTCTTATATGCTTAGCATAGATGTCCAGCCTGATAGCGAATGACATGGTGTCCCTAGCACACAGCTGGGGACCCGGTGGATCGAGGAGGTGCGGGGGTGGAGCTAGGAGACAGGTCTGTGGAGTGATGCGCATCCTCTCCGAGGCTGGGAGGATGGAGACCTGCTTCATGAAGAAGCTGGGGCTGGGGGTGGGGGTGGGGAGAACATTTAACAACATGGGGACCAGTCAGGGGGATCCCCTTATTTCTGTTTTGCATATGAGGAACCCTAGAGTAGCTAGTTAAGGCTCTCTAGTTTAATAAAAAAAAAAAATCATGGAGTCTTATAAAGACTCTCCATAAGTGTTAATAGGGATTTTATCCGCTTATTTTGGTTGCAGTTCCCAATTTTTAAAAATGTTTAGGTAATCTTCTCCACCTTCCCCAAATCCTAATTCTTGTAGATTCATTAGTGTTGAACCAATGCTTTCACATGTCTCAGTTCTTTGTATATGCGTTCTTTTCAGATGTATTAAACAAACAAAAAACCCTTCACAAGCCAGCCTGGGGGTTGTTCTTTTCCCTCCGCCACTTTTTAAATACTTATGAATGGGAACTTGATTCTTAGCAACATCAATTTCTAACGGATTTTGGGATAAGATTTTGAAGTTTTGTTTTCTTTTAATGTCCATGTAAAAATTTCCTTTCTGGCCTTCAAGGTGGGTGCCTTCTCCCCTGAGTTTGGCAGGTGGCCTGCTGACTCCTCTTAAAACCAAGTGGGTTCATGGCAGTCCTTAGTGAGGGTGACCCTCAGGAAGCCCACCACTCATGTTGTTGGGGGGCGGGGGGGGGAATGGCAGCACGCCTCTCTCTCATCCATCGGTTAATTGGAAAGCATCCAGTTTTCTTCCCAAGTTCTCTGTTCCGTGATTTTCAGACTTTGTTGCTTCTTGGAGTGCACCTTGCGCAGTGAGTATTTAAAAGCCTTCCGTATATTTCTAGAACGTGACCAAGTTGGAGAACCATTGCTCCTAGATTGTTACCCTGCTTTCATCCGATTCCAGATTCTGTACTGTGAGTCTTAATATGGGACACGTTTTCTTTAGGTGATAGGAATGATTGATTTACCTTAAGGGCATTCTGCTGAACTGTATGAGAATCTTCGAAACTAAGAACTGTTGGAAAAGTGTAACCTCATTTTGGTGTCTTCTAAGTGGGGTCATGTTTGGCTTGATTCCATGCTGTGCTGGAGCTAAGCTGGGTGGATTGGCTGGGAAGGGCTAGGAAGAGGCAGGTCTAAACTTTACTGTTCTGACTGACATGTCTTTCTTATTTCTTGTTGACCATGCTGGGGAGAGGTACCTTGATCATGCTCTGAGACCCTAGGGAGCAGGGGCTGTGTAGCTTTTGTTTTTAATACAGTGGCATATAGATCCATCCTGATTATTGCTGCATCTCTGGTCAAGAGTAGTGTTTGACATGTGAGAGATGGCTTTAAACGTAGCCATTGGATGGTCCATGATTTCAGGAATGAATGAATGAAATAAAGCAGGTCACATGGTTGTATCAAGGAAATATCTGTACATCAGATCAACAAAGACAAGGGGAATGATTGAAGCTAACATTGTTTTCTATTTAAATACTGTTTTCTGTTTGACTTAACTTGTCCGCTATGTTATCTTCATTTAGTGACTAATAGTGCCAAGGGAGTGTGATCTAGAGGTTGGAAAAGGATTATCTAAAACGGTCCTTTGCAGACTTAGCTTGTGGCAAAATGTATAATATTTAGGCCAATATAACACTAATGCATCACGGTTTTCCAAAATACCAGCGTTTTGCCAAAGGTCTCAGAAATAATGTTCTTTAGTTTGTTAAAGTTGTACCCTTTGAGCTGGATTTTATGCCAGTAAGGGTGCGTTTTCCAGGGAGGAAGAGAGGATGATGGTATGAAAGTACCAGTTGCAATATTTCCTTTATTCTAAGATACATTTGTCCTCAAATTTTTAAATGATTTTTAAATTTTTATTTATTTATTTTGAGAGACAGCGTGAATGGGGCAGGAGGAAAAAGAAGGAGAGAGAATGAAAGAGAGAGAGAGAGAAAATCTCAAGCAGACTCTGCACTGTCAACGGCGGAATACAACATGGGGCTTGAATTCAGAAAACAGATCATGATCTGAGGCAAAACTGAGTCAGATACTTAACTGACTGAGCCACCCTGGTGCCCCGCCTCCCCCCCTCCCATTTAAAAAGTTTTATTTATTTTGATAGAGAGAGAGAGAGAGAGGGAGTGTGAGTGTGCTCTGCTCAGGGAAGAGGGAGAGAGAGAGAGAGAGACAGAAGGAGGGAGGGAAAATCCCAAGCAGGCTCCATGCTGTCAGCAAGGAGCTCAACTCGGGGCTTGAGTTCATAAACCGTGAGATCAAGAGGTAGACACTGAGCCATCTAGATGCCCCTGTTTAAATATTTGTAAGTTTTTACTTTTATTTATTTATTTCTAGGAGAGAGAGAGACAGCATGAGCAGGGGAGGGTCAGAGAGAGAGGGAGTTACAGACTCTGAAACAGGCTCCAGGCTCTGAGCTGGCAGTCAGCACAGAGCCCGACGCGGGGCTCGAACCCACGAACCGCGAGATCATGACCTGAGCGAAAGTCGGACGCTTAACTGACTAAGCCACCCGGGCGCCCCTAAATATTTGTAAGTTTATACAGTATATTACTTTGAGTTTTTTCCAGAATGCCCTACCTTTTTTTTTTTAAGCTTCATTTTAATTAGCTTTTGCTAATGTTACATTACAAGCCACCTACCCCTCTGGCTTACCACAAGTTTATTTTTCTCTCAGAGTGGGTCAGTTGGGCTTTGCCTCTAGGCTTTAGACTGAGCTCAGGTCGGCCTTGCATGCCGGAGCCTGGCTCCAGAGAACAGTAGCTGCCTAAGAGCGGACTTCCCATGGTGAGCCTGGTGAGCGAAAGGGGGTGCAAGGTCAAGCACGTTTAATTTCTCAAATTTCCTGTGCAGAGGATTGCATGTAGCCAGACCTAAAGTCTCTGTCACGTATTCATACACTGATACATTCACTCATTTATATATAGTAAATTCAAAAATAGTGTTTTTAAAGCACATTAGTAAGGTTTTGCATATATAGCAGAGAAGAAAATAGATGTGGGATCCTGACTTCTAGTTGGAATTTTCCTTGCAAATTTGATAGCTGTCTTTTCTTTGGAATAAGCATTTGGTCTCATTGCCCTTAGAATGGCTGTCCCGTGTGTACATGCCCATGTCACACGTTCATCAGAGACATTGGAGCAGGACAGCCCTGAGCCAGCGTGCCCTTTGGCAGGTAGCTTTCACTCTCCTGGCTTCTCATCTGTAAAATAATAATGCATTTAGTCATCATTGGGGTCTCAGATGCAAGTCAGGTGCCTGGTTGGTCAACAATTAATAGGAATCTTAAGAAATTTTTTTAAGAAAAAAATTCCTCTGAGATTCTGAAACTAGGTATGGAGTGGGGCTTGGAAATAATTTAGTTTCTAAAAGCTTCTGAGGTAGAACCTTGGTTAGATACGTTGGGATCAGTGCACACCTCAGATGTTCTTAACTCTGGCGGTTTGAGTGTCACCTAGGGACATTTTAAAAAGGGAAAATAATGCCTGGGACCATTTTAGGCAATCTCTGGAGATAGGGTCACTCAAATTTATTACTTAAGGTTTTTTTCAAAATATATTTTGAGGAGTATCACTTCTTTAAATCTCACCAGATTATTTTAGTGAGACACCAGATTTAAGAACCATGTCACTAAACGATCTTTTAAAGTTTCATTTATATCTGACGTGAATTTTAGAGTCATTTTGGGCCACAGTCCTTTGCAGCTTTATCTGTTCTTCGAGGAAAGGTATTTTCCAAATTTGTGGTTCCAACCAGCTTTCAGTTCTTGACTCCTTAACCAGAAAAGAATGTGTACAGAGTTCATAGTTGTATAATTTATTGGTGAACTGGCACTGAGATAGTTTGGGCAGACTCCTAAGTAATTTCTTAGGCAGCAATGTGAGAGAGCACATTGAGTTGTAGAGATCAGCTAGGGTTTTCTAACTCAAAGCTAGAATGTAAGTGGCTGTATTTCTTTGATAATTTCAAGACAAGTATAGTTTCACTGGAGACTGATAACGTTTTCGTTCTCCTCAGGAATATTCCAGTTCATCTGTAGAGAGTACACCAGATCATATTCCAAATATTGTAAAGTTAGTACTAGAAATGAGTATTGAAGTTTTTCATGGAAATTGAAGTTATTCCAACAGATGAAATTGGACTTCTGGAAGATAAAGTCTCTTGTTAACTTAAAAACAAGGTCAGGGTCACTTTGTTCCTCTGCTCTGCTGCAGATGTCCCATGTCCGACCCCCTTCTGCCTTATTTGTCAGACGCTTTTTTGGGCCAGGATGTGAGTCAGTGTTCTGTGGCTTTATTTCTCCCTTTTGTCAGTGAATACTAATTCCGAGTGGATTGATCTAAGTCTGAGTGATTTAACAGGTAGCTGCTGCTTTTGTCCTCTGCCATGTTATTAATGGGTTAATATTTGATTGTAGGGTCCTAGTTTCTGTGTCTTGGGTTTGTGGTTGAGCTGTAAATCGGTGCAGAGGCACATGGCCAGTCTTCTCGGGGGCAGAAACTAGAGAGGGGTTTGCAGATATTCAGTGCTTTTGAGCCATAAACACTGTTCTTTTTTAACTCCCTGATCATGAGCTGTTGGGGCATAGCCTGAAAAAGGCGGGAAAGCATGTGCTAGTACCGTGCCATGTATTTCTTGTTTCTTTTAAACAATTTATTGAGCTACTTTTAACTCAGGCCCCTCTTGTCTTCCCAGGAGCTTCTAGGATTGTTGAGATTAGCTCCACCTAGTGGTGAATTTAAGTTAAAACTCTAGGGGTTGAATCTCCAGTACACTCTACCTGCTATCTGAGCACCACTCCATATGGAGTTTGATAGATGGCAGACGAGTGGGGAGAAGGCAGCGACGCAGAAAGGAATAGGGGCCAAGTCAGTACCCTGATGGACTGGGTAGACTCTGCATTATCTAGAAGAGATACTTAATCAGAATTTAAAATTCAGGATGATGTCCACTGTAGGGAACTAATCGCCCTGAGTCTTGACTTTGGCCTTACTAGCCATGTGATCTTGAATAAGTCTGTGACTGTCCTGAAGCTCCATTTGCTTCCTCTGTAAATTAGGAATAACGCTAATATCCATCTCAGGGGCAAGTGTGAGGAGTAAATGAGATCATATGGGTGAACATATTTTATACATGCAAAAGTGCTGGGAAAATATCCACAGCGACCAGATTTGCATTGCAATGGAAAGAATTTAGGTTGTGCGTGATACCATTGTTGACACACTACTGAGTATATATTGGAGATCTTATGTTTTAGAAATTCTGGGGTATAGATTGAGTACTTAGAGAACTAGGGTGTTAGGGGTCAAGTTAGTTTTGAGCTTTCTTTAAGAACCTAAGACCCAGGGGCGCCTGAGTGGCTCAGTTGGTTAAGCGTCCGACTTCAGCGCAGTTCATGATCTCATGGTTTGAGCCCCATGTCAGGCTCTGTGCTGACAGTGTGGAGCCTGGAGCCTGTTTTAGAGTCTGTTTGTCTGTCTGTCTCTCTAACAAATAAGAACCTAAGACCCTCTGCCGCCCCCCACTTGCGCACATGTGCTCACTCACTCGCTGTCTCTCTCTCAAAAGAAATAAACAAACCTAAAAAAAAAGAACCTAAGCGCCAGAGATGGGGTCTCTCCCAAGCTGTTTAAGGTTGTAGCAGTACTTCATGTGCACGGTTTGTAGTATCCAAAGAACTCCAGATGCTTCACCTCTGAAATTGCTGTGCCTGTTTAGGGCATTTGGGAGGCAAGGAAACAAAAATCCTCTGAATATCAGGTCAGCTGTGCAGTTTCCCTGTGTCCCAGCGTTACCAGGACCCTTTGTTTTAGGTTGGCCAAATTTCTGAAGCTAGCATGAGGATCTAGCTGGTTCAGACCAGTTTGTGAACATCAAAGGATAAGAAATGTCCAGAAGACATATTACATTAAGAACCACAGATCTCCTGAAGAGTTTTGTGTAAAGTTAGTTTAACAGATAGATGTTTGTTTAGTGCTGAGGCCCTCTGTTAGCTGGGAAGGTAGGTGAGGTTGGTTATAGTAAGAACGAAAGTAAAGGAGGGTAACTGAATATAAATATACTAGGAGGAAAAAAATCACATCTCGTTGTGTATATTGGTGGGAGGTGGGAGATGGATGAAAGCAACTTGGGAAAGGCTCCTTGAAAAAGGTGACATTTTAGTTGTACCTTAAAAGATGGGTCTGGCTTGGGCATACAGAGACACATGGGGTAGAGGTAGGGACAGGTGGATGAGTATGGATTTCTGGGTGGAGGAAATGTGAACAAAAATGGGAGACACCTGGCATGTTTACGGAGGACCCAGGAGCCCTGCTTGGGAAAGGTGTACTATGAAGAAAGGTAGCCTTTAAGGGCTCTTTATAAACGAGTGAGTTAAAGAAGGAGAGAACTTTAATTCCACTCAGAGCTCTGTTCTAATTACTGAGGATCAGGAAGAAATGGCCCGCACTCTGGTGAAAGAACAGCTGTGTTTATTGAGCACTTACCGGGTGCTTTGCACCATGTTAAATCCACGGTATTGTCACATCTAGCCCTCTCAATAGCTCTGTGAGATTGGTACTACAAGTCTCTTCATTTTATAGATAAGGACTCTGAGACTCTGTAAGTGCTTAAGGTCTCCAGCCAGAGCTGGAACTCTGATCTATCTGACCCTGGAACCTGTGTGCTTTGCCATTTATATCTTGTGAAAATAAATGTGACTAATTATAATACTGACATTGTAGTTGAAGCACCATGTAGCGCCCAGAGCAAGCATAGCAGTGTAAAAGTCTTCTGCAGTGGCAGGTTAATTGGGCAGGAGCAGTTTGGGGAAGGCGGACTTAGGAGGAATTGTAGCATGAGAGAATGATACGGTTTTCCTTTGTGTAGCTTTAGAGGATCCTGAGATGCCTTTGTTTGTTTGTTTGTTTTTAATAGTTTTTATTTATTTTTGAGACAGAGACCGAGCATGAGCAGGGGAAGGGCAGAGAGAGACACAGAATCTGAACCAGGCTCCAGCCTCTGAGCTAGTTGTCAGCACAGAGCCTGACGCGGGGCTTGAACCCACGAACTGCAAGATTGTGACCTGAGCCAAAGTCAGACACTTAACCGACTGAGCCACCCAGCCACCCCTGAGATGCCTTTGGATTTGAGTAGTCTGTCCCTAGTGTCTTTGTTCAGCTGCCCTGTTTTTCATTATAGCAGCTCCGAATTGGCAGAGCAGGGTTTGTTGATGAGAAGGCTGGAGCTTAGTGAGTACTCCAGGCTAGGGGGATGATGAGAGCGTCAGTTCTGAAACCCGCACCCTTTCTGTTCTCTCCTTACCATCCCACAGGATGGCCTTTAGAATAGCACCATTGTGTGTTCTGTATATCTCAGATGGGCCTGATTAGGAGAAAGGAGCCTCATTATTAGGTAACATATCTCATTAGCTTTAACGAAATAAAGGGAGGTGATTGGGATTCTTGAGCTCCATCTTCTCTACAAAGGTCAGGGGTCTTCACACTGTTTTGAGTTTAGGTAGTAGACTCAGAAGCCTCAGATCATGTTAGGATTAGTGGTTTCATTTGATCCTCAATACCTTGTAAGGGAGGTGGGGTAGATAACATTTGTCAGATGGCAAGACTGAGGTTAAACAGCTTGGCATTGTGATAAAAAATGCACAGCTGACTTTTGGATTTGGGTTTTGGTTCTGTCACTAACTGGACCTTTGACCTCAGGCAAGTAACTTAAACCTTCTGAGCCTTGCATTCTTTTGTGAAATGGAAATAGCTCTACTTTACCTGTGACTTGTGAGGGTTCAATGAAATGCTGTATGTAAAGCACTGCTTGCAAGTAGGAGGTACTAGGCAGTAAGTGGATTGGATTGAAACTGTCCTCACCATTATCATCCTCATCAGCTCTCTTCAGACCTGGGCCAGAGAACTCTGTTGGCTTCTGGGTCTTAGGCTGCTATACAAGTGAGGGCCCCTCAGCCCCATTGCCAGGAATAGGATCAGACTTTCAGGGAGCTTGAGAATCTGTCTTACTCTCTCTTACAGCTCTGGGACAGGGCTGGCCGTTTGTTGGGAGTTCCAGACCCCACGGTGGAGCCTCAGTGTCAACCTCTGGGGCCTCCTTTGTAAAGCTTTGTGAGGTCTGCAGTTGGTCTTCTGGGAGAGAGTTTGGGCTTGCTTCTGAATCTCTTATTCCCTGAAGAGCTGTTCCCTTTCCTCCGTAACTTGAGGACTTCACCACTGTTTTGATGTTAGGGAGTCTGGTGTGTCCCTTGGCGGCTTGTGACAATGGGCACTTGCCTCGTGCCAGAATGACTTCACTCCAGGGTGCTAAGTTTGCAGAAGTTTCCCTGTCTTCAATGCCAGTTTGTTCTAAGATTGGTCTTTCCTTGGCTTGTAGGGATCTTGGCCCCTGGTAAATGTAGCGTGACTGAATGGAGTCCTGTTTGTGCTTTTAGCTTGCATTATGGGGTTTGATGTTCTCTCCATTTCTCCCGTGGTAGTAATATAACTCTCTGGACTAGGAGTTGGAAACCCAGGTTCTGGTTGGGGCATCAGTTTCCTTGGACAACTAGGTAGATCTCTTTGGGCCTCAGTTTCCCCAGGTGTAGATAAAAATGATTTTCTATTCCTTTTTGGTTTGTGTCTTTTTAACAGTAAGCCTTTTTTCTTCTAAATAAAGTCTTACAGAGGGAGGGACCCATGAGGGAAACAGAAAAGATGTCCTGTGGAACAGGAGACGCTGCGATGGAAGCACCCAGCAGTGTCGCTCCCCTCCTGCTCCCTTGTCCCCAGCAAGGATGCACACACTCTGTGCCCCTCTGTGGGACTTTGGGGGCTCTGACAAGGGGTGTGAACATCACCGTACAGGAACATCTCTACAGCTCTAAGAACTTTTTTGCTGTTGACAGGTAGTTAAGAAAAAAATCTGTCAAAGCTATATATGAAATGTACAAGTAGACTATTGAGCCTTCAAGAAGAATTAGATTTTCATTGATATATTTGAGAGATTCTAAAATTGGTTCAGTCTACAGTGTTTTAATGTATTGCAATATCCAGCAAAGAGTGACTTAATTTTTGCTTCTAGGATAAATATGGTTCTTAAGAGTGGCAGACACCATATTTCCCTCTCTTAGGGATCACTTCTTTCTGGGAATATCAGTATGGTCCAAGAATTAATATAATTCAGTAGTGAAACTAGATCCTTTTACAGATACCTCTCTTATAAGTGTCCTGGCATTCTCCATTACAGTTTATATAAAGCAGATATAACATTTGCTGTTGTTTGTGTTTTGGGAGTCATTCTAGTGCCAGTTTCATAATAAGGGATCTGGGGATATTGAATATTAGGAAAAACATATATACTTCGGAGTAGAGGGATCTAAACTTGAATTAGACTCTGTTAATAACTAGCTGTATTTGAGCAAACTACTTTAGCTTTTCAGTACACCTTTTAAGATTGAGCCAGTAATACCTGCTAACCTTTTGCAGAATTGCCGTAAGGGTTAGGGGATAATGTATCTTCAACCCCCAGTGAACATACAGTTAGACAAAAGAACAAAGATTGGTCCATTAGGGGATCCTTTTCATAGAGAAGCATCCAATTTTATGTTCATGGTTTCAAAATGGTAAATCACCCCATGTTGATTTACCCTTTGGTGTTTGGTCATTTCAGGGATCATTTGTTTATGTCTTGTCCATTTTGCAGGAGGCAGTATAGAGTAATAATTAGGAACAGGGCCTCTAGAGGCAGACTGCCTGGGGTTGAATCTTGGCTCTACTGTTTACCTGTTGTGTAATCTTGGGCAAGTCTTTTAACTTTGATATTTTTCTTGTGGGGATAATAGTAATTAATACCTACCTCCTCCTGAGTTTATTAAAAGTAGGATGACAAATCCATATTCAGTCTTGTAGAAAGAGAAAAGTTAGAGAACAGAGAGAGAAGGTCTGGTAGTATGGTACCAGCGATAGAGCTAAAAACTTAGCAGGTGGCCAATCTGACCCTAACAGCGTATTTCTGCTTTCTGGTTATAGACCTCTTTTCTACCTTACTTGGATGTATTGTTTGTTTGTTAAACAGATCAGTGTTCACGATCACAGTTTTTCAGCAGGTTTTGTAAACCTAGAAGAGGTCTAAGGCTATAGTGAATGCTGACCCAAAGTCACATACAGCACATTTAGTGACAGAACCAATCTAGGTGGTGTATACAGTCCAGGGCTTTGTTCCCATTTCACAACAGAGGATGTTCAGTTTTTAAAAAGACTGGATGAGCAGTTCTTGTTAGTGAAGAGTAGCAAAACTTAGTATTTACTGCATTATAGGGAAACTGGAAGTGTGCAGACCTGAGGGAGTTTTTTCCCAGAGGTTGTGGGCCATCAGACACCTGTCTAAGTGGAAGGGAGACTGGAAGTGAGGGGAACAGTCAGGTGGCGCTTTCAGCTTTTGAGCTCAGAGGAGATACAGTTACTGAACCAGGGCTTGCAGGAGAGTGTGTGTTTTGTACAGTGGGTCTGACTTGTGATAATATTATACCCAAATGATACACATGCTGTTTGCATAATGGTAGTGAGAGCTTATTCATAACTGTTTTTCAGGAAATTTAGGCTCAGAGTAACTTGCCCAAGCCAAAGCTTCACAATGATGAAACCATGATTCAGCCCAAGATCTGATTCCAAAGCCAGTGTGTTTCCCACAATTTGTGCTGTCCCCCAAAATGTGAGTGAATATTCTCAGTAGGGTTAAGCTCAGGCTGGAGGCACACTTTAGGAAGACCCCTGTAAAAAGAGAAAAGATCAGAACTGGAGGCAGGCTGCTTCTCTCCTGTTTTTCTTTCCTAGAGTCAGTGGGTGTGTAGGTTCCTTAAGGTAGAAAGACAGGATCGCTACCTTTTGGAGGCAGAGGCTATCAGGACTTGAGGTGAGGATGTGGAGCAGGGTTAACTCAGGCGGCCTTAGGTGGGACTAGTCTTCATACCAGTTTGAGTTGGTTCAGGTCAAGTCACCAGTGCTGGGACTGACAACAGCAGATGACTCTGTCCATTGAAAAGCCAAATGGAGGGGTGTCTGGGTGGCTTGGTTGGTTAAGCGGTCGACTCTTGGTTTTGGCCCAGGTCACGATCTCAGTTTGTGAGTTTGAACCCCATGTTGGGCTCTGTGCTGATAGCGCAGAGCCTGCTTGGAATTCTTCTCCCTCCCTCTCTCTCTCTGCCCCTCCTCCCTTGTTTTCTCTCTCTCTCTTAAAATAAATAAATAAACTTTAAAAAAGAAAAAAAGAAAAGCCAACTGGAAGGGCCCTGAGAGGTTATTTAGGCCAAATTCTTACTCTTTTGGGATGGGGTGGGGTGAGGTGCAATTGCTTTGTTTAGATCTAATTCATATACCACACAGTTTACTTATTCAAAGTGTGTAATTCAGTGTTTTCAATATATTCACTGATTTGTGCATCAGTGATTCCCATATGTTTTAGACCATCATCTTTAGAACAGACCTCAGAAAGAAACCCACCCTGGGGCGCCTGGGAGGCTCAGTCGGTTAAGTGTCCGACTTTGGCTCACGTCATGATCTCACGGCTCGTGGGTTCGAGCCCCGTGTTGGGCTCTGTGCTGACAGCTAGCTCAGAGCCTGGAGCCTGTTTCAGATTCTGTATCTCCCTCTCTCTCATCCTCCCCTGTTCCCGCTGTTGCTCACTCGCTCTCTCTCTCGCTCTCTCTCTCTCTCAGAAATAAATAAAAACATTAAAAAAGAAAGAAAGAAACCCACTCTGTACCCTTTAGTTGTCGTCACCTCGTGAACCTCCTGCCCCCTGGCCCCCAGTCCCTCCGTCCTTAAGCAACTAATCTACTTTCTCTTGCCATAGATTTGCCTGTTCTGAAAATTTCATATAAATGGAATCATGCAGTGTGTGTGGTCTTTTGTGATTAACTTCTTTCATTTAACATAATGTTTTTAAGGTTTATCCATATCTTGGCATATATCAGAACTTTGTTCCTTTTTATGGTGAAATGTTCCATTGTGTGATTAGAGATGGTTCATCTTGTCTAATTAACTTACCTGTTGATAGATTGTTGTTTCCACCTCTTGGCTGTCACGCATAGTGCCTGTGAACGTTGGCGTACATGTTTTTTTGTGTGGGCTTCCAGTTTTCAGGTGGAGAAATTGACTCAGGAGATTCGCCCAGTTCTCCTTGCTGTGCCCAGTGTATCCTGGGGCTGGAGGAGGCTGTGGTGTCATCTTCTTGACCAGATTGGTAACAGACAGGGGCTTGCAGTGTGTAGAGATTTTTGGATGAGCTGAGGTTGTCTTTAGCTTGAGGGCCTCTTTCTCCAGGAGGAGTGATAACAAAGGCAAGAGGGTGGACTTCGGGATCACATCTCCCACTAACCTTCTGTGCGGCCCTGCACAAGTGACTTTCCTTCTGTAAGTCTTTGGTTTCCTATTTGAAAAATGGACTTAATGCCCATCTTGCGGTATTATGAACACTGGCAGTAAACCCAGCATAATGTTTTGTTGCTAAGTGGTATTATTTAGGAAGATACTGGAGGAGCAGAGGTGGACCTGTAATGCTCCAGATGAACCACTAGATGGCAGAGAAATAGCAAGAAAAGTCTGGTTGGTTGTACCTTGGGACATAGCTAAGTTTCTTGAGTTTCTCTATCTTTCTCATTGACCCTGGGAAAAGAGTACAGACTCTCAGATTGCTGGGAAAAGAGCCCACTGCCCACAGTCACTTGTCACTTGTACCTGTAGCCTGTACTATAATTCTTAGAACCATTATTACCCTCCAGAACCAAGTAATTGAATTTCTCAAGTAATTGAATATCTTTCATTTATCCTGTAGCCAAGCATCAGTCTTTATTCTCCCCATCTTAAAACATTGGATCGTGAATGAAACTTTGGTGCAGACTCTGTGGGGAGCTTGTAGACCAAGACATCTTTTGTTATAGACAGACACACTGTGTCCCTTTACAAGCAGCAGCAGCAGCATCAAGGTTAGGTTGCCAGGGGAGAGTGAAACGTCCATGTGTGGGGTAGGAGTTGGAATTGGCTTATTTCAGGGCTGTAGGGAAGGTTTGGGTTGGTTGGAATGTATGCAAGCAGAGAAATCCTCTTAAAGGTGTACACTAGGACTGGGGCATTAGGCCAGAAGGCCTCCACATTTTCTTATATTAAAAATTTTTTTTTAATGTTTATTTTTGAGAGAGAGACAGAGTGCAAGCAGGGGAAGGGTAAAGAGAGAGAGGGAGACACAGAATCTGAAGCAGGCTCCAGGCTCTGAGCTCTCAGCGTAGAGCCTGACGCAGGACTCAGACTCACAAACTGTGAGATCATGACCTGAGCTAAAGTCGGACACTTAACCAACTGAGCCACCCAGGCACCCCAACATTTTCTTAGAATTCTGACCCTCATTGGCTAAAATGGGTACCTAAGGGGAATCTTTAGCTTTTTTCCTGGGCCACTTAGAAAGATTTCCAATGGACTGGTTTCTCCCAGCCTCTTCTTGCTCCCAAGGAGGGAACTTGCATATCTAACAGAATTGAGGCTCCCTAATTTGCAACAGCCTGTGAATAGAGAGTTAGGGGCAGATTGGTGGGATCCTGGGCAGGAAGGTAGCCTTGAAAGATCACATGGTCCATATGTGGGCAGATGAATGTCTGAATTAGCAGGGAGCTAAACCAGTAGTTCTGAGGCTCCATAGCTGAGGGGCCTGGGTCAGGCCTGAGGCTGAAATAGACCCTGGCCATTCCTTACCAGTTCACTGGTAGGCGGTTGGCTCTCTATGGTCACCTTTCTATGTCTTTCTATGTCTCTGTCATCTTAACCTGTGTATAAGCCTTTCCTTGTATCCAGTGTGCTGTTAAGCACATATTGAGTTCAGATGTCTGAACGGAAGAGAGGCAGAGAAAAGAGAGGGGGTCAGGAATGCAGAAGAATCCAGCAGGGGGAAAAAACATGCATTGGTCATAACATCTCATGTTCATCTTCCAAAAAGTCTGTGAGGCAGTAGAACAGGTGTTTATTTTATAAGTGAGAAAACTGACTTAGAGTTCAGCTTCTATAAGATTTCACAGATTGAATCAGAATCTTTGGTTTTTAGTTCCATGCTCCCTCTCTGCTTGGGCAACTTACCTCCGTGTGGATGATGCCCTTTTTCTACCCAGTGGCTTCTGTGTTTAGAAAAGGTAGGACTGGCGTTTCACTAATTCACGAAATGGGTAAGATTCATCCTTAGTACCTCTTATGTCCATTTTCCTTCCGTGAAGCCACGCATCCTTGGGGCAGGTTGTTGCTGTCACTTGTTCAGATTCAGGTGGAAATGACCAGCGGGAGACCAGGCTGGCAGCTGCGGCTTCCAAACCAGATTTGGTTTCCAGATTACAGAGTCTGAGTTTTGCTTCACTCATCTGAAGTTTTCCAATCACATATTAAAGGGTAAGCCACCCTCTTTGGGGCTGCAAAGCAGGACATGAGGAAAGAAGGAACAGGTAAAAGCCCATGTGCATGGAAGTGTAGAATTACCACAGTGGTCTCAGGCTTTGGGGTAGAACAGATCTAGGTTTCAAACCATCTGTGCCATCGAACAGCTGTGACTTTGGACAAGTCCAATAACCTCTCTCAGCTTCAGTGTCTCCATCCCTAAAGTAGCATAGTTGCTATGCTGTAGGGCTAGTGAGAATTAGAGATGTGTACACAGAGAAGGCATGCCCCTGAGTGACTGTTGTGTATCTGGGTTATTTGCAGTCTTTCCTGGGTGCTGCCAATGAATGGACCCTCGATTGCCTTGTGCTCTGGTGAGCTGAGAGCAGGCATTTCAGGCCTGGTTCTTGGGAAGCTCACCCCAGGGGTGATAGAATCTGATTCATTTGTACTTTCCCAGGAGAAGGGGGAGGATGTCTTTAAACTTCTTGTTGGCTGCTGGGCCCTGGGACAAAAGGGAGACAAGCCCCAGGGCTGAGACAATCATGTCTTTATTATCTCAGATGTCTCAGGCCTGTCCCCCGCCTGGAGATATATGGCCGGGAAAGCTAGCTCCACGGCCTCGGCGCGATTCCAGGTCCTAGGAATGTCTGGCTGTTTTATAGCAAACAGGATCACGAACAACAGCCCAGCATCGAGGCATCTCCGCCCCAGCAAGCTCTTCCTCTCTGCCAGCTAGTAAAACATCAGGACCTACAGCAGTGTGACACAGGGCTCATGCCTCTGGGGGTCCCAGCAGCTTGGCACAGGGCAGCAGTGCCGGGCAGTGGCAAATCCATCTCAGGCTCTGGGCCCAGGGCTGGCAGCACAGGACTGGCCATACCCAGGGAGCATCTTCCAGGCCTGGCTCTGCCTAGCCCAGTTCTTACTTGCAAGCTGTGGGCTGCTCTAATTCTTACTGGCTTTTCTCTCCCCTTTGTCCCCTTGGGAACAGCTGCAGGGAGCCACTGTGAAGGCTTGTTTACAGATGCACTTGGCACAGGATGGGGAGACCAGCAGCGATGAGTCCTTGAGTTCCAACTTCCAGCTGCTCCCAGGTGCTGGGGAGCCTTTCACTCTGGGCCCTGAAGAAATGAGTCCACACTGTTGTCTTTGGCTGAGGCTGTAGGGACGCGGAGATGAGACCACGAGGCAATGGGTCAGATGGCTGTCCAGGGCGTCATTTATAACGAAGCCGTGTGGTCTGGCCCTCTGGGGAGGCCTTGCGCAGGGACCAGGCCTGTGGACCCAGGCTGCAGCTCTTCTCTGGGGCCTTGAAAGGGTAGTGAGGTCCCACCATCCAGGCATAGTAGTGGATGAAGATGGTTTGATCTGTTTTCCTGCCTCCTTTGTTCTGGAGAAGGGGTCCAGAACAACAGCCATGTGGCTGTGGTGTTAGCTTTTGAGGCCACTCCTGTGCACCCCTTCGCCAGGCAGGCAGCCCGGTCTGGCGTTCCGCAGGTGGCTGCATTTTGCGTTCTCTGGAATGCATGCCTTGGTTCATTTGGCGTTCATTCAGCGATTCTGGACAGCAGCCTCCCTGCCCCTGCTTTGCCCATGTAAAATAGAAGATCTAGATTCCACCTTGAAAGAGATCCCCGTCTGAGAGGGAGGATATGAAAGTGTGAGCAATAGTGTGTGTGGTGTAGTGTGCCCTGTACCGCAGGGGAAGCACAGATCTGCAGGAGGGGCCCCCGCCCATTTTTCTGTAGCATGTGTCCTCTGCCCAGCTGCAATCTGGGGAGTCTGTCCTGAAACGCCTGGCTGAGCCAGGCTTAGGGTAATGGGCAGGGCAAGGTGGGGAGGGACTGCAGGAACGTTCTGTAATGTTAATAGCAGTGGGACTAGCTTAATGGCTGAGTACCAGTGCCGGCTGAATGACCGGCAGGGAGCAAAGTGCTTTTCGTGCTTTAGCTTCACAGTAGCTCACTTTCTAACCCAGGAGGCAGGTCGAACGACTTACCTGAGGCACACAGCCAGGACACGGCACACCTGGGGTTATTGGACTCCAGAGCTTATAAGCACTAGACACCCTTGGGGGGAAGCGTTCCAATAGCCCGTGGACAAATGCATATGTAGTTTGAAGGGCTTATTTCGGATACCAGATTTGTTTTAAAATGTCAGAGCTAACAAAGTAAGTTTTATTTCTAAAGGCAAGGGATAATGGGCTAAAGGTCGAGATCTTCTTTTCCTGCTAATGAGCTGATGCCTCTGCTTGGGGAGCTGGATGGAGTGCTGACTCTTGAAGGCAAGTTGGAGATGAGGAACCTGCTTTTCTCCTCACCATTCTGGGGGCCTCCTGTCGCACTAAGGCATGCTGTGGTGGCAGGTGGGTGCCTGAGCAGCTTGGGGACTGGGAATCTGTGCCATGTTGCTGAGAGTTGAGGAGTGGGGTGTGTGTGGGGTGCTGTCATCACACATGGCTATGCTAACTGGGCAGTGGGGAGAGGATTGTCCATGTCCTAGGCCAGAAGTGAGGGGTTTGGGACATGGGACTGTTTCCTGGACACCCACCTCGATTATGGTTCAGTTTTCACAGTAGCCTTTGGAATGGTATGGTGGGGGGTGAGCTGAAACTCATGGGGGTTAATTCATGTGAGGTCATCCAGCTAGCAAAAGGCCTGCAGAGGCTCATTCCCGTGTTGGTGCCACGTCGGCACTCAGGCTTCTGCCACCAACGCTGTGCCTGCTCTTTTGAAGGAGTCTAAAGTCCCTTCCCTTATCCCCTTCTGATTTGAATGACTGAGCTGCCCTCTCGCTCCCTCTTTCCAGACCAAAGTAGTCTGAATTCTTAGCAGCAGCCTTGCATCCTCGTGGTCACTTCTCTGGATTTATTCCAGCTCTGTGATGAATCAGAGGGGCAGCAACGCACCCTGTCCTGGCCGCGGTAACCATCAGCCGTTCCTGAAGCTTCCCAGGTGGCTCCCGCCGCTGTCCAGGAAGGGCGTGAGGAGGAGGCCCAGGCTTCTGGAGGTGCTGGAAGGAGGGAGGAGAAGGGATGGAAAGACTCCCAGGAGAAGTGAGACCCAGCAAATTCCTTACAGGGCTGGGAACCTACAGTGCCACCCCTGCACGCTAGCACCATTTCCGTCACTCTTAAAGAGCCACGTGCTGGCTGATGACAGCCATTAGTGTCCCTTACAGTCCACGAAACCCTTCCCCGTTCAGTGTTGCAGTTGGTTCCCTGGCAGCTGAGAAGACGGGGTGGGGGTAGAGGCTTTGCAACAGGACTGGGTCTGGTTCTGGCTCTGCCATTGTCTTCATCTCTCTTTTACTGATGGGATTTAGACGTTATTAGCTTGCTTCATGCTCCACAGGTTGTCAGCAGTGGGGTGGGAATGAGACCTGAGGTCCTGCTGTCTGGAAGGGGCCTCATGAGGAAGGGACAGGTAGCATCCATAGGGCACTGGTTAGGTGCTGCTTAAGTCCTGCCTAGGAATCTCCTTGTTTCTGTGTACTTATTATATGCTTTTCCTCAGTTTCTCAGTAAAAGAGCTTTTTGAAAGGTAGCTCCCGTTTTGGCTGAACTGAAGGGAAAAAGGGGTCATCTACTCCGTTATACCTTGATCCAGGCTAGATGTCCAGGTGCGGGAGCAGCCCAAAGAGAGTTCAGGCCCCGGACTGTCAGCCCTTTCCTGCTGGGGTCGAGAGCCTGATGGCCTTTCTGGCAGGCTTGGAACTGGACCTACACCTTCTTTTGCCACACTAGCCAGGGCAGGGGGCAGGGCTACTGCTTCCAGCTGTGGCTTTGTTAGCCTTAGAGAAAGCTATCTACAGAGCAATGTATAGGTCCCCAGCAGAGTGACAGAGTTGACATAGCCCAGCCAGAGACCTAACGCTGCTTTGTGGGGAAGGGTGGCCTCAAGGCTCGGAGGCCCTTTGGCCCAGGACTGTCAAAGGTAGGTCTAGGCCAACAGTGGGGTGAGGGAAAATGGGGACAGTGGTGGGACTGGAGGAGAGGCCTGGTGACACACTCCATCCTGACTAGGAGTCTGAAGACATGAACTCTGTAGGCAAGTCTCTTCTTTCTGTGGGCCTCAGTCACTTTATCTATGAAACTGCCTCTCAGCTGGTTTATCCAATAGGAAATACTTAGGTACTGTTGCTTGCTTGTGATGATTACATGGGATAATGTGGTAGGTGGTGGTTAGTGTGGGTCTGACCGCATGGTCAGTCGGTGCTTAGTCAGTGTGGTCCTGTTGCATATTGATGATCACAGCGTCCTGAGGAGCCCTGCTCATTCTGGGAGGCTGTGTCACTTTCCCAAGTGGAAGCTCCAAGGAGGCTGCCGTTCTTGATGTTGCGGAGTCCAGAGGAACCTGAGTAGATGGAAGAACCAAATTGAAGATGGAGGGTTTGACTCAAAAAGGAGATGGTCCCTGGCTGAAGGCTGTTGGAGGTGGAATCAAGAAGTGTGAAGCAGTAGGGCCTTGTCTAGGGCCTGGGCTCTCCCAGTAGTTGCTGGGTTGAACTAATTACGTCCAGTAATTCCTGGTCCAGGACCAGCCTGTGCCAAACTTTGTTCCCTATCCTTCCTGCCTCCCTTGGTGCCGTCCACCCCATTTGTCAGTCTCTGGACCTCAGTTTTTGTCTTCTCCAGGGTCTCTCTCTGTCTTCTTGGTTGTGGGGCTTCTTCCCTAGCCTCTCCAAGTCTGGGTGTGTTGCTCGTGGGACTAGAGGCTGGCCCTCCTCCAAGGTCATACACAGTCTGGTCTCCCACTGGACCATGGACCCCTCAAAGGCAGGGTCTGGGTCTGAATTGTCTCTTAGTCCCTGTGTCCAGCATGGAGCTTGCAATCCCTGGGTCCTGACCAGAGGACCGAGGCCCCTCTGGGCTTCAGTTGTTAGGCTGGCCAAGTCAGTGCAAGCCTGAGCTGGCCCTTCTCCCTCACAGGTGGCATGGGTAGGGGTGGGGGCGGGTGCTGAATCAGAGTATATGGCTCCTTGTGTCCAGCTTCCTCTTCCTGGCTGGCCCAAGGCTTGGGAACAGTGGCTGCCTTTCTGGGGCAGCTGGGGCGCCTGGCCAGAGTATGCTCTGTCGGGCACTGTCAGCTCTTCAGCAGGCCCCGGTCCTCCTCTTAACCTAGAGAAGGCCCCGGGTTATTGGTGTTATTTTTGGCGGACCACCGGGCCCCTCAGCAAACAGGGAGGCGAGTGTGCACCCGGCCTGGGCCTGTTTGTGTTGGCCTCGCCAGGCGGGGGATTAGCTCAGCTGGGCTGCTAATTGCCTCCGAAGTGCCGGCCGGGTTGCTGACAAGGGCTGGGCCTTTAGGCCCCTCCTCCCCAGCAGGCACTATGCCAGGCTTGGGGGCCTGGGCCCAGGAGGGCCCCCTCTCTCCCCTGTCAGCGCCTGCTTGGCCTAGACCCTTGAGATGCGGGCAGGGGGTCACCAGGGCTGGCGGCTCAGGAAGGAGTGGGGGGAGATGCCTATGAAGTCATTGCCTGGGCCAGGGCAGGCCACACTCCTCCCCTTCCCTCACATCCCTTAGACCCCCTCCTCCTTTCTTGAGTCAGACGTCTTCTGGAGCTCAGCACTTTCTCCTTTTGCCAGGAAGCTGTTGGGCTCCTCTGCCCGGACATCCTCTGGTCCCTCAGCACTGTCCTCTCTCTCTCCTTCTGTGTCTTCCTCTCTGTTCCTGTGTTGTTCCTCCCAACTTTCTGCTTTTCCCTCACTCTTGTTCTCATTCTTAGCCCCTCTGAGTTGTCCAGAACCCTGTACTTCCTTCTTCCCCTCTGCCTGCCTGTGTTCTCTTGCCCTTCCTTGGCCCAAGACCTCAAACTCTGCCTCTGGCCTCCCTAGACGTTTCTTGGGCCACTGGCTGTCAGGCCGGTGCTGAGAAGGACATCCACTTTATCACAGCCTCCCAGCTTTCCCAGAGACCTTCAGGCCTGACCTGTGAGGACAGCTGTCAGGAATGGATCTGGACACAGGCTCTCTCCATGAGCTGACCTTGCCTCAGAGGCCTGAAAGCCTTTCATCCTCATAGGTAGAGCCCCTGGGCCGCACTACATGTGCTTCCTACAGCTCTGACACTCCTTCCTCCACTCCTTGGCCCCTGTTTTCTGTCCTAGCCCTGCTTCTCAGCCACATTGAGACCTAGTTTCAGCCTCTCATGCTGGTGTCTAGGCGCAGCTTTGCCATTGCCTTGCTTACTGCTGCCTGAGCATCCTGACCCCTGGGTTCTCTTGTCTCCTGACTGGGGAATCTCTGTCCTGAGACATCTGTCGGTTTCTGATTTGGGGGATGGGGCCAAAGTAGGATCACCTGTCTTTAGCTCCTAACGGTCTCTCATTTCTTCCTTGTAGCCACCTTAACTGCCTTCTACATTCTCGAAAAGGGAATAGAAATGTTCATAATAGTAGCTGCCATTTGTTGAGCTTTATGCGTTTTATTTAACATCGCCAAGAAACAGGTTCTATTACTGTTTAGCCCCACTTGAAGTTGGGGCAGGGGGAGCAGCCCCATATTAATATCAGAAGAAGGAAATGAGTCCCCCGAGAGGGATGACGTGTTACCCAATATTTCATATAGTGAAGGAGTGGCAGCACTGGGTTCTAACCCATGTCTGTTCAATTGTAAAGCCTGGGTCTTTTTCCCAGTTCTAGGATATGGTTGAGTATGGAGACCATCACCTCTTTGTTCAGCCGTCTTTGACCCTCTATATCACCAGTTTCCCACTCTGCCTTGACCTTGATTTAAGGACGAGGTGTCCTTTCTCTCCACCCATACTCTAGATCCTTCTCTCCCTCCATTGTTCCCTTCCCCAGTTCTTCACTCTGCTGTCTTAAAAGCACTTGCCTCAGCCCTTTTATTATACCCCACTAAACTTGTGGAAAGCCAAGCACATAGCCATCTAACTGCTTCCAGGCTGGTGTGAATTTGCTACAGGGGGTGGGGACTGGGGAGACAGGCCATGGCTCCCTTGGTAAGGACTTCACTAGACTGAGGTTCCTGAGAAGCCACCTTGGGTCTTCCCAGCAGCTCTGGCTTGAGTTACACGGAGTTTTCCATCCAGACTTCTCATCCTGACCAGGCTCCAATTCTCGAGTGGACTTTTAGCCCACAGACCTCAGATCCCTGTGTCCTTGGGCAGGAACTAAGTTCTCTCCAATTTGTTCTTTACCTTCTCTGTTGGCACCCACTTCACCAGACCCTCCTCTCTCATCGTATCTGTTTATCCTCTATATCAACGCTTAAGAAGGGTTCTGAGCCAAGGCTTAAATAGCTGATTGTGGCTCCATGAAATGCAACTATAGCCTCATGTGTGAACGGGGGATTCTAGACAGCATGTAGGTGGGTTTTTTCTGTGTGGCTATCAAACCAGTTGTTCAGAAGGAAAGAGGCCCAGGAGGGTCCCCATATCTAGAATTTGTAACTATTTATCTGCCTTTTCCATGTCCTTCCCCACATCTCTCTTCTTCTCCCTTTTTCTACAAAAAGAAAGTCACTTTCACAATTACAAGATAAAGAAATAATCATTTTATCGTGCATCAGACTATTTCACGGGGGTGTCACAATGGCAAGGGGCCTAGTATAAAAATCAGAGGATGGGTACGGGCAGCAGAGGGGTAGCAGCATCCAGAGCTGGGGCTTATCTAGCCCTTGGCCTCAGAGGACATCACCTTTGCCTTGTGGAGACTAATGGAGAGGGTTTTGGGCAGGATTTGGGTCCCCTGGCCAGCTTCCAGAGCGGATGGGCTATGTAAGGCGTGGGCTCAGGCCTCCTCTTTATTTGGGACAGTTGGGAGCTGGGTGTTTCCAGGGAAGCTCCATTTTCCTGTGTCTGTGGGTCCCTTTGGCCTTTGGGATGCTGGTGATGGTAGGGCTGGGCAGAGTTTCCTAGAACCTGCTTTACAGAGTTCTGCTTTACAGAGTTCATACCCTTCAGAACTCCAGGGTGGTCACCTTTTTTGAGAGCGCCCCCAAGCAGGTGGAAAGGTGAAGCCTGTGAGGGGACAAGACCCTCACTTCTTCCTGGGGCAGAATCCATAGTACCAGCATCCAGCCTGGACCTCCCAGGCCCCTGGCTCTGAGGACAGGATTTGGGGGTGGAGGGAGAGTGGCTCTGCCCTGTCTCTGGAGGGGGAGGGCTCTCCCATGCTTTCTTTGTCTGGGTCTGGCCTCTGCCAGGGAGGGATGGCATTTTCCCTGGCATTGAGTAGACAGCTGAACAGAGCCTGCCCGAGGAGCGAGGAGCAGTGAGCCCAGCTGGGCCGCTGTGGGGACAGTTAGTGGGCTCAGCTTTCGTCCACATCAGAGCCTGCCTGCCCCAAGATTACCCCTCATTCCAGTGTGGCTGCAGCATCTCACTTGGTTTTGGCCTTCTTGGATGGACATTGAGCAGAGAGTTTGGCTTGGGGCCAAGGGTGTTGACCCTTTCTTCGTGAGGAAGCCAGCACCCGGAGGCACAAACCACAAGGCATGGAGGAGAGCTTGTACAGGCCGGAGCCCATATTCTCAATCTGGGACTTTGAATTCAGACATGGAACCCTCGAACCAAGAGCCTGGGGTCTGAGAACCTCCAGTGGGGACCCCAGAGCTCAAGATTTTGAACCAGGAGCCTGGGGCCACATTAAAGGGGCAGTTGGGAGCGAGCTTCTCTGGTGGTTGGGATCCCATCTGAGAAGCAGCAGCAGGGTCAGGCCAAGTCTTGCTGTGTGCATGTCCTGCTCACAGAAGTTTGGGCTGTGTTCCTGCCAGTTTGGCTGGGGCACAGGGCTGGCCCCAGGCTGCTGGTGCTTTCTCTGGGGGACTCTTCTTCAGCACCCAGGCTACCTGGGGGCGGGGGTGCCTCGGCTGCTGACACCTCACTTCGTCAGCTTTCTAGCTATCCACCTCTTCCTCAGAGCCTCCTCTGTGCCCTGGAACCATGTGGCTTCTAGTCTAGCCTGTGGTCTGTGACTCCTGCTACTTCCTGGCTCCTCTTCCCCCAGCCAGTGTCCCCCTCCCCAAGGCTCAGACTCAGGGAGACCTCTAGTTCCTGGGCCTTTGGGTAAGGTGCCCAGGAGGAACCTTGGCTGGAGGGCTCTTCTGGCCGTGCTTCTGATTAGCTTGCTCTGGGACCTGGCCTAGCAGCGCCCCTTCTGCTCTAAAATGGGCACAGGCATCTCTGTCTTGTGTATCTCCCAGGACTGCTGTCATCGTCCTATGGGATGGCCCAGCACAGGGCTTAGACCATGGTGTTTGCTCAGTAAATTTGGTTCAGTGAGTGAAATAATGGATGGGAAAGGGCTTTTCCACTGGCTGGTTCCTCTGCATGAGTGATGTCCATTCTTCATCTCACAGACGAGTGGCACTGCGAGGAGACACACCTTGAGGGGTTACTGCAAAGGCCTGGCTGGGACCTCTGGTCCAGGGTGGCAGCTGGTGCTCCTTCCTGGGAGCAACCAGGGAGTGGTGGCTTTGATTGGGGAGGCTGGGCAGGCTGGGCTCCAGGGTGGGACTAGGGCCTTCTCTTGACCTTGTCTCCCCTGCTCTTCCTGCCTGGAAGGTCCCATAGAGACTGAACCTCTAGCCGCCCATGGAGGGCCAGATGAACCCTTTGCCCTTGAACTAGTCTCTGCCCATTCCCTGTCCAGGGAGCTTAGAGACCAGGCTGCCAGGCTGAAGCTGCCAGGGGCCAGTGTGTATGTGCAGGGGTGCGGCTTCCTTCAGAATGGCGCTGATTTCCCCCTGCCATGGGGCCACCTCCTTCCCTAGATGGCAGGGTCAGTAGGCATGTGACCAACACTCCTTGTTACCAGCTTAAGTCTCTAAGTAGAAAAAAAAGATACAGATAACAACTGAGTGGTCAGCAGTGGCCACATGTGGATAGCCAGAGGCACGAGCGCGATCCCTTTGGTCAGTGGCAGCCACAAAGGCCCAGGCTTCAGGGAGGCCCTGGCTGGTGCCCTCGGGGCCGCCTGCCTAGTTTCAGCAATAAATAACATGAAGACCCAAAAACCAAACTAAAACAAAAAATACAACCAGTATCTTTTGGGGTAGGTGCGGGGGCACTGTTTTAAGTTACTGGCCTTCCCTGGGCCGCGAGGTGGTGGCTGGCGCAGGGCTGGTGCTGTCACCGGCATGTGTGCAGCTCCACCAGGCGCTGGCACTGCCGGCACTTGACGAAGCAGCACCAGTGGAACTTGCAGCTGCAGCGCTCGGCCAGCTCCACCTGCGCCGTGTGGAAGCCCCGGCCGCAGCACAGCAGCTCACAGCCGTCGATGGCCTTGGACGTCTTGTTGCACGTGCGGCCCCTCGTGCCCAGCACGCCACTGCGCATGTCCTGCTCGCAGAAGTCCGGGCTGGGCTCTAAATACACCAGGTCCTCATCTGTGTGCGGCTTGAACTGTGCGTTGCGTGGCACCAGTGCCCTGGAGGAGCCCACGCGGCGTGGCTCCACCTCGGTGGCGCCGTCGAACTTCTCCTTCAGTGCGTGGCCCACCTGGCGGAAGGGCGGCACGGCTCGCCAGCACGTCTTTACCTCACAGGAGCCCGACACCCCGTGGCACTTGCACTCCACCCGCATGTGTGTCAGGATAGCCTGCAGGGGGTGGGGAGGGGAGAGGGGCCATCAGGAGATGGCAGGGGAGGCTGGGGCGGGGCCAGGGATGGGGGGCATGCCACAGAATGGGAGAACAGTGTCCTGCTTCTGTATTAAAGCACCTGTTGTGTGTCGGGTTGGGCTAGTAAGCTGTGTTGGGGACAGTCGAAGACATTATCTCTGCCCTTGGGGCACTTGGATTGATGGAAGAGAAGCCTTTCAAAGGGCATCGTTATGGAACTGAGTGGTGAGTGACCTGATGGGGGCTGGGATGGGAGAGAGCATGGCGGCGGCAGCGGCTGCGTTTGCAGGGAGTCTGCAGGGGAACCTTGAGGAGTGGGTGTGGAGAAGGCAGATGCTAGATCTGTGCGCTGACACAAGGTTCAAGTCCTAGCTCTACTGCTTGTTAAGGGTGTGTGTGTGTCACGCGCTGTGGCGTGACACCCGCGCACCGGTCTGCTCCTTTGCCCGCCGCCCCGTACCCCTCTGGCCCACGCAAGTGGGAGCCTGCACACCCGTTCCCAAGTGGCACGTGGTGGGAGAGTGTTCCGGGTTCCCTGCCGAGCCCGCCCCCGCCCTGGTGGTGATAGTGGCAGGGCAAGTGCCACGCTACCTTCCTGCCGGCCTCGTTGTTGTGGAGGTTCATGAGGGCGCGGCTGGATGAGGCCCCCTTGCTTCTCTCCCGCACGTCCACGAAGGACTGGGAGAAGGCCACGCCGTAGGCGATGTTGTCCGAGCATCCCGACCACTGGAAGCCTGTGCGGCAGGGGGGGAGGGGGGTGTATACAGTGGCCGTGGTGAATGGGGGGGGACTTGCACCCCCCCCCCCCAGCCTACCACTCACGGCCCTCCCCACCTCCCACACTTACCCTGCGGGCTAACTCCATGCACCGTCCGGTCACAGCCACACTTTTCCAATTCTCCACTGCTGCATGCCCGCGTCACCGCAAAGGCCACACCTGCTGAAGAGATGGCGTACACGAAGGCCGCCTCCCGAGTCCCTGTGGGAGGCAGACGGAGGGCAGGGCTGGGTCCCGGTGCTCCGCCCAGCTCCCTCCTTTGTTGTGGGGAGTAGAACCTGGGAGCCCCTCGAGGCACGCCCGTGGAGATGGGGAAGCAGGCCGGCCCGATGGCTTGGGGGTACTTCGACACTGTGCGTGTCTGCCCAGACCGGCCATCTAGTGTGCTTGTGGTTCACGCTGCATGTGTGCCAGTTGGCTCATGTACTCAGCACCCATGAGGTAAGGAATCTGCAGACAGATTAGCTGTCTTGTCCCGAGCCACACAACACATGGCTGAGCAGGCAGATAGTCTGGCTGCAGTGCCCTTACTGACGGGGGACGCTATCGACACGAGTGGCTAACATCATCATATGGAGACAGGTCCGGCTCACAGGTGAACTGACGGACCCAGACTGCAAGAGCCCTGAAGCAGCAGAGCTGGACCAGCAGCCCGGGCCTTGCTCCCTCTAAAACCTGCATTCTAGGTGTGCCTACCCCCCAGCTGGCCCCCTGTGCCATCCCCCCGCCCCAGCCCTTTCTGCTGAGGCCGTCTTGCTTCCTTACACCTCTGTGACAGCACATCGTAATAGCGACAACCCCTACTGTTTACCATGACCAGTGCTTCGGAGAGGATGCCCCCTGCTACCGGGGAGCTTTATTTGTGCCCATTTCACAGATGAAGGGCAGCTTGGGGAAGAGGAAGTAATTTGCTCCCAGTCACCCAGCAAGGAAGTGATAGAACCAAGACTCAAACACAGGTCTGTCCGCCTCTGCTGCCTGTTCTTCCCCTTCCGTCCCATGACTTCTTAGTGGTTCTATTTTGGTGCCTGCCCTCCTCCCCTGCCTGAATGGGTGTTTTTATCCTCCTAGGAACTGTGCCTCGGGGTGTAGCTGCTGTGGAGCCTCTTTCTGGGGCTGTGGGTAGTGGTGGTGGTGGTGGTGGGGTGTGTGTGTGTGTAGTGCATGTGCGCGTGGCTGCCTGGGTGTGTGACCAGACAAGCCCTGCTCCTCTTCTGCGCCCTGTGAGGGCCTCTGTGTGCTCGTGACTGTCTTTCTGTCTCTTGCTGGAGTGTCTGTGTCCGCAGGAGTGGAGGGGGCAGGTTTTGGCCCCATGGTTGGCAATTACCACTGTGACACCCAGGCCTGTGCTCTTGGCTGCCCCTGGGAGCAGTTGCCGTGGTCAGAAGGAAACAATCACCTCCTCTGTGCCCATGTCTGTGGACAGGCAGCAGAAGCTGAGCGCTGGGGTGGATGGCTTCGGACAACCTGTTCTGTGTTCGGCCCTTGAGCTGGGGATACCGCCCACCAGCCCCTCTCCACTGCCCACCCTCTGTCCTGGCTTGGCCATTTTGGGCCAGCATCAGGGGGCTTGGCTGGGGCCACGGGGCCTCGACAGCCTGAGGTAGAATCCTCTCCAAGTTAATCGAGGTTAATAGCAGGATCATGTTGGTTGGTTTTGTGCTGTGGCCGCCCAAAGAGGGACGACTTCAGTTTCTGGTATTTCTGGTATTTCCAGGCCTGAACCAGCACAAATCTTTGCCCCAAAGACTAAGGGGGAAGGGAAAGCAGGAGATAGGGCCCATGGGACTGGGAGGGTGGCCCCGGCTCTTGGCTGGGCATGGCCCTTACTTCTACTTCTCTGGGCTCTCGGGGAGCCCCTGGCCCTCCCTGGACGTCTGGGCTCATCTCCCCTGAGTGCTGGTAGCCCTGGTGTGCCAGGTTCCCTGTGAGTTTGCTCAGGGAGACCTCTGCCTCATTCCCCAAACCAACCTCTATCTACCAGGACTCCAGGTCCCCCTTGCTGCAGCCTCAGGAACAGGACACTGGTTTTCGCAGCTTGGGAGTGGGCCTGAAGGAAGAGATTCTGGAAAACCGTAAGAGCTAAAGCTTATAGAGAGCTCTGTCTGTGCTGGGCACTGACTTAAGGACTTGACATAATTTATATACTCTTCATGAACCTATGGAGAAGAGACTTTTAATCCTCTTTTTATAGATGAAGGAGCTGAGGCACTGAGTAGTGAAGCAGCATGACCAACAATACCCAGTCAGGAAGGGGCAGAAGTAGAATTTGAGCTTAGGAAGCTTGGCTCCAGAGCTTTCAACCTTGACATTGTCCTCCTCATGGAACCTGGAGCCTGCAGGAGTACACTCGCAGTGGATCTCTTTCTACCTCCTGTGTGAGAAGCCAGGAAGGGCTTTCTTGGGTCTACCCTAAATCTTACGTGCTGTAGGACAAGTTCAGTCCCTCCTGTGGGCTCCTCACTGGGAGATGGTGACCAGTTGGCCTTTGTTCCACACAGGAGGCCCCAGAAGACCTGGAGAACATGGCTGAGACACCATGCCCCTAAGGCCTGTAGCAGTGGCTCCGCCAGCCTTTTCTAACTGGCTCTGGGTCCCAGCCCTTTGACTGCAGACTCCAGGCCCCTCCTTGTTCCTCTCTGCCTGGGTGCCCAGGCTGGAGCTTTGCTCACTAATGGGGCACCTGGCAGAGACTGCCATGACACAAGGGGACTATGGTGTGCCTACAAGCCTCACAGAGGGAGATCCCCGTGTGTTGTGGGAGACAGCTGCTCCCTGGTGGGGGTGTCTGCCGCAGGGAGACAGGCCTGGCCTTGTCCTCCTGGGACATCAGAGCTGGTAGTGAGGCAGACCTCTTGGTGCCTGTAGCTGCCCTGCAACCCACCCGCCTTCCATGAGGCCATTTGCCCCTCTCCACACTTGGCTTCTTTCTTCCTCTTCCCTGGGCTCCAGCGTGTGTCCGCTGGGTCCCACCTCCATGCCATCTTTCCAAGGTGCCAAGGCTGCCTGGGGCTGGGAATTCAGAATTGTCCTGTGGACCCAGAAATAGCTCCCCTTTCTGAGGACTACTAAGTGCAGGGCCTTTCCAAGCACTGTCTATGGCTCATGACAACCGGGGCAGCCAGCTCTCTCCAGCCCTGCTCTGTGGAGGAAGGGGTGAGGCTCCGGGGTCCAGGTCCCTCAGCCAGTCAGCAGCTAAGCGGGGACCAGAACTGAAGCCTGGTTGAGTCAAGGCCCTACCGTTCTGAGCATGTCACGTGTGACACCCTCCTGCCCCCGCCCTCCCAGATGTGGGAAGGACGGATATTCGAGCAGGAAGAAATGTTTGGAGAAGAAGTCGTGGACGCCGAGTTGGGCTGGAAAAGAAGCCACAGGCATAGTGATCCCCTGGGCACCAGGCGGGTGTCCTGGTGGAAGGGTTATTTGAGCATAACTCATGTGTTTCCAAAGCAGACCCGGGGTGGGGTGGAGGGAGTCCTAGGAGGTGGGGCAGGACAGGCACTGGGCTTTGAGAAAGACACTGCCCTGTGCTCTCCCCTTCCCTGCACCCGGCCTGCCCTCCCAGTTTCCTTTGCTCTCTTAGTTGCAAAGGCTCACCCTTTCTTGAAACCACCTCCAGGAAGCCTTTGGGATTTAAGAGATGATGTAGGACAGAGGAAAGAGTAAATTAAGACTCTTACTAATGGTGTCACTCTCCTCTCGGAGCCTCACTGTCCCAACTCTAACAAGGGGAAGATAGTGCCATGCAGGCAGGCCAGACCCCACCCTTCTCCCACATTTCCTGCCCACCATCTTGGACCTCCCAGGGTCCCCAGCACTCTAGCTGGCCGACCTGCTCCCAGGATCCGAATCAGGCCGCGGGTACTTTTATCATGTAGGTGTCTTGCCTGTTTGTCTGGCCAGGCTGTCCCCATGCTTCTCCTTTGCCTCCCAGCACCCAGCACAGGGCGGCACACAGAGCAGCCCTTGGAGACGGGGGTGGGTAGTGGAAAAGAGTCGGGATGTTCAAGCCGCAGGTCAGATCTGTTCCTTGCTCTGCCAGTTCTAGATGTGTGATTTCAGTTTTCCTGTCCATAGAACAGGGCTGATAAGAGTACTGACCTCAACAGGTAGTTATGAGAACCCAATGAGGTAAAATAAAGAACGTGCTTAGTCCAGTCCCTGGCACTTACTGGGTACTTGAGACAGACTTGGTGATTATTGCCGTGATTAATGCCATTTTATTCATTTGCGAACAGGTATCATTAGGGTCCTTACACTCTGAAGGCCAGGCAGTTGGCTGTGTGTGAGCCTGGGTTCCTTAGGGTAGAGACCCTTCCTCCCTTGCTCGCTCCCTCACCAAACATTTATTGATCACCCACTGCAAGCCTGGTCCTATGCTGAGCTCTGGGGAAAATGAGGAGGACTTGTCCTTAAGGAACTCCCAGTGGTGAAATGTCTCTGGGAAGCCACCCCAGCCCACCTGTAACAATCTGATGGCACCTAAAGGCTGGCCTGGAGGTCGCTCGGAAGGAGGGCATGTTCTCACCTTCACTGGGCCCAACATGATGCCAGTATTGAGATCAAGGTGAGAAGACAGGTTTTGGTAAGTCACAGCCTAGGACTGAAAGGCGTTTACTTCTTTTTTTTTTTTTTTTTTTAATTTTTTTAAATGCTTTTTATTTATTTCTAGGAGAGAGAGAGAGAGACAGCGTGAGCAGGGGAGGGTCATAGAGAGAGGGAGTCACAGACTGAAACAGGCTCCAGGCTCTGAGCTGGCAGTCAGCACAGAGCCCGACGTGGGGCTCGAACCCACGAACCGCGAGATCATGACCTAAGCGAAAGTCGGACACTTAACCGACTAAGCCACCCAGGCGCCCCGAAAGGCGTTTACTTCTTAATCTAGCCTGATGTTACAGTCAGTAAAGGTGTCCAGATGATGTTAGACACACAGAGGTGGGGAAGGTGGGCCTGGGTTTGAATCCTTGCTTTGCTTCGGCCAGGGCACCCCATCACCTCCCAACCATGGCAGCCAGAGGCTGGAGGGCCTCAAGGCTCATTGAGTCCCCTCCTCCTTGGTCAGGGTCACAGACTGAGATGCTGAGAGGCAGGCAGAGGCACGGCATTGCCCACAGGAGGGAAGAGGAGAAGAGGAGTTTGTACTGCTTTGCCCACCTCTCCCTGCCATGCTCTGGGCAGCCTGCTCTGAGACCCCAGTGTATCTTGTTCATGGCGACCTTGAACCCTTGCCAGACTCTGGCTTCTCCCTCCCATCCTCAAACATTTTTTTTTCCTCCAACACATATTTATCAGTGGCCTACTATGTGCAGGTGCTTACTCTAGACTCAGGGACAAAGCAGTGACTAAAACACACAGGCCGTCCCACATCTGGCAGTTATCACCTGTTCAGCCAAGAACTGCCACGTGCCCTCATTCCTGGCCACACTGGATGCTAATTTCCCCAGATTTCTGGTGGATTTTTCTGCCTGGAGCACACAGTTTGGCCCTCACTTACATGGTCCTCATTGGTCACCATTATTTTACTGCCCATCTTGCCTCAGTAGGCCCGGAGCAGGGTGGAGGTGGTGTGGGTGCTGGGGTGCAGAGCTAGAGGCTGCAAGACCTCAGGCAGTATCCGCCTGTGGGGCTCAAGTGTCCTCTAGCCCTTCAGAGGCATTGTCTCTGAATCCTGATGGAAATCCCAGGAGGCTGGTCCTGATTGTCCCCACTTTATGAGGCTAGGAGAGGGGATGGACCTTGCCTGGGATCTCAGGGCCAAGAGTTGGCAGGTGCCAGAGCTGGGTGTGTGTCACCACCCTCTGCTCGCCGGGCCTCCCTTCTTGGCAGTAGAGTGGGGGAACACCACACATGCAGAGTTGTCATGAGGCTGCTCTGATGCAAGACGGCACACAGGTGGCCGTCAACAAAGGGGTTCCTTTTCTTCTCTGAGTAGCCTGGCTCCTGGGCCTCCTCCATGTCTGAGGTCTTGACCCCAGCCAGGCAGCTCATGAATGTGGGCACCAAATCAAGCTCACCCTTGCCGTCACCCCAAAAGCTGGTGGCCACCAAAGAGGCCTGCCCAGACTGGCCGCCGCCGCTGTGGCTGTCCCCAGGGATAGCAGCTGGCGTGAGGATGGCTTCTCCTGGTCAGGGTGGGCACTCAGGATTGCCACCCCACCGTGTTATGGGACCTTTGTGATGGGCCCTATATGGTAAGCACATGTGCTGGTCTCACTGACGTGAGGACACTGCCACTAGGGGTGATGCCACTCCTCCAAGGTCACCCCTGCTGTGCTCCCCCTGCAGATGCCTCCTCTTGTTCAGTAGGGACAAATCAAGACTTTCCCAAGACGGCTTTCGCCAGGGGGACCATGAGGAACGCAAGAGTGAGGAGACGGAGCTCAGACTCCTCCTCCAGACAGCCCTGGTGGCTGCCTCCTGTGTGGCTGCCATGACTCAGCCTCGAGGGCGCTGGGTGCTCAGACTTTAGTCCAGAGCTGTTTTCAGCCAAGCCTGATAGGATTCTGTTTCCCCAAACTTGCGGAACCAGGGATGAACCCCTCCTGCTGCAAACACAGGTGAGGAAGGCACTTTTCCACGGGGCTGCTCACTGGCTTCAGGCCAGCACCGAACCCATGCCTCCCTTTCTTTGCCCTTTTGAGTCCTTGCTCCAACTTGCTTTCTGTCATTGGATGACATCCATTGACTGTCTCCTGCCATGTGCTGGGAAACAGGTAAATGAGACATCACCTCGCCATGGAACAGTTCAAGGTTTAGTCTAAAAGGTGTAATGAAAGCTGTGTGAACACAAATGGTTTAGACGTGTGCGTGACTATGTGTTAACGGGGAAGGAGAGAGAGATTGAGAGAGAAATTGATTAGGCAGATGGGCTAAAATGAAAACAGTTGGTGAATCTAGGTAAAGAGCATTATGGGAACTCCTCATAGGAAAAACCAAGTTCGTATATACAGGAAACAGACTGGTGGTTGCCAAAGGTGGGGGCGAGGGGGTGCGGAGGTAAGTGAAATGGGTGAAGGGGATCAAAAGGTATAAGCCTCCAGTACAAGCCTTACAGAATAAGTAAGACATGATGATGTAATGCACAGCATGGTGACTGTGGCTAAGAGCACTGTGTTGTCTATTTGAAAGTTACTAAGAGAGTAGATCTTAAAAGATCTTAACTTAAAAGTTGATGGGTGCCAATCAGACCTACTTGGTGATCATTTTCTCACATATACACATGTGGAGTCATTATGTTGTACACCTGAAATGAATATAATGTTGTATGTCAATTATACCTCGAAAAGAAAAGTAGCTGACTGAATAAATCCATCACCTGGAGGTGAAAACATTGTTTTGTAACTTGCCTGTACATTTAAAATTATATCAAAACAAAAAAATACAAGGGCACCTGGGTGGCTCAGTTGGCTGAGCGTCTGACTCTTGATAATGGATCAGGTCATGAGGTTGGCGAGTTTGAGCCCTGTGTCGGGCTCCATGCTATCAGTGCAGAGCCTGCTTGGGCTTCTCTCTGTCCCCCTCTCTTTGCTGCTCCCCCACTCATGCTCTCTGTCTCTCTCAAAAAATAAACTTTTAAAAAAGTTACAAAAAATTGGCACAAAAACAGACACTCAGATCAGTGGAACAGAATAAAGAACCCAGAAATGGACCCACAAATGTATGGCCAGCTAATTTTTGACAAAGCAGGAAAAAATATCCAATAGAATAAAGACAGTCTCTTCAGCAAGTAGTGCTGGGAAAACTGGACAGCGACAGGCAGAAAAATGAACCTGGATCACTTTCTTACACCATCCACAAAAATAAGCTCAAAATGGATGAAAGACCTAAATTTAAGAAAGGAAGCATCCAAATCCTAGAACAGAAAGCAGGCAGAAACCTCTCTGACCTCAGCCATAGCAACTTCTTACTCAGTACATCTCCAGAGGCAAGGGAAACAAAAGCAAAAATGAACCATTGGGACCTCATCAAAATAAGCTTCTGCACAGAAAAGGACACAATCAGCAAAACTAAACGGCAACCAACTGAATGGGAGAAGATATTTGCAAACGACATATCAGATAAAGGGTTAGTATCTAAAATCTATAAAGAACTTATCAAACTCAACACCCAAAAAACATAATCCAGTGAAGAAATGGGCAAAAGACATGAATAGACACTTCTCCAAAGAAGACATCACTCATCAGGGAAATACACATCAAAACCACAATGAGATACCACCTCACTCCAGTCAGGATGGCTAACACTAACAACTCAGGCAACAACAGATGTTGGCAAGGATGCAGAGAAAGAGGATCTCTTTTGCACTGCTGGTGGGAATGCAAACTGGTGCAGCCACTCTGGAAAACAGTATGGAGATTCCTCAAAAAATAAAAAATAGAACTAGCCTACGACCCAGCAATTGCACTACTAGGTATTTATCCAAGGGATACAGGTATGCTGTTTCAAAGGGGCACATGCACCCAGATGTTTATAGCAGCACTATCAACAATAGCCAAAGTATGGAAAGAGCCCAAATGTCCACCGACAGATGAACGGATGAAGAAGATGTGGTGTATATATACAAGAGAGTATTACTCAGCAATCAAAAAGAATGAAATCTTGCCATTTGCAACTACATGGGTGGAACTAGAGGGTATTATGCTAAGCGAAATTAGAGAAAGACAAATATATGACCTCATATGAGGACTTTAGGGTACAAAACAGATGAACATAAGGGAAGGGAAGCAAAAATAATACAAAAACAGGGAGGAGGGACAAAACATAGGAGACTCTTAAATATGGCGAACAGAGGGTTACAGTAGGGATTGTGGGACGGGGGATGGGCTACATGGGTGAGGGGCATTAAGGAGTCTGCTCCTGAAATCATTGTTGCACTATATGCTAAGTAACTTGGATGTAAATGGAAAAATAGATTAATTAAAAATAAATGAAACATTTAAATAAAGAAATAATTATAAAAAGCCTCATAGGAAAAAGCAACCACCAGTTTGTAGGGGTGAGTATTTGGGGTGGAGGAAACAACATGTGCAAAGGCACAGGGGTGTGAAAGAGCCTGACACATGAAACCCTGCTGATCTACCCACCACTGCACCTAAAACACCAAACATGTATTGCGTGCGAGCACCTTACTGTGCTTAGGGCCTGCCGCTTGAGCCTAGTATTTGGACTTCATCAAACAGCAGTCCCAGGGCCTTGGCAGTGGCACCATCAGCCAAGGAGATCCTCCACTACCAGGCCACTCACTAGGTCTCTGCCACTTCTCCAGAGCAGCAATATTTACTAATGCCAAGCATGATGGTGCTTCTCGGCCTCTGCCAGCTCCCAGGAGAATTGCATCCAAATTTCTATCACAGTTGGTTTCCAACAACATCCAAATGGTTTGCCACAAGCCCGGCAGCCCTAGCTGTCCAGGACCACAGGTGCCAAGACAAAGGTTGGCCCAGGCATTGCCCTCCTGCTGCCTAGCGAGTCAAAGGGCCCTGTCGACTGGTAGTAGCTCCGGAGTGTCAGTTTCAAGCTCAGGAAGTAGAAAAAGAGGCAGCTGGTTTCAAGCACTTCCTCGAGGGCAGTGGCTTGACCCAGTGACCTCTCAAGGAGCCTTCCAGTTGCATGGAACATTCTCTGCCCTGCCCACCTTCCTCTGGCTTAATGCCTTCTCACATTTCTCATCTCAGCAGAGGGCCTAACTCAGGAAAGCTTTCTCTGAGCACCCAGTCCCGGTCCAGGGAGGAGTCCACCTTTGTGCTCCCAAGGCTCCTGTGTCCCCTCCATCACAACATTTTCTCACTGCGGGTACGAGCAAGACCCCGGAGCTGGATTGCATGGGCTCAAGCCCTGGCTCTGCCACTTGCTGGCTCTGTGACCTTGGGTGAGTTACTCAACCTCCATATGCCTCAGTTTCCTCATCTGCAACATGGAACCTTACCTCAAGGGCCAGATGAGTTAGTATTTACTTCAAACAGCGTCTGGTCCCTAGTTTGTGCTATTGGTGCATAAGCGACTGCCCCTCCGGGGCCTGACCTGACCGCTCCCAGGACAGAAACAGGGGGCCACTCTTCCCTGGTCTCAGAGCTGGGTAAGCCGAGGCTCTCACATGGCTCATCGAAGGTGCAGGCGCACGAGGTGGGCTCCCTCAAGAGGCCTAGTGTTCAGGTAAAAACACGGGGCTGGGGGTCTGGAGCTCCAGCTTCACCCTCTGAGGAGCTCTGGGCCAATCCAGCCTTTCCCCCGCCTGAGCCTCAGTTTCTTCCTCTGTAAAATGGGGACAGCAGCTTGGGGGCCAAAACGCTGTAGACGGTACAGTGTTGCCCCCTACAAAGAACAGCACCCATCTGCCAGCCCTACCACCCCAACGCCCTTCTCACCTCCCCCCCACCTCCACCTGGGTCCTTATGCCCTGGCTCCACCAGCATGTGGTTTAGCTTGATAGATGACAGCTGGCTCTGGCCACTCACGATACGTGGGTCCCCTGCCAAGGCCATGTTCCCACCCCCACCCCTGCACCACTGGCTCCCCCATGTCTTCTGTGAGCCCCTCCCTCACCTTGTGTCACCACCTTGCCGAAGACAGGCAGGGAGTCAAGCGTGGAGCAGTTCCAGCGCCGGTTCCGGAACTGGTACTGGCACTCCTCAATGGCCAGCTGAGCGCCTCGGCGCACTGAGTCCATCACCTCGAGGTTCCGCTTGCACATCTGCACCTGCCTCTGGATCAGGCCCTTGAGCTTCTCGCACGTCTCCTCCTCCGAGATGCTCCCCACGGACGACAGCTTGGCCAGGTACCTGGGGAGAAGGCGGTGGGGTAGAGCGTGGTGCCGTGGTCCTTCCTCCTCTCTCCGCTGCCAGGATGAGGCTGTGCCTAGACCAGGTCCCTGGGAACTCACTTATCCCAGTGATGGGTCACGGCTGTGACTTCTCTCTGAATCCAGTGACAGGCCCTCTTGCCTGGCTTTTGGGACCAGAGGGAGAAGTGCAGTCTTACATAAGAAGGCTTCTGCCCCAGCCATAGCAGGCCAAGCACTGAGAGGGACACTGACAGAGCCCCCATGGGACCCCTTCTGGCCCAGGGTGGCCCCTGCACCAGCATCTGTACCCCGATGTTACCCCAGACCTGGCCCCTGGGCTCTGACCCCTTCAGGTCCCTCTAGCTGGGATGCTAGAAACACTGCCCTGATGTCTCTTCCCTCCACTTCCTCCCCCCCCCCCCAACACCAGGCCAGGACCCCAGTGAACTAAGCCCAGGTTCTGGCTTTTCTGGCTACAAGGCAAGACCCTCACTGCCAGCCACACCCCGGGTGCCAGATGGAGAGCAGCGTCCAGCGCTGCGGCTGGGGGACTTGGGATGGTCAGCGCCTGGATGGTGGCAGGGGAGGAGGGCTTAAAAGCAAAGTATGCCATGCTCGTCCCTCAGCCCCTTGAGTTTTTATGGCCTGAAGATGGGCCAACAATGCTGGTTCCGTCTCATAGGGTTATGGTGGGGATCACAAGCTACATCATTTATGTCAGAGAGCTCTGGGACAGGCCTCTGTGGAGAAGGGGCTCTAAAGTGTCCATTTCAGGGGGGGAGAGGAGAGAGCACTACTGTTCATTGAACACCCACTACGTGCTGTGCACGGTGGCGGCCACTACCTCCTGCTGCATCCTTGCCTCCCATCTACGAGGTGGTAATTATCACGCCTATTTTATGGACTATGAAGTGGTAATTATTATGCCTATTTTATGGATTCTAAAGTGAAGGCTAAGTGGGTGACATGACCGAGGTGACACAGATAGCAAGTGCCAGAGCTGAACCTCAAACCCCTTCAAAGCCCTGTGGGCCTTCCTCCTGCCTGTCCTCCTCCATGGCAAGTTGAGGGGCCCAGCCAGGCTCTGCCTCATCTAAGGACAGACACTGTGATCGGGGCCAGGAGGCAAGGGAGCTGGAAGCAAGACACAAGAATGCTCACCAGGAAGGGAGCAGAGCTAGGGAAAGGCCGGGTCAGGAAGAAGTGGTCCCTCCCAAGGGAAAGAGATGCGCCTTACCTGAACACCTACTGAGTGCCAGGTATGTTTCAGATAGGTGAAGTGACTGGCTCAGGGCCACCTGGCTTGTAAAGGCAGATCTAGTTCAGAGCCCATGACTGTGTTCTAACCACTGCCCCTCAGCCTGTCCCCGCTCCCCTCTAGCATCCTTGGCCAGGGCCAAGTGAACCCAGTAGGTGCACAAGTGGGAGCTGAATGCTGGGAAGAGAGCTGAGTGGTGTCTCTGAAGGCCTCCTCTCCCTTTCCCTGCCTCCACTTCCCACCTGTTCAGCGGAACGTGATCTGCTCCCCTCCCGGGGTGAGGCTGGCAGGGGCTGCCTTCCTGGTTCTTGGAGGAGCAGCAGAGTACAGAGAATTTCAGACTTCCAGAATGTTCCCTGACAGGCAGTCTGGTCCATTCTACAGGTGAGCACAGCGAGGGAAAGGGTCCTTCCCACCACCTCCCAGGAGGAAACTCAGTCCCTGGAGCTACCCTCAGCCTCAGTCACACAACAGGGGCTTGAAACAAAGAGAGCAATTATCCTGCTGCCCCTGACTCTCTAGTGAGCCAGCCCCCCACCAGGACTTGGCCAGTCACCCTGCTGTGGGGGAGCTTTCTGGGCATAGAGGTGGAGGTGCTTGGATGTGAGGAAGCTGCACAAATTTCTTGTGCAAAGAAGGATCAAAGGGGAAGGCCACCACTCTCAGGGACTCAATTTTCTCATCTTTAATGTGGGGAAGTTACCACTGGTTCTAAGTCAAGGAACTGTTGTCAGAGAAAAAGAGGGGCCTGTGTGTGAAAGATGGGCTGACCAGGGGTCTGAGGCAGTGAGACAGGACCTTGCCATCTGTTTGCTGAATGGAGTAAAGGAATGAATGGTGAGCAGAGAAGTACACAGAAAGCCCTATTAAATATGGGACACTTATGAGGATGGCAATAAGCATAGTTAGCTTTCATGCAGCTTAGGACCAGGCTAAGCCCTTCACTTACATTATTGCATGTATCCTCCCAGCAAAGCCAATGGACCCTCGTTTACAGAGGAGGAAACTGAGGCACAGACAGGTTAAGTAGTCTGCCTTGTGTGCAAAGTCATCCAGTTGGTAGGAGGTGGAGCCGGGACTCGAACCCGGTTTTGCCTGACTTCAGAGCCTTTGGTAGACACAATGTTGTTTTAAGTGGCTCAAAGGCTAGAAGCGACCTCAGGAGGCAGGAGCTGCTGGGAGCCAGGTTCGTTCAACCTAAGGATACTGGTCAAGGTGGAGTCCATGGCTGCTTTCCCCAGAGGTGTGTGAACAGCAGGTGGATTCTGTTTGTCAGGCACTGGTTTGGACTGAGGGATGGTTCTCAAATCTGACTGTGCGTCGAAACGTGTGAGGTTTGTGGGGAGTGCAGGTGCCAGGACCTCACTCCAGGTGGGGCTGGGTGGGTATCTGGGCTTTGCACACGTTCCCACGAGCAGCTGTGCAGCCCTGCTGGCACTGAGGGGCACTTCAGGGGAAGCTCTTGGCTAACCATGGGTGATACTTCCTTCTATGCCTCAGGGAGATCGGTTCTGGGACTCCCTTTCCTCCTCACGGCGGCATCGGCCCCACCCCCTCAGTTGTGGGGCTTAAGTATGGCTTTCTTTATCTAGAAATGGAGACAATGGTTCCTATCCCAGAGGGCTGCTGTGAGAACTGAAGGTGACTTGATGTGGTTGGTGCTGCTGGCTCGTAGCCCGGCACACGGTAGGTGTGCTGTAACCGTGAGGCCCCCCCCACTTCCCTGGCGGCGTGGGCGAGAAGAGGGTGGGTGGTCTTGGGCTGAGGCAGTCCAACCTTCCCTCCCTGTCCCCACCTTCCTTGCTTCCTGGGGGACCTCCCTGTCTTCTCTGCCAGGTCCTGCCTTGGGGATGCAGAGACTGGCAGTGTCGGGGCAGGGGAGCCAAGGGTGGGAAGATGGTTGAGGGGCAGGGGGAGGGTGCATCTGGAAGGGGAGGGGACACGCTTGGCTCCTCAGCCCTGTCTGGGTGCCCCCCTTGCCTGGGCCAGCTGAGGAAAGGGGGACCCCTGAAGAGCTAGTCCCACCTGGTGTTCTTGGCCTGCAGGGGGCGCCAAGAGCCCAGCTACTGGCCATGGGCCAGGTCCGTGTTTGGGAGGCCGCGCGTGAGGGGACAAGGAGTTGGGCCTCAAGTTGGATCCTTTCCTGCTCAGACCCAGGCCTGGCCTCTTGAATAAGGGTGGGGTCCCCTATTCCCTGAATGACATGGGGGCACAGAGCTGGTCCCTGTTCCCTCTGCATCCAGCTGACGGGTCAGGTCAGGCTGTATATGCTCCAGGCTCCTGGAGAAGGGAGGTGTTCAAGGGCAGGGTTTCTCTGAGTAGCTAAAGCTGGCTGGGGAGGCCTGGCTGAGCCACCAGCCCACAGAGTGACCTTGGACAAGTCCCTGCCTACCCAGAGCCTGGCTCCTCGTGGGGACAATAAACTGGTGGGTCTGTGTGGCCTTTTCCTCTATCAGAGTGACAGTCCCTCTTCTACAGATGGGGATGGAGGTATCCAAGCCTCAAAGGCCTCGGGGCCCCCTGCATTGAATGAGAAATAAAGTGGACCAGGGGAGACGCCCACCCCTCTCCCTGAGGCTCAGACTCAGTGAGGGGAGGCAGCCTGAAATAACAGGGTTTAGGGGCGAGCTGCTGGGCGGCCATGGCCGTGAGTCACCGGGACAGCTTCCAGGAAGAAGCTGAGAACCCTCTTCCACTGAGGAGCGTGCCTGCCCCCACGGCTGGCCCCAGTGCCACCCCCAGCCCCTGCCTTCATCTGGCTCAACAGCTGTCCCCTTCCGTGCAGGACACACAGCTCCACCCCACCTCCATTCTCCGGATCCCGGAGTCTTGCCTGGGAAGGGCTGGCGGCCAGGGCTGGACATGCAGCTGGGAACGGGGTGGAGAGAGTTGAGACCCTGGGCGTTACAGGCCCTTCGCTGCACAGCCTGCTTGTTCTGGTGTCTGGTTGGGTGCCCGGCCTCATTTTACAGAGGAGCAAATTGAGGCCCAGAGAGGTAGATTGGCTCGCCCAAAGTCACACAGCCAGTGAGTGAGTAACTGGGAACTCTGTGTCTCTTGAACCCTGGTTGTGGATCTGCCTTGTCTGACAGCTGTGGGGGCTGACACTACCCTCAGTGTCACGTCCAGCCCGTGGCCTCCTCAGGGCCTGGCACAGGGTGTGGCACATAGAAGGTGCTCAATAAATGCCTACAGCATGATGGATGGCTCTGTCCCCCTCTGCACACCTCCTGGCAGAGTTGTCAGGGTAGGGAAGAGCCGGGGCGAGGGAGTAAAATGGGGGCTGCCTTTGCCTTTGAGGGCTTGGAGGCTGTTAAGGGCTCAACCCCAGCTTGTTCTGGGGGCCTCAGGAATCCCCTCCCTGCACCCCAAGGTGGCTCAGCCTTTTCCCCAGGGACGTGTGTGCCACTTGATGACCCTGGAGCTGGGCTGGGCCCAACAGAGGGCCCAGGAGTGATCAGCGCTGGCTGCCGCGGGGTCGGGCTGGCCAGGCCCACAGAGGGCCTCGATCATCTCTGCTCCTTCTTCGTTCTGGTCGCCTTGCCCCAATTTAGGCTCCTTCCTGCCACTGCTGAGTACAGGCTTAGCAATTTGCCACCTGCTGCCCCAGCCACCCGGGATTCCAGCCGCAGCCCCGTCATCGATCAGGTTACCCCAGCAGCCTGGGCTGCCCCGGCCGCCGCTGCCAGCCGGCTCGTGCCCCCATCTTCTCCACCGGGGGCTGCAGGTCCCGCAGGCCCCTCCCAGGAGGCCCTCCCTGCCGGGCCCGTGCCGAAGCCTGCAAGGCTGGAGGGCCCTGGCCCTGCCAGGGAGATCAGATCCTCTCGGCCACCTGCTGTTTTCATTAGAAACTAAAATTAGCTGGGCTTGTCCCAAGCTTTTCCAGGTTTGCTTGCTTTTTTAAAAAAAAATATACAAATTCCTAGAGGAAAATCCGCACCTCTGCGACTCCTCTCCGGCTCTTACTCTGCGCGTCAAGAGGAGAGGGGATGGGAAATAGCTGGAGCGTTTGGGAGGCCAAGCAGATCAGTGTCATGGTCCTGGCCCCGCGGGTATCCAGGTGGGGGCTGGGACGCCAGCCCAGGCCTCTCTGCCCCCTCCCTCTGGCCTCCCTGCCTGCCTGGGCCACATTTAGAGCCTCCTCAGGAGTGGCAGTGCCTGGGACACCAGGGAGGAAGGAGGCCAAGCAGGCGGGAGGAGGAGCCGGAAGGAGCCGGAGTGCCTGCCGCACGGTGACCTGCCTGGGGAGGCACGGCCGCGTGAAGGCAGGCGCGCCACGGATCCCACCCAGGACCACGTTCTCTCCGGGGGTGGCCAGTGCCTGGTTCCCTGGGTCATCATCACACCCCTCAACTGTTCTCGGGCCTTCAGGGGTTTCTGCACCCATGGTCTCTGGATCCTGAGGCCCTGTCCTGGAGACTATTTTTTCTCATGGCCCACAGGGTGGCACACTGTGCGCGCGCGAGCGAGATAGCAGACTGGGTCAGAGTCCCAGCTCTGTGTTCCCGGAGGCAAGTTAGTGAGCATCTCTGAGCCTCAGTGTCTTCATCTGTAGAATGGGGAGAATAATAGTTCTCACCTCAGGAGACTTAAACGGATTAAATGTTCACATAGTAGCCACTGCTCCCCTGTTGGCAACATTCTTGTGTTATACTGATCATCACTGTAGTCATTAAAATGTTTACCGTCATCATCATCATCGTCACTGGCACCTCGAAGCCCCCTCTCAGTCCCTTGAGCTGGGCCCTCTGCTGGACCACAGACCAGTCCTGTTCATTGATCTTTGCTCGGCTTCCTCAGCTCTTTCAGACCTGAGCTCACCACCCTGGGGGAAGGACATACTCCCACTGGGAAGGGTGGACCACTTCAGCCTCCATCCCAGCTGCGGAACTGGATGGGTCCTCTGGGGACCAGGTGTCCAAGAGGTGGGACCGAGGTGGGTGCTTTAGGAGATCAGAAGCTGGGACACCGGGATAAGAGGCTCGGAACAGTGGGGTCCAGTGCAGGCTCAGTGTGCCTGGGGGACTTGGAAGCCCTTTGCGGGACGAGATTGACTGGAAGGGAGGGAACTTAAGTCCCCTGTCACCTGTGCTCTTCCAACAACAGCCACATGCTTTAATATATCCTTATTGCAGCCATGCAGGGCTGGCCACCCTCTCCATTGTACAGATGAGATTCCAGGAGGGCTGTGTTCAAGGCCATGCAGCCAGTCAGGCGTGGTCAGTGTTTAAACACAGGTCATTCTGGCCCTCAAGCCTGGGTTGGTGGCTCAGGCTCCTAAGATGGCGTAGGGTACCCAGGGCAAGATGGTTTGGAGTGACAATGATTTGAAGAAGGTGGCTTGATACTTCCATTGCTGAGTCCTGCAGCCCCAGGGCTTTTCTGGATGTGAGCAAAGTCATCTGTTCTGCTTTTAGGAGCAAGTGATACTGGGGAGGGAGGCGTCTCAGTGGTCATGTGGTGGCCTGGATGGCTTCTGGGGCCATCCAAGGGGTTGGTGCTACTGGCCTGAAACTCCTGGAGGAGCAGCCAGTGAGGGGGCCCGGCCTCAGAGACTCAGTGGTGGTGGGGTTGTGGGTGCAGCCTCCCTCCACCTGCTCCCCGGCCTTGGCAGAACTCTGGGGTCCTTGGTGCTCAGGCCAAGTGCCTTTCCTCAGTTTGGCGGGGAATGGTGGCCTTTCTGGAGCCCAGGCCCCCACTCCTGTACCTTAGGGCACCATTCCCCCTCCTCCTGTCTCCTGGGGTCCCTCGCTTCCTTTGCTCTCCATCCTCAGAAGCCTTAGCAACCCTAGTTTTTGTCTTTTCACTTCCCAGTCTCCACTGCTTTCCACACCCCGGTAGCTCAGCTCCTACATTTCATTCCTGAGGGCTCCGTGTCCCCCGCTTCCTGAGTGGGAGCCCCCCTCCCACCAACCATCTCATAGTATTTGTTCCTGGGGAGCGGGTGGCTGGCCACTCAGACCTTAGCCTGGATGGCTCCATCGCTGCACTGGAAGGTAAGAATTTTCCTTCCCTCCATGGGGCAGGTATGATTGTGGGGGCGAGTGGGCGTCAAATTGAGGGCACTTCCTGACCTTGCCTTGCCGCCTCTTCTGCTGAAGGAGAGCTTCTCCCTTGCAAAGACCCTCTGACTCTTGTCCTCCAAGTGCCTCTCTCACTTTTGTAGCCACTGAAGGGTTGGACTGTCCTCTCTAGCCCGGTGGAGGGAGCCCGGGGCGCGGGAGCAAGGAGGGGTGGCCCAAACCCCAGCTGAGCTGTCCAGGGCAGGCGCTGGCTTCCTAGAGCGGGGTTCATGCTCCGGTGGCCCCAGGCTGCTAGTGAGTTCCTTGGCTTTGGTGGATCCCTTCTGAAGCCCCGTTCCACGAGAGCCTATGGCCAGACCTGCAGCCCTATCCCAACACGGCAGCTAGCGCAACTTTGGTTCCTTCCTCGCTCCCGTTGCTCATAACCTCCCACAGAGGATGACTGGCTGGGGTGCGGGGCTGCAGGGAGAGTCCTGAGAAGACAGTCAGGAGACCTGGGATGGAGTTCCAGCTCTGCCACTGATGTGCCATGTGGCCCCCAGTGCCCAGCGCAGGGCTCGTGGAGCAGGTCTTGACAAGCACGCATTTGACATGATTGGATGGGGCTTACCAGGCATGCCCCTGCTTGGAGGTTCAGTGCCCTGGGAAGGCGTGAACGGGTAATCTCTGGGGACCCTTCAAATTCTGGTGGCTGTGACGTAGCCCTCCATTCCCCAGAGAGCCAGGACTGCCAGGACCCCCACTCGAGAGGAATACCCTGCTGTCGCCAGCCCTCGAGAATGAGTTTCCGGAACCCAGTTCCTGCCACGATAGGTCCCGTGTGTGAACAGAGTGAGAAGTAGGGGCTGAAAGGACCATCCAGGAGTCACAGCAGGGGAGGCCCCTGGGGTGTCAGCAGAAGTTCCCCGCTGCTTCTAACGGGCCTCTCCGAGGTTCCCTCACATGCTGTGCACTGCTAGCTGTTAGGAGGTTCCTTCCCTCCTGGAGCACATCCCCCCTTCCTCCCCACCTTCCTCCTTTCTCTGCGCAGACCAGGTCCCCTCCACGGCGGGGTTCATGACTTGGTCAGGGGAACTTTTAGAACACAGTTTGGTTTCAGGTTTGCCAGGAGACGGGGGAGGTGGAGAGGGGTTTGGATGGGGAAAGGGGGAGCTGGTGGGGTCACAGCAGGGAGCGAGCCTTCCCCTGGGTTTGGCTGAACCACAGAAGACGCAGTTCAGGACTTGGAGATAAAACCTGGCAACTCCTGAGGCCATCTGGACGGTGACCATGGGGTCGTGGCTTCGCCTTCCCGCTGAGTTTGCTGAGCAAACGGCAGCGGCTCCTGCAAGCTCGTCTGCAGTGGGTGTGACTGGAGGGGCCGGTGGCGGGCAGCTGTCACCCGCATCTGCGACTCCCTGGCCAACCCTGTGCCCAGTTGGCTCCGGACAAGCCCTTCTTCCCAGAGGGAAGAACAAGAAACGGAGGCTTGGTGTAAATGCTCCGCTTTGCAAATGCACCCACAGGGCCCGAGTTGGGCGAGTTTCAACAGGTTTGGGGAACACTGTCCTGTCAGATGCTTGCTGAGTTGCTCAATTGCTAATCCAGGGCTGAGGGAAGAAAGTCAAGCCGTAGCAGACAGCTGGGTGGTGACTGCCGCCTGAGTAAACCCCTGGGGCAGAGCCTGGTCTCCGGGCCCTGCTGTGGCGGCTGAGGGGGAGAAAGGGCCGAGCTGGGCTCTGGGGAGCTGCTGGAGCCGCAGATCTGCCGGGAGACGGACAGCCACACTTCCGGACACTCACTCTGGCCCAGCTGAGCATCACCTGAGACTCAGGGGGTTACAGTGAGGTCTCTGAGATCGGGCGCCGTTTGGCAAAGACTTACAGCCCTCTGGAGTGAACAAGGCCTTCCCTTTCCACCCATCAGATACTGACTGAGCACCTGAGCACACTTGGCACTCAGGTTCTAGCCTCGTAGATGTACTAAGCCACACGACTGGACTGTAGTTACGAGACTGTCCTATAGGCAGGGGGATAAAAACCAGGAGATCAGGACATAAGAGAGCAAATCAGGTTCAAGTCCTGCTTCTGATTTGCAGAATGTCCTTGGAGAAGTGGCTGCACCTCTGGGCCTCTGAAGCGAGACTGAAAATTACACAGTTCCCTTCTTCCAAAAGTGGGAAGGGAGAGGTTACGTGGTTCTAATAGGGTCACGGGTGTGAAAGTGCTTCGTATGCCACTGATTCTCAATGAGGGGTAATCTCGCCCCCCAAAGGGAGATTTGGCTATGTCTAGAACACTTGGGGAGATGCTACTGGCATTTAGGAGGTGGAGGCCACGGATGCTGCGCATTCTACAACGCACAGGACGGGTCCAAAATATCAACGGAGCAGTTTGGGAAATCCTGGCGTAAACTACAAAGGGCTGTGGATGTGCGAGTGATTGATCTGATGCCCAGAGTCAGCAGAGGAGCTCCAAGGAGCGGGGTTTATATCTAGAAGGGAGGGAGGGGTCCTTTACAGCTGGGGATCAGGGGACACTTCCTGGGGGAGATGTGCCACACCTTCACCTGTGGGGCTGGCTCTGCCCGCACCTGGCCCAGCGAGTTGCACCCAGAGTGCCAGGCCTCATTCTGCTCACGGTTGAGGGGGTCACCCCTTTTGGCCCCCTTGATGGGCAAATAGGCACAAGGGAGCTTGGATCAGAGATGCACACCTGTGGGGAGTCAGATCCAGTGAGGGTGAGATGCCTCCCCCAGCCGCCCTGAAGGGTGCTCCCAGACATGAGTCCTCTGGCCACCAGGATTTGCCTGTGAGCCAGGCTGGACCTCCATGGCTCTGTGAGGCTCTTGCAGGAGCCCTGGGTGAAGAGCAGAGAGGTGGCAGCTGACGATCTTCTTCGAGTGACCTGTGTGAGAGTACAGGATCCCAACAGAGCAGCTCGGGGTAACCAGGGCTTGGGAGTGGTGGGCCGAAGGCTCGTTCTCTCTATCATCCCCATAAACAAGGACACGACTCCCCCATTGCACCAACAGCTGCCCTTAGCTTCCAGCAGCAGTCGTGCTGGCCATTTCCATCAGTGTGCCTGGACTGTGCCCAGCATGTTGTATGCATGGGCTCATACTTGCCTCACTACCATCCAAGAGTGGGTGCCTCTTATATACAGATGAGAAACTTGAGGTTAAGGAACTTGTCCGTCGTTGGCAGCCGGTCAGTGGCAGCCCTGGGATGGAATGGCGGGCTGTCTTGGAGACCTAGTTCTCAGTCACTCTGTTGGACTATCTCTGAGTGCGAACGGGCTCCCCACCCTCATCTAGTGGGCCTCTCTGCTAGGGCCCTGGCTCAGTGCACCACTGCCTTTCTTCAGGAAATCCACAATAATGAAGCCCTTGCTGATCCAGTCCCTGACTCCCCCAGTACTTGCATTTGGAGTTCAGAGCAGTCTGCTGAGGACTGTGGCCCAGGGGGCAGAGGAGGCCCACCCAGAACCAGCCAGCTTGGGATGCAGAGCAGGGACAGGAACCCCGGCCTCTCAACTCACAGTGCGACCAGTGTCAGAGGGAACTTTCAGGGCCATTCTGAGCCCATCTGTGAAGGGGCCAGGCCTTCCACCGATGGGCTGTTTTCATCCATCCCTCCCTCCCTCGGTAGTGGGAGCTGCCACAAGCTGTCGGCTCGCCTGGGGTGCCAGACACGAGTCGAATCGACAGCTTCCAGCTTCTCCGGGCTTGCCCAGGCCTCAGGCTGTGGCGCCCTCCCAGCCCCAGGCTCTGTCCTGCCTAACAGCTGCACGCAGCGGGACACCTGGTCTCCCCCCCAGGCCACCTGCCCTTCTCAGACAACACACAGCATTGTCTCTTGCAACCGTCCAGCCAGCCCACCCTGGACTGAAGCCTCACTCCAGGTACTGGAACGGGAACGGACACCCAGGCTCTGCCCCCCTGAGAACATCGCCAGCCGCCCTCTGGAGACCAGACCTTCACCGTGACTCACACTTGAAAAGATAGTGCCAGCCACCCAGCCTGGACGGACACCTGCCTGCCCAGAGCTCTTCCTTTGAAAGACAGCTTTTGGGTAAGGTGCTCCTGCCATTTACTAGCCAGGCGACTTTGAGCAGTGACCTCTGTGATCCCATCACATCTGTGGACAGAGATTCAGATAATACAGTGGGAGCTATTACAGTAATAATTACTATTGTTGTCATGATTCTGCCACCTTCAGGCCAAGTCCCCTCTGTGACTGCTCCAGCTCACACTGAACCCTTCCTCTGGTGGCAGGAGCGTGCACACTGTCCCACCCATTCGGGGTTTTGCTTTTATTCCTGTCTTTCTAGAGCCCAAGGCCCTTGGAGACCAGGCTGTGACGCTTATTATGGAGGTTGATAAATACAAGACCAATGACCCCGTCTTGGAATGTGCTGAGTTCTCTTCTCCATCACTACCTCTCTGGTTTGGTAGGGGTCCCAGGAAACCCCTTATGCTTTCTGTCTTGGTCTGTGCAGAGACCCTTGGCTCAGAGCCCGGGGTGGAGCAGGAGTGAGCTGGGTCATCCAAAGACCTGCTTCGTGGGAACCTGAGCCATCACCACTGCAGAGAACAGGTTTGCCAACCTCTCTCCTCTCCCTCTAGGCTGCCCCTCCTCGCCCCTCCTCACCCCGCCCCCCTCGCCGGGGTTGTTGGAATTACCCCATGGTCTGTGTGACCCAAAGCTGGGACTGCCTCCCTGGCTGGGATTTCGGGTTTGGACGTGGCTGAGGGTGGGTGGTGATACCACCTGGGCCACACCGGCTCAGCTTCGGGACGGCTTCAGGGCAGGGGTATGTCCGGGCCTGGGAACCAAATCAGCACCTGGGTTCTGTTCTCCGAGTTTGGGCAAGTAGCTTCCCTGCCTGGGGCCTCAGTTTCCTCATCTGTAAAAGGAGCTCAAACACTAGATGTTCTTGAAGGACTTTTCCCTGTGGCTGCTGCTCTTTTCCCTGAAGGCCTGGGTCCGACTCTTGAACTGCCCCTTCTTTCTCCGCCTTTCCGTGGCCTTTGGCGCTGGGTGGGGGGCAGCCCCCATGCTTGTTCTTCCTGATGCTCACCGTCACTTTGGAGACCCTGGCTCTGGGGCACCTGGGTGGCTCAGTCCATTAAGCGGAGACCCTGGCTCTGAAGCCCTGCTTTCAAGGGTGGGCTCCAGGGACCCCAGAAGCCCCCATTCCAAATCGGCTTCCCTCCTCGGCTCTGTGACCTAGTCCCCACTCAGGAGGCTGGCCCGTGGGTGGCAACGGGAGGAGGCGATAGTGCCCTGGTCCCTGTATGCTTTCCCACTGCCCCTGAAGTGTTAATCAAATTAAGGCTCCAAGAAAAACAAAAGCTCTGCAGCCACTTCGGGCTGCCTCGGAGTCGCTCGCTCTCGCTCTCCCAACAGCTGGGAGAATTCCACATCACCTCGGTCCCCCAAGCCCTGGGTGGCTCTGACCCCAACAAACACACTCCTTCCAGCCTGCAGGGCCCCGGCTGGCCACAATGACCTCATAGCAACAGCCATTGGACACTCGGGGCAATTTCATGGGAGATATTTGTTCTTTAGTCTTGATGCAGAGGGAATTTTTTCCTCTCCCGCTGTCTCCATGGAAACCTCAGCTACACTGTTGGCTATCCCCCTTCCCACCTCATGCTTTTCAGATCAATATTGGAGCCTGGCTCCCCACTGGCTGCCCACAGCGGATGGGGGCAGAGCTCTGGGCAGAAGGAGTTGGGGCCAGGGTTAAGCCTGGGGCCTGGGGCACCGTCGCTGTTCCCTGTTCATCCATCTACTCACCAAAGCTCATCGCTTTAGAATCCCCACCTTTTCCACCTAAGACCCCTCAGTGAACCTTCTGTCTCTTCCCAGGGAGCCCCCTGAGCCAGGCCCAGCAACGGAGAAACAGGTCACCAGTGGTCATCCCCCCGCCCCCCTCCTTAGGTAGAAACACAGAGTGGCGGTGGGCTGTTGTCTTCTTCAGGGGCTGGACGGAGTTTCTTTCTGCCCCAGGGAGAAAAGGGCCCGCCAGCTCCAGCCGCAGGCTCTCCGAGGCTGGGTGTCCCAGGGCCTTCCCGCTTTCTATCCCTGGCTCCCGCCCCCCAAGCAGAAACAGGTCCCTGCACGCCTCCAGCCCAGCTCGCAGCTCGGCGCAGCTCGGCGCGGGGAGCTCGCTCCTGGACTTCTCGGGATTAACCTGCTATTAGGACCCAGAGTCTCACCATGGGCTTCCTCGGCGACCTGTCTGCCGAGCCTGGTCTGCGCTCTCAGCCTGGAGCCCCACCCCGGCCGCCGCCCCACGCCCGTACCCCTTGCGCTCTGGGGCGCCCCAGGCCGCCTATGGGTGCGGATGCCGCCACCACCAGTGCCGCCTCTGGTCTGGGAGCCGCACCCGGGCAGGAGGGGTGCCCAGAGGGAGGCCCGGGCAGTGGCGGCGGCGGCGGAGAGGGCGAGCGAGCCTCGCGCCCCGCGGCCGAGACACCTGCCGGGCGCCCCCGCGCCCGCTGCCCCGCGCCGCCTGGCACCGGCCGCTGCCCCCGGGGCCTGCCCCACCCCGCCCCGCCCGGCCGGGTCCCGGCCCGACTTACAGCCAGTTGCTCGCGGCGGCCGAGAAGACAGCGAAGACCAGGAGGCGCAGCGAACGCAGGCACGAGCGGGGACTCATGGTGCCGCCGCGGGCGCCCGGCCCCCGGGCAGCGGCTGCGGCCGCGGGGGGCCTCCCGTCGGGGCGGCAGGTGGGCGCCCCGCGGGCGGGCTGGGGCGCGGCGCCGGGCGCGGGCCGGGGCGCGCGCGGCGGGGCTCTGCCTCCGTGCCTGCCGTCAGCCCTGCCCGCTGCTGCGCCCGCTGCCCGGCGCGGACCAGACTGTCAGCGCCGCCCCAGAGCCGGGATGCGGCGGCGGCGGCGGCGGCGGCGGCGGCGGCGGCGGAGGCGGGCGGGCGGGCGGCCGGGGGGGCGGGCCAGGGGCGGGCCGAGGATGGGGTTACCTGGGCGGGCCCAGCGGCCCGGGACACCCCCCCGGGGGCGGGCCAGAGCAGCGACGGCGGCGGCGGCGGCCGCCCTGGCCCGCGGGACTGGGCTTCTCCCGGGGGCCTCCCCGGCCGGGCGCCCCGGAGGACTTAGGGCCGGAGCCGGCTCCAGGCACGGCTGGCTGCGCGCCGCCCAGCGCGGCCGCGCTCGAGGCGCGGCGACCCAGCTGCCCGGTCTCAGCGCCGGCCTTGGGGACAGGCGGGCACAGCTCCCCCAGCCCGCCACTACGGGCACTGCAGCACCGCCTTTGCCACCCCGCCTCGCCCCCCGCCGGCGCCTCGGAGCCCGACCCCAGCCCGACCGCGGCGGACCGACCCGAGCGCGGCTGCCACTGGCGCGCACCCAGCCGCTTGCGCTCCGGGCGCCCGAGGCTGCGCACCCGAGAGTCCGGAGCCACCCGGCCGCCCCCCGCCAGGCCCCTCCCTGCCTCCCGGCCGGCGCGTCCTCTGGCCCAGCCTTTCCCTGGCGCTCACCTCCCTCCAGCCTTCCGGGAGTTGGACGGGGCCTCTCGAGCTCCAGGCAGCTTGCGACAGTGGCCGGAGACTGCGGGAACCCGAAACCTCGCTTCTGGCTAGCCTCAAGTTCTGGGCGCGCCCCGAGCGGCAGGGTCTTGACCAAGCCCCTTACCTCTGTGGGCCCCTGTTTCCTCCTCGGAGAAAGAAGGGTGAGAGAAGATCGTGAGAGAAGAGCTGGAGATTGGGAGGATGGGAGACACTCAGGGGGTCTCTCTTTAGCACACTCACCAAGTCTTCCTTTGCGCTTTGGTTTTCTGTGCGCTTGCTTGTTTGATCCATCCTCCCGTATCTGGCAGATTTGGCAGCTCAGTGCCTGGCACAGCGTAGGTGGCTCCTGTGTTCCCGGAATGAATGAATGAGGGGGAACGGGCTGCAGCCTGCACCTTGCTGGGCAGAGCGCTCAGTTCCGCACCATGCTAACTGGTAAGGCTTACTGACCCATCTCTAGGTCATGGCCTCTCCAGGTCTTGGATCTGATTCTGTGCCCCTCACCCTGCCTCAGTTTGCGTCCCACAGTTCCTGAGAGCTGGAGGGGCTTCTGGTCTAAATGGGAACACCAAGGCCCCGAGAAAATCACCTCACTAGGAGAGCTGGGGACAGAGCCACAGACCAGGCCTACGTCCTCAAGGCTCTTCGCGGTTTTAGGAGCTCGAGGCTTGCCCCCCACGTGGATGGCCGTGTTTGGGTGCTGGGATTGGTGCCCTTCCCTGCGTGGAGTCTCTGGGGCTCAGCGGGGTGGGGGGTGGGGGCTCAGTAAACACATGGTGCTGAGAGTGGGCAGAAGGTGGCAGAGATTTGTGGGGCTGAGCAGGAGTACAGATGGAGGCGCACGTACCATATGTCTAAATATTTGCAAGTTATAAATCAAGCTAACAAAATGTGAAAGAAAATACGTCCTAGTCTCTCACCTTGACAAGTACACTTTCCTAGCAACCTGGAAGGCTGGCTTTGCACGGAGGATTCTCAGACTCCTCGGACCCTGTGAGGGGCACGGTGGTGCAGGCAGAGGAGACCCCTTCTTTCCCACCTCTGCCTTTGGCCTGCCCTGCACTTGTGAACAGCTCAGCCTGCACGTGCAAGCCCGGGCCACTGCCCCTCTCCCCGCAGAGGGCTGCTCCTTGGCCGTCCCTCAGGCCCAGGGCGGGCCGGGCCTGCCTGTGGTGCAGTCTGTCCTCACTGGGTGGACCTGTGGGGGAGACCCACCCAGGTCCTAGAAGTGGGCTTAGGGCTGTCTGGGTGGGGAATCCCGGAGGCCTGGGTACCCAGAGTGTGATCTAGAGAAGGGGGCACAGACTCCCAGTGGGCATATTTTTCTGGCCCTGTGATCTCTTCTCCCTGTGATGAGAGCTTGGCTGGAGGCCCGGAGTTCAGGGTCCCCAGGGCAGGGCCCACTCTTAGCCTAAGGGCGGAACTGAATTGCAGAACCATTTTGAGCCAACATATGTGCTTCCTGCAGTCTCAGCACGGTAGGGTGGGAAGTAAGACTAAGAGTAATTACTGCCGGGGCGCCTGCGGGGCTTAGTCGTTAAGCGGCTGCCTTTTGATCTCAACTCAGGTCGTGATCTCACAGTTGGTGAGATCGAGCCTTGCGTTGGGCTCTGTGCTGACAGCACAGAGCCTGCTTGGGATTCTCTCTCTCTCCCTCTCTCTCTGACCCTTCCCTGCTCTCTCTCTCTGAAATAAATAAACATTAAAAGAGAATAATTATTCTCATATAAACAGCAACAGATAAATTATTTTAGGGTGGTCATAATATACATTCCTTCCAAACCCGGACACTTTTGAGAGCGCTCAAGACTCCAACCGGAAGATTTGCTGGTGGTCAGGCAGGAAGCATCACCGAGCCCAGCAAACTAGAATATGCCTTTTTCTGCTAAAATGTTGAGTCCTCATCTATGAGGCACCGTTTTATGTGCTTTCCATGGTGTTACTTGTTCAGTCCTCAGAACAATCAATCCTCAGAACAAATCTAGGAAGTAGGTGCTGCTATTTCTCTGTTTTACAGGTGAGGTAATGGCAGAGAAGTAAATGACCTGCCCAAGGGAAGCGGTGGACCCGGGACTCCAGGGCCATGTCTGGGGTCAGGTGTTTGGGCTTGAGCCTCTGTCCTGCAGCACATGCCCCCTGACCTTTGGGGGAGAGGCTGGCCCCCCAGGGCCTGTATCTGTCAGGTGGGGACCACATTACCCGACTCACCTTCTCCTGAGGCTGCATGCACGAAGCAGTGAGAGTGAGTCCTAGAAGCTGGAAGGAGCTGAGCCCTGGAGGGCGGGAGCTGAGGCCCTAGGCCAGAAAGGCCCGCCCTGACTGTGATAAGGGAGAGGAGGAGTCCTCTGGTCTGAGTCAGTGGAAAGTCTTAATGTGAAAGTCTCTTTGAGGAAATGCTTTTCTAACTTTTAAGAACGGCGCAATTGTGAGGATTTACTTTCAAGTGAATGAGAAAGTTCAAACATCAATAGCTCTTTCATGTATAATCGCATATGATACTAACAGCGGACATGTACCTAGTGCTTCTGATATGCCAGCCACTATGCCAGAGGCTTTGCTTATAGTAACTCATTTAATTCTGGCCACAGCCTTGGATGTAGAAACTGCTATTCCATTTATGGGTGGTGAAGCCCAGGGGCTGCCTAAAGTGCTTTAAGATGTATCCACTACCCTACGATGTCAGCACTCTTGTGTTACATATGGAGAAACTGAGGCACAGGGAGATCCCATGGATTGCCTACAGGTCCACAGTTAGGAAGTGGCACAGCCAGGTTTTTGACACAGGTGGTCTGGGTCCTGAATCGTCCACCAAATACATCTTAGTTGTTTCCTTGTCTTTGGTTGAAGAAAACAATTCTTTAACCCTCCATGTGGTCTAGTTTTGGAGTGAGTTATCTTTCCTTACTAGAAAATTCACCAAGGAAGGGAAACCTGGCCAAGTTTTTAATCAGAAAGAATCACATACAGCACGTCTAAATTATTGCCAGTTCTCACTGAAAGGGTCCAAAGCAACATGATTGGCTGTTCTCCAGCCCTATCTTAGAAGCACTCAGTAACAGAGTGTCTGGTCCACTGGTGAGTAGGATTTCCAATCCAGTTTCCCAGATTTTTGAGGTGGAAAAACTGAGAGCCTAGGCTTGGTGTCTAGAACATTCTAAAACCTATACACGCATTGTTCAGAGAGATAAAAAGCAGAGAATTCCTCTCTTGACACCATGGCCTGCATTAGCTCGAGCTTGGCTAGATGGATCTACACAGCTGTCTCCTCTGAGCTGTCCACCTGGTGCCCTGACCAAGAAGGGGCAGGATACCTGATCGGTCTCAGCCAGCCATTCATATTTGTGTGGCCCTGGGCACCTCCCTGCCCCTCTCTGGGCCTGCCATTTGCTCCCTGGATTCCCTTCTAGGACTCTAGAGAGGGAGTAAAATGGAGCGTCAGGTTCTCGGGAAGCCTGCATTTGTTTCCTGCTCTGCCAGATCTCTTCCCCAAGCTGAGCCTCAGTTTCTTCATCTATGCAATGGGAGTCATAAGAGGTCCTGTGAAGAGTCAGCGGGATAACGTGTGTAAAGCCATCTCAGCATGAGGCTCAGCCTCACTGAATGTCGAGGAAGGCTCTTCATCTTGTTCTCTGGTTTACACCAGAAGACACACTCCAGCGGTCTGCAGGCGTGTTTTGCTTGGTCTGCCCAGTATTTTTAAAATACATATAATTTGTTGACAGCATTCCAAGATTGGGAGGTTTCATAGATCGGGATCCCCAGCTTCTCTCGAAAAGTGGGGAGATTTGGCAACAGGGGTGCCCACAGTCTCTGGTGAAGAAGGGTGACCTCTGTACCTCTTTAATGACTCACTCATGTCCCTGCAGCCCTACACAGCACATTGAATCCTTACCATAAGTTTTTAACACCATATCTGGCCAGTGGGGAAATAGAGGCTCAGAGAGTTGGGATAAGTTTCCAAGGTGACAGTGTTAGAAGATGGTACAGCCAGGACTCCCAGTTAGGACCTCTGTCACTTTCCTCTCTTTGCGCCCCAGCTGAGCTCTGGGTCCATGGAGAAACTCTAGCCTGTTAGTGGGCTGATAGAAGGACTTAAGCCTGTGATGTCAATGCCTATGGGTCCCATCCTTTATCTTCAGCCCCCCCCCTCCGGGGGGCTGTGGAGTTAGGGTAGGGGTCCGGGAATCAACGTGCACACCTGTATTCTTGGAATAAAACTCTCCTGTCTACATACAAGATGATCGTAGCTTGACATTTTTTTAAATTTTTATTTATTTTTTATTTTTTATTTATTTCTAGGAGAGAGAGAGAGAGCATGAGCAGGGGAGGGTCAGAGAGAGAGAGGGAGTCACAGACTGAAACAGGCTCCAGGCTCTGAGCTGGCAGTCAGCACAGAGCCCGACGCGGGGCTCGAACCCACGAACCGCGAGATCATGACCTAAGCGAAAGTCGGACACTTAACCGACTAAGCCACCCAGGCGCCCCGACATTTTTATTTATTATGAAAATGCAATTAAAAAAATTTTTTTTAATTGTTTTATTTATTTCTAGGAGAGAGAGAGAGACAGCGTGAGAAGGGGAGGGTCAGAGAGAGAGAGGGAGTCACAGACTGAAACAGGCTCCAGGCTCTGAGCTGGCAGTCAGCACAGAGCCCGACGCGGGGCTCGAACCCACGAACCGCGAGATCATGACCTAAGCGAAAGTCGGACACTTAACCGACTAAGCTACCCAGGCGCCCCGACATTTTTATTTATTATGAAAATGTTCAAATATATACACTGGAAGAAAGTCATGGTATAGTAAACTGCCAGGCAGGCATCCTCTTGATTCAGCAATGACCAAATTTAATTCCATTTGCTTCATCCACTCTTTTTTGTTGTTGTTGTTTCTCTTTTTCTTTACTGAGTTATTTCGAAACACACTGCAGATGTCTTATGTCACCTGAGTACCCCGGCAGAGGTCTCTAAAGCCAGTAGTGTGCTGGAGCGGGCTGGTTCTGGTTGCTCAGAGCTGGTCGTGGGCACCTCTTTTCAATTCTGCGTTCAGTGATGTCATGTCGGTAGCTTGAAATCTGCCACATGGGAGTATTTACACCACAGAAATCAGCAAACACTGGGAGTTCAACACTTATTAGTACACCCCTGTTGGAAACACACGGACATTAAAAACAAATTTTTTTAATGTTTATTTTTCAGAGAGAGAGAGAGAGGGAGTGAGGGAGGGGCAGAGAGAGAGGGAGACAGAGAATCCAAAGCAAGTTCCATGCTGTCAGCACAGAGCCCGTCGCGGGGCTCGAACCCACAAACCGTGAGATCATGACCTGAGCTGAAGTCTGATGCTCAACCGACTGAGCCACTCAGGTGCCCCTCACTTGACCACCATGGATCATCTCAACTACCGAAATTAATGTTTACATTCTAATCAAATGTCTATGACAGGTTCAAAGATGTCTGTTTACAGATGGTTTGTCTAATCAGGACTCAGACAAGATCCGCCTCTGACATTTGGTTGTTAGGTCTCTAACACCTGCGGCTTTTTTATGCTCATGATTATTGCAGGCAGCAGGTTGGCTGCTCCGTTCTGTGGGCTGTATGTTTGTCAGCTGATGTCTTCCTCCTTCCCTTATTTCCTGTCTTTAAAGTCTGAATAGATTCAGTTCAACTTTTGGTTTGTTTGTTTGTTTGTTTGTTGAAGGCGGGCCGGCAGGCTTGTTAGATAGTGCTGGGTTGTATGTGTACATTTTCAATGCCCGCAGAAGATATGCGATCAATGAGACGCAAAGTCATTGAAGAGCATTTTTAAATTTATGATGGACTTTTGTGATTTTACCATCAACATATACTACAAGTATAGTCACCATGGAATCTTTTGCTAGAAGGAAGGGCCGTCAAACTCAGGAAAGCCGGGCCCCTCTGATCGGGCCTCACCAGTCGGGGCAGGTCTTTCTGCATTCCCGTCTCAGGGATGAAGAAGTGCCTTCGGGAGTTCATTCCACGGCGCTGTCACTTGGATGGTGAGATGCCCGTAGCTCGCATCTAACTTCAGTCTTTCCTGCTTTCCCGGCCTGGAGCCTCGGCGTTTGTTAACCTCCCTTCCCTCGGGTCTCTTCTAGCATGAGGAGGGAAACAAACCCCAATATCCTGTGGTTCTAGGTTCTGGGTCCCATACTTGATGTGCTAATCATGTCACCCTGCAGCGGTTCGAACCTCGATCTGCCCCCAGCCCCAGGGGACGCTGTGCCTCTCTTCTCCACACCCCTGAAGGGTGTGGGACCTCACGGAACAGGGCACGTGGCATCGGGCCTAGGATCCCTCTGTGAACCCCGGCTCGCAGGTCGGGGTCCTGGGTACTGACGAGCCTCAAGTTGTGGCTTCGGTCCCCGGCAGGGCTCTTGTTCTTGCCTGTCCTTCCCGCCCTTCCTGTCTGGATCGAATCCTGGAAGGAGGTTCCTCTGCACCTTTGTCCTCTCGTCTGCTCCTGACCCCACTCACTGACTCAGCTGGGAGCTTGCTCCTTCCTTCCAGAAACGGAACTGTGGAGAAAAACTGGCTAAGCATTCTGCTTGAATCTTGAATCTTGAGGATGGCTTGAGCTAGAGGTGCCGCCGTTTCCTCTGGGAAGCAGAGCGGTGTCTGGGGAACCCACGTGGAAGCATCCTTAGTGCCGGGAGTTCGAGTCCCAGCCTGTGTTCAAGCCGCTGTCAGGACCCAACCTCGGAAACGAGCTCTTCAGGCTGGCCCTGTCAGACCATCCCTGGCAGGTGTGGGGGGTTGGGGGGGGAGGGCGGGTATGGCGGGTGGTGTGAACTTGACTTTTCCTCAAAGGTAATTCGCATTACCTACGAGGCCTCAGACACTTGTAATCCTGGAGTCTCAGAAAAAGAAAAAGCCTGACGTGTAAGGAAATATTCAAGGGAAGTTAGCAGAGGCTTTCTGTTAAGTTCATGGAAACAAGGATTTGGATCAACAGCTCAGGATGACTGCATTCGGCACCAGATTGCTCTTGAATGTTTATCTTCTTGACTTGTTTTTATTAGAACCTTTAAAAAATGGATTGTTAAACTGCTTTAAGAGAGGACTTAATTTTCTTAAACATTCCCAGTTAGAACTAGTGATGTTAATTTGTTAGTCATGCTTATAGATGAAATCCAAGGAGGATAAAGAGGTAAAATAATACAAGAAGCTCCCAGTACTGTTTTCTGTCAGCAGCAACCTGCCTTCATGTTGGAGTGGCATAAGCAAAGGCCCTGGGGTCAGCTAGCCTTGGGCTCTGACCCAAGCCTATCCCTCAAGCCTTGTGACTTTTAGCAGATCTTCTCATCTGTCCCTGTGTCTCCCCTCCACCTCCCCTCCGGGCCTTTGCATGTGCTATTTCCCCTGCAGGGGGGTGGGGGGAATGATCCTCAACCATTCCTTTACTGAGCTCATTTCCTTAGGTTATAGCTTACATGTCACTTCCAAGAAGACTTCCTTGGGCTCCTGGTTACATATTGTCTGTGGGCCCTCTGGACTTTTCCTTTGAAGCACTATCAACATAATCAAAATGATTATTAAATAGTTATTTGTCAAATTATCTGTGTGGTGTGTCTCTTCCCACAGCTTATCATCTCTAAGAGGATAAGGATCATGCTAGTTTTCACTGGTGTGTTTTCACTGGCGCAGAGTGTTGGATAAAGAAGGAGGTGCAATTTGTTAAGCCTCAGTTTCTTCATCCAAAAAATGGGCCTATGACTATCTTTATTTTAAATGGGAATAGATATATCTGACAAATATTTGTTTCTTTCCTATCCTTACTCCTTGCAAAAGAAAAAAAAAATTTAGAGGAAATAAATGTTACTTTGAATTGTTAGCCTGAAAAACCCGTAACTTGGGGCGCCTGGGTGGCTTAGTCGGTTTAGTATCCGACTTCTGCTCAGGTCATGATCTCTCGGTCCATGGGTTCAAGCCCTGCGTCGGGCTCTGTGCTGGCAGCTCAGAGCCTGGATCCTGCTTCAGATCTGTGTCTCCCTCTCTCTGCCCCTCCCTCCCCTGCTCACACTCTGTCTTTCTCTCAAAAATAAATAAAAATCAAAAAAAATTTTAAAAATCCATAACCGAAGAGAGCACACATAGAGTTGAAATGCTAACTGTGGAATGCTTGAGATGTGCCTGGGTTCTGCTAAAGGAGGCTGCACTAAATGAGTCCCTTAGGGCCTGGGGTGAGAGGCATGTTCTCCTGGGGCTGAGACAGTTGCTTCGCCTAGGGGTGCAGGTCCGGGGCTGGGCCGAGGGTGCCGCCCTGGGGTGGCTTCTAAGCTTCGCTTGGGCTCTGTGCTGGAAGGTGGGGTGGCCCAGACTGCCCGCTCTGCCACACTGCTCTGCTCGGAGGAGACTTCCTGGTGAAGGTGATACCTAAGTTCAGGCCAGAAGGGTTCCTAGGTAGCTCAGGGAATGATGAAAGGAAAAATATTCTAGCCTAAGGGAATAGCGTATGCATCAGCCTGGTGGCAAGGTGGCTGGGCAGGTAGGAGAATGAAGGAAGTTCGGAGGGGTGAGTGGGCAGAGCTGGAGGAGTGGGTGGGCCCCATGAGGAAGCTGGAGCAGGCCAGCAGGGGCCAGGGCCGCTCATGTGATGCTGTGTGCACGTGTGTGCGCATGTGTGTGTGTGTGTATGCATGCTCATGCGCATACGTGTGTATGAGGGGGTGGTACCCTCGGCCCCCAGCCAGGAACCACGCACACAGACGCCCAGCCGGCACCCCCACGGATGCAGACACCCCGGCACTGGAGTGTCAGAAACCCGCCAGGGCCAGAGCAGCTGCTTCTAAATCAAGGCCAAGGGCAGCCGAGGGGCCCCGGTTGGGTTTGGTGGCTTTCCCGTATGGGCTGATGGGGGCTGGGGCTGAAGGGGGCTCTCCATTAGGGATTCTGGGCCAGAATGAGCCTGGCTCATTTGGGGAAGTTTATTTTGGAAGCTGGGATGATGCAAAATTAAGCGGGGAGGAAAAAATAGATGAGGCGGCGGTGAGGGTCTGTCTGTGGCTGGTGGGGCTGAAAGTGTCCCGCTAGAGGAGTGTTGTTGGGTAAACAGATGGGGGTGGCAGCTTTTCTGCATGTCCGCTATAAATATCCCACAGTTTGGCCGCCCCTGCTGGGGTTTCCTGGCATCGCGGGTGTGGAGATCAAGGTGCAGACACAGGGCACTTCCGGGAGCAGCAGAGGGCAGCCAGGGCACTGCTCAGATCCCAGTCCCTCGGGGGGTGCTGTGGGCACCGAGGTCTGAGGCCGAGGCCCTGGGCGGAGGTGGGAGGTGCTCCTTCACTGCTACCCCGCTGTGCATGTCTGCCGAGCCCCATTACCTCTGTGAGCCTCAGTTTCCTCACCTGTGAGGTGGGGATGGTGCTGTAAGGCAAGGGGAGTGTCATTCCCAGGCCAGCGATGGGTCAGCTCCAGACACTCAGGAAGTGCTCTGTCCATGGTCAAAGCTCTTAGGTTCTGAGTGACCTGGGTGAGTTCTATCATCTCCTGGAGTTTCCGTCTCATCAAAAATATGGGGGAGGGGGTTTCTGGGAAGCTGACAAGGAGTTGCAGGTGTGGGAATGGACTGCGATGCGAGCAGTATTTCGGAGTTCACCGTGGGCCAGGCTGGAGCTCTCCCACAGCCCTCTGCAGCCCCCCGGGGACCTCTGTCATTTTTACAACATTGTAGCTTTTCGTAATAATGATGAGGGTGATGGCAGCAGCCATGCCCACTGCTGGCCTGTGATGGTCCAGGGACTTTGCAAACTAGGCTATCTAAGCTCATAGTTACGTCAGGTTATTTTCCCAGCCACCCCATCCTACAGATAAAGCACCCAAGGCTCAGAAAGAAGGGACTGCCACAAGATCCTTCATCAGGCCACTAAGTATTCAGTGATGATCAGCTGTGTGCCAGGGCCTGGTCTAGTTACTGGGGATTTAGTGGGTCCCTGTGTCCATGGCTCTCACAGCCCAGTGGGGAGCACAGGCTAACCATCAGTGAAGGAGAGACACGCAGGCAAGCATCTGGGATGGCCTGGGACCTCCTATTCTCCTGAATCTTCTCTTGAATCTTTACTGGCCATGTTCAGGCTCCTCCTAGATCCGAGAGATTTTTGTCATCCAGTCATCCGCGGTGCTAGGTACCTGCTGAAATGAATCAAGAACGAATCAATTTGGTTCTTTGAAATATCGCCCGAACATTACTCTGTGCAAGACTTGTGCTAGGGTCAGTGGGTGTTAGGGCTGACGGGGCTGGGTGGAGACTAGGGATGTGAGCCTCTGCTGGTCCGCATCTATAGGACATGGCATGATGGGGAAAACATTCCCATACCTTCCCAGAGCCCAGAGAATTGGGCAGGGCCATGGTCATCCCCATTCTACAGATTAGGGAGTTGAAATTCAGCGAGGTTAAATGACTTTCCCAAGGACACTCAGCCAGGATGCGGCAGGGCAGGGCCCAGAACACAGCACCGCCCCACTGCCTGTAGGTGGGGAGGGGCCCTGGACTGCCCCCCAGGCCCATGCGGGCACGTCAAGCTCAGCAGTGGTGCTTCAGCCCAGGAAAGGGCTGGCATTTTACCCTTGCCTCTTATGTCCCACTCGGAAGGTGCCTGCCTGCAGTGTGCAGGTGGAAGGGACACCCAGCTCTGCTCCTTACGAGCTGGGCCCTGGGAAGTCACCCACTCTCCCTGAGCCTCAGCTTCTCTCTGTGAATGCAAGGGTCGAGCTTGATAATCTCTAGAGGACATATCAGCTTGGACACCCCACACTCCTCCTCCAGGGTGTCCCGTGGCCTGTCCCTGGGACCAGGAGGGCATAGTTAGAGCCAGGGCTTGTCTGAGGCAGGACCAGGCAAGGTTTATGCTCCAGCCCCCAGGGGGACTTGGGCTCATGCTGATTCCGAAGTGTCTGCTCAGAGTGAGCAGGGCCGGGAAGCTGAGGAGCAAACGTGTGCCCTCAGGCTTTGGGCGTCCTGGATTGCGGAGATGAAGCTGGGCCTTTTCCTCTCTGCGCCTCCCCCCCCCCACCCCCCAGTGCTCCCGGCAGTGCTGCTGGGCTGCTAGAGGGAAGCACGGCACGTGTGGCAACATTGGGCTGATCATCAATACCTGGGTTTCCCTCTTGCCAGAGCCACGGTGGGAATGTGCTGCCCTCTCCCTTGAAGCTGGGGGTGGCTGTGTGGCCGGCTTGGGCCAGTGAAATGTGATGGCAACCAGCAACTGGCGGGATGGTGGTGGCTTGGGCTCTGAGTGAGGACAACATGGAGCAGAGTCCCCACCAACCCAGAGTGTGCAGGGTGAACCAGAGCTAAACTTCTGCGGTTCGGAGCCACCGAGGTTTGGGAGTTGTTTGTTACTGTGTCATAACCCAGTGCATCCTGACTAGGGCGCAGGGCAGGCGGATGGGACAGTGAGAGAGATGGCAGCCTTGGGATCAACTAATTGGTCTTTCCTTCCTCCTTTTATTTTACATACATTTATTCATCCATCCATCTGTCCAACCATCTGCCCATCCACCCACCATCCTTCTGTCTGTCCATCCATCCATTCAACCATCCATCCATCTATCCACTCATCTGTCCAACTACTATACATTCATCTATTCATCCATCCATCTGTCCATCTATCTGTCTACCCAAAGATTCAAAGATAGATTGGTTTGACCATGGTGACCAGCCTTCTCTGTTGTGCCAAGATGCTTCTTTGGAGAAGACACACCCTTCTGTCTGCCCGAATTGTCTGTCCACAGAACCTGTTCAACTCTTCCTCCTCCAAGAAGCCTTCCCTGATCTGCTCCTATCCCCAGCCAGGGTGTCCAGGGGGCTACAAAGGCCCATGGAACCCCAGTCACCATGACTGGATTGTCACTTCCTAGAGAGAACTGAAGCATCCTGGGATTTGCTAGTCTGGGCCTGGGATTTGGTCTTGGGCCCTTGACTGCCCAAAATGGCCCCAAATTCATGTATCCAGGGACCCTCATCCTTGGTAGGCCTCATGTGCCCATTTGGGGCTTGGCAAATGTGAAGACCCTAGAAATGTGCTCCCCAAATCTCGGGCCCACTCTGGGCTCCTCCAGAGTTCAGAGCCTTGGGATCAACCTTGAAACCCAGGTCTTATTTTGCAAAAAAGGAGGAAGAGGCCATCAATGTAGGGAAAATTGGGTTTTAGTGAAACTGTCAACAGCCCATTGGATAAGGGAGCCACTTAGGCCCCTGCTTTTCTTCTCAGGTCTCCCCGGGCAGCCTCGATGAAGTACTGAGGGAGTAGAGACTGCCTTAGATGGCACGGTGACCTGGTGACAAATGCCTGGGCTTTGCAGGTAGGCAATAGGGGTCTGTGTGGTCCCTGACTGAGCAGAAACTTCACCTCTCTGAGCCTCAGTTTTCATATCTATAAAATGGGGGTTTCCTTCAGCTTAAAGTGTTGTTGGAGACCATGATGGGTAGTGAACGTGTGTGTGGTACTGGGCATAGAGTGGGTGTGCAGTAAATTGTAGTAACTATCAACAGTGGTATGCTGGGGCCGGACGGAACCTTGCTTACCAATGTACAGGGATTTGATGTCAGGCATGAGGGTGGTGGTGATTGTACTAAGTCCAGTCCCTCTTGTGGAGGGGGCTCAGACCCTGGGTTAAGTGTTGGGATCATGATGAAGGGCACAACTCAATTTACATTTGTTAGGGAAAGGGAATTATTTTTTTCTAAAACTTCTACTGTGTGTCAGGTGCTGAGGTGGGCAGAGTAGGTGCATGATTTCTTGGGAGCCCTGCATAGGCTCTAAGAGGGATGAGTAGCTTCACGCTACAGATGGTGCAACTGAGGCTCAGAGAGGCCAAGGGCCTGGTCAAGGTCATTCAGTGAATAAAAGATGGAGCGAAGGTTCTATCCTAAGGGCCAGAGGAAGGAGCACGAAGTGGGCCTGGGGGGGGGGGGGACAGCAGGTGGTAGTGGCAATGGGGGGCTGGCAGACTGCTCCCCACAGCACCTCAGCTGCCCCCGCAGGGCCCTTTTCTCTCTCTCGGCCCTTCACCAGGGCCACCACCCCTTTCATTCTGGAGCCCACATCTCTCCCTCTTGTCAGGGGACAGAATCAGCCTGAGGACCCTGCACTTGATTCAGGCCACAGTCCCTAGGCCCGGGAAGGGAGACCTGCCAAGTGGCAGAGCCAGAACCAAGAACATGGGCTCTGGACCCCCTGCCCAGGGCCCCTCCCTCTGTAAAGCTACCAGGATGATCCCATTTCTCCACTAATTGGTTTCCATGGGAAACGGGAACCGATGGCCTGAAATCAGAACTGTCAGGAACATTTCTGGACACACAGCCCGACTCAGCCACACAGAGACTTCCTTCCTTTGCTCTCCGTGTCAGGGACTAAATGCATTGCTTCTTCCAGGAGGGGGGACGCTGGGTAATGCTTCACCCAAATCCCCAATCCTCATGTCAGGTACGGTGGCACCTGGGCCGGGTAGAGACTTTGGAACATGGGAACATTCTGGCCTCCCTCCTTCCTACTCCATCATGGCCTTCGGGAAGCTGACCAGAGCCCATGCGCCAGGCCAGGCCTCCTCAGAAGACTGTTTCTGTGCCTTCCTGTTGCGGTTTTGCCTTTGGAGAAATGCTCCGGCCTTGAACTCACCGAGGGCCGGCCCCATGTGAAGCTCGAAGTTTGTTCAGCCGTTTTGGGCTCCTGGTGGTGGGGAGCTCGGCCTTAAGCAAAGTCCATGCTGACCGCAGGTTTCCAGGGCGGCTCTGGAGTGGACGGGCCTGTTTATATGTGGCGGGCACTATATCACCACTTCCCCCTACGCTTCGTTTGTGAAGGTTTTTCTCCAAGGGGAAGAAGCCTGGCCTTCCTCCCACCATCACCCTTCCTTTTCCCGGCCCCTCAGAGTAGGGAGACCGACAGGGCCAGGCGAGGTAGTGCCGTGGGGGTTGGGGTGCTGGGCGCACGCACACCTCGCTTTGAATCCTTTCAGTCTCAGCTCAGACGCCACCTCCTCCGAGAGCCCTTCCCTGACTGCTCTGCCCCTCACGGTATTTACCACTATCTCCTCATCGGTTTACTTGTCTTACTCCGTGTCCCAGGAAGATGTCAGCCTCCTCGCGGAGGCGGCCTCAGTACCGAGAGCAGTGCCGGGTACACCGCAGGGCCTCAAGAAAAGGTTGCTGAATAAATAGACGAACGAGGTGTCTCCCTGCAACAGTGTTCTCAACTTCAAGGGCATCAGAGCCTCAGGGCGCTCGCTGACGGGGGCTGACTTGGGGCCCTGCCGCAGGGAATCTGGGTTTGGGGAAGGCAGGATTCTGCAGCTGGTTTGGGGGCCACCCCTTGGGAGATATAGGCCTAGGAAGCCTGGGCTGCAGTGGGGCCCAGAGCAGGCAGGGCCGGTGCCGAGCTGTGGGTTCTGCTCCCTGAACACCTGCATGGGGGAGGGGGTGGCTTCAGGAGGGGGCCTGACAGCTGGCAAGGCCTTGGGGCCTCAGGTACAGGTGCACCCCCAGGGGAAGCCGGCCTCTCTCCCCGAAGGCATTGGTATCACGGATCCCACCTTCTTATAATCCTTTACTTAGTATCTGTTCTCTCTGCTAGACTGGAAGGGTCCGGAGGGCAGGGATCCAGTCAGGTCCTAACTGCCCTGAGACTGAGGCAAGGGAGGTCCTGACCTTGACCCCTGGCCCTATTCTGTTCCTCTTTGGGCTGCACTCTACCCGACAGACTGAGGGGTCCCGGAGATGTGCTCACCCAGAGCTCAGACCGCACCCCTCCTAGCCCATCCTCCGTGTGCTACACGCCCTGCCCCGGAGGCCTGAGCCTGCTCCCAGGGCTGTGTGGGGGCCCCTTCCCTGGGCCCGTGTTCCCTAGGTGGACAGCACCACAAGGGTGGGCGCTGAGGTGGATGTTGCCTTGCAGGGTTGAGTGCCCCTGTGGATAACCCTGCAGGGGTGAGCGCCAGGGTGGACAGCGCTCCACAGGGGTGAATGTTGGGCTGGACGGCCCCCCGCAGGGGTGAGCGCCGCGGTGGACGGCGCCTCAGGGGTGAGCACTGCCAGGCCAATGTGGCCGCGGAGCAGATGCGTGGGGAGCAAGGACAGAGTTTGGCTGTGTGGGCTGGGGGGGGGGGGGTCCCAAATGAAGCCCAGCGTGGGAGGAAAGGGACAGGCCTTAGGGCTGCAGCACTCTGTCCGGTTCCTAGTCCTTCCGCCAGGGCCCACGCGGGGCTTGGTGCCTGGCTCAGCCTTTCCTTCCTTCTCCCCCGGCCTTGCGGCTTCAGGGCTGCACCCTCCTTAGAAAGCAAGCAGGGACCTGGGGGTGGAGACTGCAAATGTGTCATTTCCTTCCCATGTATGCTCATCATTTACCAGGGCCTGCCCCCGTGCCCAGAGCTGCCTCAAGTTTCCGTGTTTAATCCTCAAGGTGTCCAGGGGGTTAGGTAATGTTTTCCCCATCCTGTGACGCTCAGAGAGGTGAGGCGACTCCTCTGAGGCCACACAGCTGGTAGAACTCTCTCCGTTGGTGACTCCAAAGCCAGTGTTCTTAGGTTGGGGGAACCTATGTTTTAGGGAAAACTCGGGAGAATCAGGTGGGTGCATGTGCTGATGCTGCAGGCTTGTTTCTAGAACGGTGACAGGGTAGGGGCGGAGAAGGCGGGCCTAGCTCCAGAGTGCACCGCAAAGGTCAAGGACAGGCCCAGTCACACAGGAAGATGTCTGCGATGTCAAAGGACACTTGGGAGCTGTTCAGACCCTAAAGCCACCATCAGACCTCCCAGAGCTTCCGCAAATCAACACCCGTCAAATTAATAAAAGGCGCTGGCTGGGCAGGGGCAGCTCCCACTCCCTGTCCCTTCCAACCAGGTGACTACGAGCAGGTGGTCCCTAGAGGCAGGACTCACCACTGGGTGTGACAGGGGTCTTGTAGCCCAGTGTCCCCCCGGGAAAGGGCCGAGCCCCTGGCCTGAGCTCCTCAAGTCAGCGTTTAACCACATGCCAGGCACCACGCTGACATCGTCGTCACAACAGCACAAAGGGGTAGTGATGGTTATTATCCTCATGCTACATATGGAGAAACTGAGGCTCAGAGGGATGATGTGTTTTGCTTGAGGTCACAGAGCTGCGAGAGGTGGGGGCGGGGGGGGTGCTGGACTCATGATTCTCTGACTCCAGAGCCAGAGGGACGGGTGGACCCGTCCACCCGGTGTTGGCTGAAACCTTGGGCAGTGTGGCCGGAGGAACAGGAAGAGGTGAGTTTTGACTCTTGCTCCCCCTTGGCGCCCAGACAGAGCAGGAGGTGAGCATGTGGCCGGAAGGGGCTTGCGGAGCAGGGGCTCGGGGAGCAGGGGCTGCGGGCAGCAGAGAGGGCAGGAAACTCAGCCTGGCTATGCCAGCTCTTCTCAGGAAGCACCTTCGCTTGCCTGGGTAGGCTGTGGGCAGAGGGCAGCTGTGTGGGATGCCCGCTGCCACAAGCCAGACATGGTTTCTAAGGGAAGAGGGTAAACAGTCGCTTTGGCTGCTTGGATGTGCACCTGGGGTGATGGGTCAGCCCGGAATATTCCAGGAAGTGAAGGAGAGAAGCCAGAGGCCTTGGGTTCTGAGAGTGAGGAGGAAGGCGTGAGCTGGTGGACCCAAGAGGAATCACAGCAGTGGGCGAGTCTCCTCTTTGGGGAGGAGGGTCCTGGAGTCAGGACATTGGGGAGGCTCGTGTTGGGCCCAGCCGGCCATGTCTGTGTGACGGGAGACGGGAGACTAAGAGGGCACCACGTTTCTCAGGAATCGTTCCTCCTTTCTACTGTGCGCTGTCCACCTTCCATGTCATTCACTGTTGAGCAAATGGTAAGCGAGCAAGCTCTGAGCTAGGCATTGGGGTGCAGCGCTGAGCAAGACAAGCTTACAGCGCCCCCCCACCCCGTCCCCCCGCCATGGAACTTCGGTCTAGGAACGTTGTCCTGGCCTGCTCTCATCTGTCGCTTGTGAGGCGAGTGCAGCTTCAGCACGACACAACAGAACACGGGAGCAGGGTGGGGGGAGGACTTTCAGGCACTGCAGACTCCAGGGCAAAAGAACATTGTCGGGATCAGCCACTTGCTCTGTCTCCTGGTTCTACTCTGTCTGAGGCTTCTCAATGTGTCTGGGCGTTCTCCATGGGGGGCTGAAGATGCTTGTCCCAACCAGTGTCCCTAGACCGCCCTGCCCCTGACTTCTATCAACACCCATATATCCAATGTTAATCGGGGCTCACCTCTGGGATCATTAGAAGGGGGGAGAGGGATTGTTCTTCTGAGGAAGAGGCAAAAACAATGTGCCCATGACTCAAGAGACAGATATTCAAAGGCCGATTTAGCCAATACTAATGTAATTACAATTGTGACTGGTGCTACAAAGGAGAAGTACAGGGTGAGATCAATAAATGGGGGAGTCTGATCTGCTTTGAGAAATCAGGGAAGGCTTCCCCAAGGAAGTGACCTTTGAATAGGGTTTGGATGCATAAGCAGGAGTTAACTGGCTTAGGATGGGGAAGAGAGTTCTGGGCAGAGGGAACAGCTGTGAGGTTGGGCAGCCCCAGGGAAAGGGCAAAAGACGAGTGGGTAGAGTGGGCGGGCCCTGCCCACATGGGCCTCTCTGTGCAGGTGATAGTAGGAATTTTGGAGTTTCCTTGAGAGCATCAGGAAGCCACTGGAGAGTTGTAACTGGGGCTGATATCAATGAAGGTCTGATTCTGTAACAGTCGCTCTGGCTGAAGCATGGAGAACGGGTTGAAGGGGCCGAGGGACTGGTTGGTTGGCTACCCTGCTTGTCAAGGCAGGAGCTGATGGTGGCCTGAGTAAGGAAAGTGACATAGGAAACAGAGAGAAGTGTGTGGGTTTGAAATATATTTTGGAGGTGAAATGAATAGAACTGGGTACCTGAGTGGATGGGGGAGGGTGGGGAGAGAGAAACACTTGAAGGACCGTTTCCAGCTTTCGGGCTCACACAGCAGCCCATGGAGTGGGGATTACTGGCTCTCCTTTAATAGCTCTGGAAGCTGAGGCCCTGAGACAGGAGATGACTTGCCCAAGGTCATACAGCATGTGGGTGGCCGGGCCCAGATTCCAAGTCAGGTCTGTCTGTCATCAAAGCCCATGTTCTTGCAGAAGATGTGAACAGACACTTCTCAAAGAAGACATCCAGATGGCCAGCAGACACATGAAAAGATGCTCAACATCACTCATCATCAGGGAAAAACAAATCAAAACCACAATGAGATAGCGCCTTGCACCTGTCAGAATGGCTAAGATCAAAAACTCAAGAAATAACAAGAGTTGGCAAGGATGTGGAGAAAAAGGAACACTCACGCACTGTGGGTGGGAATGCAAACTGGTGCAGCCGCTCTGGAAGATGGTATGGAGTGTCCTTAAAAAATGGAAAAACAGACCTACCCTATGTTTCAATAAACACATTACTGGGTATTTACCCAAAGAATATGAAAAAATAATTCAAATGGGTACATGCACCCCTATGTTCATTGCAGCATTATTTATAATAGCCAGATTATGGAAGGAGCTCATTGATAGATGAATGGATAAACAAGATGAGGCATATATATACACAATGGAATATTATTCAGCCATTATAAAGAATGAAATCTTGCTCTTTGCAACGATGCGGATGGAGCTAGAAAGTACTGTGCTAGGCAAAATAAGTCAGGCAGAGAAAGACAAATATCACATGATCTCAGTCATATGTAGAATTTAAGAAACAAAACTAACAGACAAAGAGGGGAAGAAAAGAGACCGAAAAACAGACTCTTAGCTTTGAAGAGCAAACTGGTGGTTTCCAGCAGGGAGGTGGACGGGGAGGTGGGGGAAACAGGTGAAGGGGATTAACAGTACCCTCCTTCTCATGATGAGCACGGAGTAATATATGGGGGTGTTGAATCACTATATTGCACACCTGAAGCTAATATAACAGTGTGTTAACTATAATGGAATCTAAAAAAAGTTAACAACTCCCATGTTCTTCTTCTCCACGGTTGTTTCTCTGCCATTCAGGCTCTCCTCTATTAAGGCTTTGAGAAACGAGTAGCAGATTTAGAGAAGCTTGGGGAACCCAGGCCCCCTGCTAAGGGAACACCCACAAGAAGTTGCTTGAAGGTTCTAGAAAGTCCACAGTCAGAGGGCCAGTCAGACAGCAGCCTAGGGGAGGGTGACTCAGGAAGGACACTAGCTTCTTTGACCAATAAAGAAAGGTGTGGGGTGTGTGTGTGTGTGTGTGTGTGTGTGTGTGTGTGTGTGTGTGTAGCCGGGGGAATCTCAGTGTTTCAGGACAAGCAAGGACTCTGGAGTCAGGCCCGGAGGTTCAATCTTGGCCCCGTGACTTCTGAGCTCTCTCTCAAACACTCAGTTTCCTTGCTTGTAAACTGATGGCTACAATTCCTACCTTGTAGGGTGGCTGCAGGGCTGAGATGAAGCCTTGGAAATGAGAAGGGGCCTGTAAACTGTAGCTGTTAAAATTCTCTCATGCTAACCTTGGGGTCTGAGTCGTACTGAGAGAGTCAAGCAGGTTTCCCTGTTTGGGATTCTAGGATGGGAATTCCCAGAGGTGGGATACTGCAGACAAAGGCCCAGAGCACACAGAAGACGTGGTGGTCACCAGTGCTGGCCTGGGCACCTCGAGCTGGTACCCTTATTCTCCACGGCTCAGGAAACCTGTTCTTCTCCAGGAAGCCTTCCCAGCATAACCCAGTCCATGTGCACCTGTGCTCTTCCAGGCTTGATTTCTCAGCAGACCTCAGTGGACATGGCTGTCTTCTTGCTGATCTGACCTTCACGAACGACCCCTCAGCCCCCAGAAAGTGAGACTGAGTCGAGTTGCCCAACCAGCTGAGTGACCTGGAGTAACTTAACCTCACTGTCCCTCTGTTAACTCAGGGATCTAGAGGAGATACGACCATCTTCCCCAGAGTGTATTTAAGGGTTCATCGAGGTAATGCACGTGAAGTGCCTGACACAGCCACAAATAGCGCTTCCTGATGGGTTATCATCACAGGTTTGTGTCTGTCTCCCTTACCAGGCCAGGAGCCTCACAGACGGTAGGGATTATACCTCCAGGACCTCCGGGTACTCAGAGCCCGGAAGAATGCCTGACACACAGTAGGTGCTCAATGACGGCCTGTTAAAGAAATGTGCTTCCCTTCTTGGTGTCCCCAGCGGCAACTTGCACACGATTGAGGTTCAGGATGGGGTAAAGGTTAGGAAGATGGATTTGGCGATCAGATAGATTTGGGGTTCATATCCTTCCTCTGCCTCATAATGACCATGATACTTTAAGTCACTCCACTTAACCTGCTTGCTTCTCTGCAAAACTGGATTAAAAGGCCACCTCCCAGGGTTCTGTGATGATTCATTAAATCACATAACTCATGCGTGTGTTTAATGCAGTTCATGATGGGAGCTGTAATTATGATGACCAGTCATTAACTCCCAGGTGTGTGGCTGCCTGTTGCAGTGGGCCTGTGTGGGTGACTTTCCCAGTATCTTTCTCCTCCCTGCCCCTCGCCCTCCTGGATAGCCTTGATATTGATTCAGGGCACCATGTGGTTCCAGGACTGAGGCTGCTTCTGGCACCAGGCAGAACTGGGGCTAAGTCAGTAAGCGCACTTCAACCTCCTGGCACAGCGATCGGTTTACAGTTGGGCATGTAACCCATACCTGTCACACGAGAGTAAACCTCAGGACTTTTGCTGGGGACTCTGGGACAAGGATGGTTCTCTGATACTCTGCTGAGCACAGATGAGTTGATCGTTGTCTTGGGAATTGCTGGCACATGTCTTGAGACTATGGATAGGGAAGCCAGTCTTGAAAAAGACAAGTTGAGTGAGAGAAAGAAACTGGGTCCTTACTGGCACTGTAAAGCTGCTGGATCAAGCTTTTCCTGAAGGACGTTTTTTTAAAAAGTGAGCCAATAAGTTGCCTTTATTATTTATGGCTATTTGAATTGGGTTTTCTGTTCCTAGTAACCAAAATCATCCTTACAGATACAACCCATACATTTCTCCACCTTGCATAGCTGTCACTTCCTTTCTGTGGGTGGGGTGACATCGGCTCAGGCCACATTTCCTCCATGAGCACATGGACTCTGTGAGAACCAGCTGACGCTGCTGCCTGTCGGAAACCAGACCACCCAGAAGCCTAAAGATTATGGAAACATAAAGAAAACCAGAGCAGGGAAAAATCCAAGTGAATGCTTCCAGAATAACCAGAAAGTTAAAAAAAAAAAAAAGTGGTGGCAACTTTCTAATAGCAAAGTAATTGACCACTACATCCCTGATTGAAGAGAGAGTATCCCCATCTAAACCACTTGAAGGGCGTGTCATCTTTGCAGGGAATATTCATTGCTTCTGGCAGCCAGCATCAGCTCCCCTGTAGGCTAGCACTCAGGTTTCTTTCCAGGAATGCAGGAGTCTCACCTTCCCCAGCTAAAGGTAAGCTAACAGGAGCTCCTTTACCAGAATGGAATCTTGAACTAAAGAGCCTGACCCTTCCATCCCTGAGTCCAGATCCCGACCATAATATTCTGGTCATGAATCCAATGTTGTACTCTTTGCTGTTTAACCTCTGCAACATCCTTGGTCCCTGAGCCTGGGGCTCCAGCCCCCTATGGATTCTGTGAGCTCTCAGTAGCCTTCCAATATATTTCCTTTTGCCGAAGCTAGCAAGGTTCATTTCTGTTGCTTGCAATCAAAGAGTCCTCAGGGATACACCTGCAGAAGGGGCTGTGATAAGGTGGCAGAGGGGTCTGTGACTCACCGAGAAGCCTTGTCAAACACACACCGGGTGATTTCGAACCAGGTTCTGGTCATCACAGATGGGTCCCTTTGGGGGGAAAGACTTGTGAAGGATCCTCAAGGTCATAGTGCATTGTCAGGCATCAGGCACTGCCTGGATACTGGATACATACAAATATGTTGATGTTGAAGTGGTGAATGAAACACAGATCAGTTTCAAAGAATTCCTGAAATCACATTTAAAAACAATTATTAGGTATTTTATCATCTAACCGATACTCAATGTAAACTCTGGGAAAATACTCACATGGAAAAGGGGTGCTCCTCGTCAAAATGTTAACATCACAGCTGTAGGGGTATGCTGAGCAGAGGGTGTGTCTTCCTGCCACGCAGGATCCACTTTCCCTCCCTCCAGCATAGCACCCTGATGGCGCCCTGGGGGTCTGGCTCCTCCTGTTGGCTCCAAAGGTGGCATGTGACTCTGGTCTGGCCAATCAGAGCGTTGGATTTTCCTGGCCACAGTGATTGGTTCAGGGATGGGGAAATAACCCATTCAGAGCCAATAAGAAGCAGTGAGAGTTTAAGGGGGGCTGCTGGGAAGGAGCATTTAAACCTGAAGAGCGGCGAAGGTGTGCAGTGGTGCAAGGTGAAGGTTATTCTCTGCGAGAGGGGAGCTTGCGTGTGAATGGAGCCAGCACAGAGGAGAGGCAGTGAGCCGGGGAGAGAGGAGCTGGGTCTTGGTAACACGGATTGGACTCCGTTGCAGGAGCCAGAGAATCCCATTTTCTTTTTTTTTTTTTTTTTAATTTTTAATGTTTTTTTAATTTATTTCGGTGAGAGAGATAGAGACAGCGTGAGCAGGGAGGGTCAGAGGGAGAGAGGGAGATACAGAATCGGAAGCAGGCTCCAGACTCTGAGCTGGCTGTCAGCACAGAGCCCGATGCGGGGCTCAAACCCACGAACTGTGAGATCATGACCTGAGCCGAAGTCGGACGCTTCACCGACTGAGCCACCCAGGTGCCCCGAGAATCCCATTTTCTTAAGCCACTCCAGGGCCCTACGGGACACGTGGGAGGGACAGTGCTGGAATTCCGAGACTCATTTAGAAAAACATCCAGTTGTCATCACCCCAGATAGACTGGCTCCTTGGTAAAGACACATTCGGTGTAATTCAACCAAGATGGAGCAGGGACCTGCTTTCCTTGTAGGGTGTGGGTCCCACCGGCACCCGCCTCACCGAAGGGACTCATTTTAGAGCTGCCAGATTTAGCAAACAAAAATACAGGGCATGTCCTTAAATTTGAAGTTCAGGTAAATAATAAGTTGTTGGTTTTTTTTTTTTTCAGTCTAAGTATGTCTCATGTAATATTTGGTACATACTTATACGAAATAATTATTCATTGTGTATCTGAACTTCGAATTTAACGGAGCATCCTGTGTGTTTTCGGGCAGGCCTCCCAGACTTCCTAAGAAGTTGCCTTGGACAGGTCTGTTCGCAAGAGGAGAGGGAGGAGGAGGCAGGCACGGCGCACGCGAGCTGTCTCTGGATGGATTGGAAGCCTGCGAGTGTGGGGGGGCACCAGGGAGGAGGGGGGGGAAGAGGAGAGGGAAGGGAAGGGAGAAGAGTGGGGCCACTGAGGGTGCCAGCGGTGAGGACCCTGAGGCCCAGCTGGGGAAGTGTACACGGCACGGCAGTCCATGAGCTGCAGTGGCCACGACCTCCTTGGAGAGGAAGCTCTCCTGCCTCATCCCTGCTCAAGGAATTCGTGTTTGCACCTCATGACCCTCCAGCCACAGCTGGACAAGCATGGGCCCGTGACCCAAGGGCAGCCAATCTGGGGCCAGACTTGGCTCAGGGACAAGAGCTGAAGTGGCCTGAGGAGATACCATCCTGAGCTTAGAGATGAGGAGAGGGCGCAGTCGGCGGTGGGAACGGAAGCTCGATGGAGATACGGAGGGTTTGGAGAGGCCAGGAGAGGGCTGCGCAAAGGGGCGTGGTGAGGGAGGGAAGCTGCGAATGCGGAGGCTGTGAGGTCAGGAAGCAAGGTCCTCAACTAGTTTCTTGGGGGCCCCGGAGATGACCTCACTCTTGAGAAGCTCCCGGTACAGTGGGAGACTTAACGCAGAAAGACTTCAGCTTTTCCTGGCAAGCTGAGGGGGGCTTCCTGGAGGAGGTGGCCCTTGAGCAGGGGTGAGTGAAGGATGAGAAGACATTTGCCAGGGAAGAAGGCGGGAAAGGCATGAGGGATGGGGCACGGAGAAGCGAGAGTCCCTGCTGTGTTCACAGAGAGAAGTGGTGGAATTAAAGGTGAGGACTTGGAAGCTGCTGGTCTCGAGGTGGCATGTGGATAAGGGTGGCCAAAGAGAGGGCAGAGACCAGGGCCACGGCTGCTGCTTCGGGGGGCCGGGGGGGCCCACGAATGAGCTCAGTCAGGTGTGAGCAGGGTCCTGTGTCCTTCCAGGTCTCCTATTTCCCAATTTTTTTTTAAAAATGTTTTATTTATTTCTAGGAGAGAGAGAGGGAGAGAGAGAGAGAAAGCGTGAGCAGGGGAGGGTCAGAGAGAGAGGGAGTCACAGACTGAAACAGGCTCCAGGCTCCGAGCTGGCAGTCAGCACAGAGCCCGACGCGGGGCTCGAACCCACGAACTGCGAGATCATGACTTAAGCGAAAGTCGGACGCTTAACCGACTAAGCCACCCAGGCGCCCCTCCTATTTCCCAATTTTAAAAGGGCAGGGACCCAATGAACTGTTCTCTAAAATAAACCACTGTGAAATAATGAAGACAAATGTCACCATGGCCAACTGGAAAGTCCATAATCTGCCTACAGCAGAGGCCCTGGGCCCTGGCTACCCAGTGGAATCACCAGGGGTACTTTTAGAACCTAGGATTGCTGGACCCCGTCCCTGGGGAATCTGACTCAGCTGGTCCAGAGTGGAGCCCAGGCAGCAAAATAGTTCAGTAGCTTCCCAGATGGAGCTACTAAATTGAATCTAATCCGATTCTAAGGGAGAGCCAGTGCCGACAACCACTGGCCCCAACGGAACCCCAGCTGGTGCCTGGCAGGAAGGTATCTTCCCAAATCTTTTGGGTTTTCAGGAAAAGCCGGAAATCTGGATTTTTTGCTGTGAAATCTCCTAATTTAAAATGTTGGCTCGACTTAAAAGGGGCAAAATTGGGGCGTGTTTACTGCGGACTCTTCTAAGCTACTTGTCCTCACCCCAACTCTATGAGGTGTTTATCTAGACTCTGCAGACGAAGAAGCGGAGGTACAGAGGTGCTAGGTAGGTCACCCAAGCACACATAGCTACTAGAAAGTACCCGTCTGGCTCCAGAAGCCGTGCTTTTATCCACAGAACCTGTCTGCAGCCTGGATCTGGCCCCTGGCCCAGCGGTTTGCGGCCCCCGGTGAGTGAGTAAGAGGAGAGGAGCCTGGGGCAGAGTCTTGGCCGCGGTGAGGAGGGCGGCAGAAGTGGGCAGAGGGTGGAGGGCTCCCCGGCCGCTGCCATCGGACACGCATGTGGTGAATGAAGAACGGAGCCCTCTGCCTTCCGTAACGGCCTCTGACATCTCCGAAGCCCCACGTGGCCCTGCCCAGGGAGGGGGCCCAGCGGCTCCGCTTCTCACAAGGCCTGGCAGGTTCAGACTTGGGTCTTCATCAGATGCCCGGGCGGCCCTGGCGGCGCTGGCTGGGCCCAGATGCCGCTGATAAATGGGATCACCTGGCGGTGGGGCCGTTGCTGGGGAAGCTGCAGGCTTTGTTGTGGTGACTCAGGGCGGGTCACCACCCAGTGGCAAGCTATCACACCTTCTGGGCTCCAGGCTGGGCCCCGGAGGTGTCTCTGTATGAGGTGGTAGGACCCACCCCGTGAGCCCTGATCTTAGAGTCACCTTATAAGGAGACGTTACCTTTCCGCAGGCTTTGAGGATGGGGCCAGCGGGCATTCTGGGTGAGGCAGGAGAAAGGATTCGATCAGCCAGTGGCATTGATTAAGAGAGAATGGTGGCCTTTTCCCGTGGGCCTGCCCTGTGGGCTGCCCCATGCTGTGTGTCTTTGCATCCACTCTCTTAAGTTTCAACAATTCCGAGGGGTCAGCATTGTTCTCTCCATTTTACAGGTGAGGGGGTCGAGGCTCAGAGAGGTGAAGTGATGTGGCCGAGGTTTCGTGGCTTGTAAGTGGAGCTGTGACTTGTGTCCAAGTTGTTCCCTGGCTGTTTACCTCCTCTAGGTAGGGCCTCAGGCTCCCCCTCCAGACCTGCCCACATCTCGCTCACTCAGGGCCCCGGGGCCTCGTGGGTCAGGGCTGCGCACACCTCAGTAGCACATTTACAGGTCACAGGCGGCTTGGACAACCCGACCGAGAGATGCCACGTCTAACGGAGATGTGTGGGTGTGTAGAGATCAACTTCAGAGAGATTAGGGGCCGGCCGTTGTTAACACACCCTCAAATCACAGAATGAATCTATGGCCTCTGGGCCACGAATCACTTTAGTTGAGTTAAAAATAAGAACAAAGTTCTTTTTTTTAAATCTAGCTGAAAAGCAGTGGCTTATTTTGTTTTCCAGCTTACTTTTAGCTTCATAAAACTAGTTCAAAAATCAACATCGCTGTCTTTTCATCTCTGCTAAGAACTGGCCTTCCTGCCCCCCTGCAGATGGGCTGCCGAGTGGCATCTGGGCCTGGGATTTGTTGCCTGCCTCTCTTTGCCCGTGTGTTGGACACTGCTGGGGATGCACATAGGCTGTGCCCAGATGAAGGCCCCACCAAGTGGAGGGTCTGAACCTGGGTGCTGGGAGTTTCCCAGAAGAGCCCCCAGGGCCCAGGCAGGGGCGTTTCCCAGGAGGGTCCTCTTTGGCAAGGGAGGCTGGGCAGTAGGTGGCTGGAACCTGGGAGGGAGGAGGTGGTTTTTCCAGGCTTTAGTGAGAGGTGAGCTTTGCACGTTTGGACCCTTCCCAGTCGGGCCCTGCCTTGTCCAACCCCAACCCTCCGTCTCTCCACCCCCTGCCCTGGGCCCTACTTGCCTCCAGACTTAAGCCCTCTGCGGTCTCTCGCAGGCCATTTGCTCTCCCAGGGTCCCTGTTCCTTACTTGCAGGGACAACCTGTGTGAAAGAGCCCAGCACCGGGTTAAACACGTAACCGGTGCCTGAAAGCGCGCTTCCCTCGCTCTGTATGGGGACGCACGGCCCTCCTAGCTCTAGCGGAATCCTAGGATGACAGGAGAGGCACAGACCCAAGACTGAGCAGCCTCTAGTCTGCACACGTGGAAGAAGCAACGTTTGAGGCGTGTTGCAGAGGTGGTTGGTTGGGTTTCCACCGTCCAGCACCCGGGATCCCTGGACGGAACGTGGGATCTGGAGAAGCCGGGTGGGACTCTGAGTGAGAAGCCGCCGGGGCTGCGGGGACAGCCGCAAGCCCTCCGTCTCCTGGACTTCAGTCTGCACCTGCTTCTCTGCTTAGGCTTTGGCTCCGTGAGCTCTCTGCGGCCTCCCAGGGAATGCCCCTCCGGCAGAAGGAAGCCAAGTTGAGTTCTGTTGCTGGCAATCAAGGAGCCCTCTGGGAGACACCCCTCAGATCTGCAGATGCCCCCACCCCCCTCCAATCCTGGGATAGCGAAGCCCAGGGCCGCCTCTGTTGCAGCTGGATGGGAGGGCAGGGCTGTGGCGAAGGTGCCCAGAGGAAAGGCGAATGCTCCACCTTGGCCTGGATGGGACCCTGGGGGTCAGTTAGCTCAGTCCCTGAGTCACCTGTCAGGGGAAAGAGCCTAATCCGGGCAGCCTGGACTTTGCATAGCGGGGTCTCCTAGCCACAGACCTCATCCTTTCTGCAGAGCGTGGGGTATATGTGTGTGAGGGGACTGCCCCTTCTAGGCTGGCACAGTGACTGGAACCACATTGCAGGTGCCCAGAAGTGAATCCATGAGTGGGAGCAAATGAGGCCCTAAAGCTGGAAGGAGGTAGAGAAGAGAGGCGGGCACTGGGCTTGGTGCCATACCTGTTCTTCCCCAGCAGAAAGGGAGAAGGGAGTGGAAGGAACATTGCCTTGGAGCCAGGTGGTTCTAGGTTTGAGTCACCCTTTGTCACTAATCTGCTGGTAGATGGCCTCATCCCTCTGAGCCTCAAATTCCTTGTCTGTAAAATGGGAATAATCCTACAGCTCTCACATGTGAAGTGTTCATACAGGTGCCTGGCCCAAGCCGGAGTCCACCGATGTTTGCTTTTACTGTGAAGAGTAGGCCCACTTGAGACCAAGCTGGGTGCATTGCTTAAGGAACTGGGCTTGGTTGTAATTCCAGGTCTCAGCTGACAGACTTTGGGCAACTGGCTGTGGGCTTCTTCCTTGGGTGTCAGTTTGCTCATATGTAAAATGGGGATAATTGCACTTCATATTTCAAGAGTAGACCTGAGCATTAAATGGCATCATGCACAGAAAGTGCTTAGCACCAGGCTTGGCACATAGTAGGTGCTCAGTAGATGTCCGATCCTTCTCCTTACTGCCTCCCCCTTCATACTAGATGTGGAAGAGCAGGTGGTATGGGGAATAGGGAAGCTTCAGACCCAGAGTCAGAAAACCGGGTTCTGACCCAGGCTTGGCACTAAATTGCTGGGCTTTCGGGGCGCCTGGGTTGCTCAGTTGGTTAAGTGTCCCACTTCGGCTCAGGTCATGATCTTGCTGTCGTGGGTTTGAGCCCCGCATTGGGCTCTGTACTGACAGCTAGCTCAGAAACTGGAGCCTGCTTCAGATTTTGTGTCTTCCTCTCTCTCTGATCCTCCCCTGCTCATGCTCTCTCTCTCTCTGAGAAATAAATAAAACATTAAAAAAATTTAAATTGCTGGGCTTTCTTTGTGTAGGATCCTGACCCCTGGGTCTCAGTTGACTTCTCATCTGTGAAATGACCTTGGACTTGGTGGTCCTGCTTCTGACTGTGAAATTCCATTCTGTGAAAATGAGAACGTTGCTGCTTAACTAAAGAACTGAAGGCAGCTAGCTGCTGCTTGCTTGGGAGGGGCTGTAGCACAAGGAGCCTGTGCTTTTGCTTTGGAAGATGATTCAAGAAGCCCATTTGGTTATGAAGGAGAAGGTCCCCAGTCGCACCCCCATTGGGCGTGGTCTGGAAGAAGGTCATCACCAAGTGAAGGATGTGGCTGTGTGTAAGGAGGAGCAGGAGTTGGTGGCTGCTACAGGGACACTGGGAGGCCCTGGATGGGAACAGAGTAGACATGAACAGGGACTTTCAATAGAGGGGGGTTAGGAGTGTGGGGGCCGTTAGAGCCAGGGAGTGGGCTGGCGGGGGGCCCCTGGCACATTCCGGACAGTAAGTGAAACATTCGCTTTGCTGTTGCTGCTGGGTGCGTCCAGAACCCTCTCCTTTCCCTGAGCCTTCAGTCAGGTCTGTTGTGCACATGGCCTTGAGTCTGTGGGGCTCTGGGGATGAGGCAGTCAGGGCAGAGACGGCACGCAGGAGCAGAGCAGGGCCGACAGATAGCAGGATGCAGTGGAGATGTGCTTCAGGCCAAGAACAGAACTAGGAACTGGGAATTGTAGCCTCCTAGGGGGTCTCAGAAATACCAAGAAGGGCATAGGACTCCTCACGGTATGGGGCAGGGGGCTTGGAATGGTTATATTTAGAGGACATGTAGACATTGGGGTTCTCGCTGTGTGTTTGTATGGTTTGAATCGGCAGAGAGGAATGGACATTCCCCATTGGATGGAAGGGAAGAGAAGGGATGGTGCGATCCTGGCCTGGAGTGGATGAGCAAGAGTTTGGAGACAGGGACTTGTGAGTGGTGTTGCCGCAGAGGGCATTGGGTTTGGGGCACAGAGGGCCTGGCAGGCTAGGTGATGGGAGCCATGGAGGACTTCAGAGCGGGAGGGGGGCAGGAGCAGGCTGGCCTTGGGAAGACAGCCCATCGGCATGTCTTAGATGGAACTCAGTGGAATGGAGAGAGGCAGGGAGCGGAGAATGAGCACTTGGTGTTGAGGACAATTCACCGTACGGGCTTTGTTGTGGCCACATGAACGCAGGCACAGGTGGTTCCCAGGCTGGCATGCGATGCAGCCCCTGGTGACAGAGGGCACCTGGGTCATGGTCCTGGAGGCACCCCGACCTTCCCAGCCTCCAGTGTTTTGGTGACTCAGCCCCTTCTAGGACCCAACACAGACTTGGAATTTTTAAACTTCTGTCATTTCAGAGGTGACTCTGTGAAGAGGGCAGAGCCAGGGGAAGGGGTCTCTCACTGCGAGAACTTTTACGCAGAGTCCCCGGATCTTCATGGACCATGGCCAGAGCCCCGCGGCCGCACCAGCTGATCTCCTTTTCCAAATGGGGAAACCAAGGCCCGTGCAGGTGGCTGGAACAAAGGCCTGGGTCTGGTTCAAATTCAGTCACTCTTTGTGACCATGGGGGGTCTCTTCTCTCGGGGCCTCTGTTTTCTCACCTGTAGAAGGAGATAATCAGGTCTCTGCCCTAAAAAGTCTGTCTTCTCTTGTCTGCTGGCTGCCTTGCCTCTGCTCGCGTCCCCATTGACTCCCAGGCCTTTGGTCTTGTGTACCGGTCCTGGATGTCTTTACAGCTCACAGGAGCTCTGTCACCTCTTCTATGTGACACTGGCTCTCCAACCCTTCAAGGACCCTGTTTCCCTTGGGGACACTCCTTCCTAAGCCTGCCAGGCCAGGGTCCTCCTCGATTCTGCCCCCACCAACCCCCCTGCCACCCTCCACATCCCTCGAAGACTTGGCTCATAGCCGGTGCCACCACCACTGTCACCGCCCCTGGGCCTTGCCCCTCAAGACCGCCCCCCCTGAAACCCTGACTCCCAGCCCTCCGCCCTGATGGTGTCCACTTCCCACCCCACTGGGCCCAGCACGTGGACACTGAGACCCTCGGTACAGCTCTTCTGAGCGCCCCCTTTCCCTCTGCCGGGGCTCCATCCGTGCCAAAGCCCCGCCCCCACCACCACCCACCTTCCTCTCTCCACACTCACTCTCCTGAGTGCTGCCGAAGAAAGTCACTGCCCAGCGGGGTCACAGCCGCTCCTGGGGTGGTTTCCAGTCTCAGTGGGCCCTCAGCAGTCCCTTCAAGCCCTTTCTTTGTGGCGGGTGGACCCCTCTCCAGGTCCTCTTCACTACCCTCTGTCCCCCCAGCCCCCAAGAGGGGACTGTGCTCCTAGTCAACCCAGGTCCTGGCCGGTTCATCCTTCGTTTCCCATGCGCGGCCGTCCACCCCCATCAGCCGTCCTCTGTCCTCTGGTCCCCAGGTGGAGGCCACCCGTGTCTCTTCTGGACCCTTGCTCTCCCCCCCCAGGGCCTCACACCTTCACTAATCCCTGTTCTCCCCTCCCTTCTTGGCCCAGCTCTCACACCTATTATGCCTGGTCCTCACGTCTCCCAGTGAAGAACCCCAAATGTCCCTCCATTTGACATCTCTCTTGGTCCCAAGTAGGTCCCAAGTGTGGTCGTGCCTTCACCACCCCCCTCACCCCCATTCATGCTGCAAGCCAGGGTCATCCCCGACTCCATCCTCCTGCAGACACATTGCCAAATCCAGTGGCAATGGATTAACAAAGGTTAACACCTTTTACACGTTAGCTAAGGCGTCTCACTATTTTTTTTCCTTCTGGAGAGTTCTTTCTTCTTCTGTGTTAGAGCCTGCCAGTGGCCTCCCCTATAGCCATTCTCTTGGTTCCTTACTGACAGAACCCAGACCTCCAGGAAAGCAGGGTGCTCTGCTGAAAGGCCCCATTTCCTAACCTCCCTTGCACCTGGGGCTGGCCAGTGAGGTGCAGGCTGTGGGGAAGAGTGGGAAGGGCCTTCCAGGAAAGCTCCTTAAAAGAGTCTGGGCAGGGGTGCCTGGGTGGCTCAGTCGGTTAAGCGTCCAACTTCGGCTGAGGTCATGATCTCATGGTTCATGGGTTCGAGCCCTGCATCGGGCTCTGTGCTGACAGCTAGTTCAGTGCCTGAAGCCTGTCTCCGGATTCTGTGTCTCCCTCTCTATCTGATCCTCCCATGTTCATGCTGTCTCTCTCTGCCTCAAAAATAAATAAAACATTAAAAACATTTTTAAAAAAAAGAATCTGGGCAGTCTCAGCTAGGAGGCAAATCCACTTTTGCATCTTCCTTCTGGCCGCCAGAGTGTGAACGTGATGGCTAGACCTGCAGCAGCCATCTTGTGGCCATGAAGTGACCCTGAGGGTGGAAATCAGGGCTAAGAGTAGTGGAGCTAGAGACAGAGAAGCCTGAGTCCCCGATGGTGATGGGCTGCCTCCCTCCTCTTTTACTCAGGAGAAAACGGAAACTGGGTCTTGAGGAAGCCACCGATTTGGGTTTCCTGTGGCTTACAGTGGAATCCAGTCCCAGGCTGTGCGACTTCAGCATGGCTTTCCGACTTTCCTCCTGTCTCTCAGGCTGCCCCTCCCACGTCTCCATTTGTGGGTGCCTTCATTGCTCTGCTCCTAAGATGTGGAGACCCCAGGCCTTCCCCTTTTCTCTCTTTCCCATACTTCCTAAGTATCTTGTTCTTGCCTGAGGTGTCAAATCACATGCTGGTGGCTTCCACTATGCAGCACAGATCCTTCCCGACCTATAGACTCCTGTCTTCAACCAGGATGTCCCACAGAACCCACAGGCTCCGGGGCCTGCAGGCTCTTCCTCGTGCCCATTTCCCCGCCCAGGGCTCCCGGCTCAGGCTCAGCGGGGGAGTCCTCACCCGCTGGGATGGCCACACTGCAAGCCCAGGGGCCGCACTCTTTGTTTTCCTCTTGTTCCTACCCCCTCAGCTCCTCCCCTGCTGTTGTTCATCAAGAGCTAGCAATTGGCTGCTTCACACCTTTCAGGACGGCTGTTATATAATGAACGCTGGGAGGGCTGGGGAGAACCGGAGCCGCGCCGCGGAGTGGGGGTGTGAAGGGGTGTGGCTGGCGTGGGAGAGAGGGAAGGTCCTCGGAGTGACACTTAGAATTATCACAGGGCCCAGCAATTCCGCCTCAGAGCATAAACCCCAGAGAATGGAAAGCAGGGCCTTGAAGGGGTGTTTGTTCACCTATGTTCATAGCGGCATCAACCATTGTAGCCCTCGGGAGAGAGCATCCCAGGCGGCCACGGACTGATGAATGGATAAATGGCATGCGGTCTGTCCATACAATGGAATACTATTCAGCCTTGAGAAGGAAGGGGATTCTGGCACCTGGTATAGCGTGAATGCATCTTGAGGACATTATGCCAAGTGAAATAAGCCAGTCACAAAAAACCCAGTCGAAAAGAATGAGGGACATGCCTCCTCTGCAGTAACAGTTCGCATTTTTCAGGATTTTTTTTCTTTTTGCTGAAATTGGGCAGCTCCTGGTACCTCTCCGGCTCTCATTTCCTCATCAAAAAAAAAAAAAAAAAAAAGGAAATTTAAATAGTTGTTTCTTTCTCAGATTTTTTTTGGGGGACCAGTCCCTTTGTAAGGGATGGCGGTGACAGTGCCTTGAAGATGAAAAGGCCCATGCCTTTTTGAGAGGCTTTGTATCCCTTCCCAAAGGCTCTGGTGCAGAGGTGAGGGAAGGATTGCTAATCCTGGTTGACAGAGAATGAAGACAGGAGCCACAGACCTCTGGCCATGGACAGATGGGCTGTCTTCCTGCAGCTGGGGAGCGGGACCCGGGACCTACGTGGAGGTTTTTGAACTAAGTCCAGCAGCCTTTCTGACTTTACCCAGGAGATGGAAGCCCGCAGATAAGAGACTAAATATTTGGAATTTAGGGCCAGGGAAGGGAGAGTTTAATGGTGAGGGAGTGAGCACTGGAGAGAGATCATCCTGTTACTGGCTTAGAGGACCAGAGAAGAAAAGTCAGTTGCCCCAAGTCACAGAGCACGTTAGTTACATAGCAGAGCTGAGTCCAGAACTTAGCTGCAATGACAGGGAAAGACAAAAAGCAAGCAAGCAAACAAACAAACAACCCCCCCAAAACCCCAAACAAACAAACAAACAAACAAAAAAACCCCAAGAGCCCTAACGAACACTAGTGCATCTACTAGGTAACAGGTGTTCTTTATGGAGTAAGGCAGAGAATCGGCCCAAGTGATTATGAAGGGTTAAGTACCTCCGTGAGGGTTTTCAGGTATAGAAATAGCTCAGTGAGGTGCTCCCCTCCCCCCCACCTTATCCAGAGCTCATGCTTGGTAAGTGGGAGGCCAACATTTGAACCCAGTGGCTGGTGTTCTCAGCCACTCTGTCTCACCTACACACTTGCCCGTGTGTGCGAGTCTGTCAACGTAGTGTATTGACCAGGAGCTTCAAAGCCCCAGAGAACAGGGTCAAGGCTGGCGGCCAGGCCATTGCTGGGCGCCAGCTGTCAGCCCCACAGCCAGGTATGCAGTCTCCATCACAAGGGGTGTGTGGCATGGGGCGGGGGCAGAGCATTGGCTGGGGATGGGGGTGTCAGGAAATGTATCCTCGCCACCCAGACCTCGGTTTCTCCATCACAGAATGCAGACGTTAACCGATTCCTCAGGTGCTTCCCAGTCCCACATTCCTGGCCTCCCCTCACGGGGTTCTGGGTTGGCGTCTGGTGGGGGGAGCCAGCTGGCCCCTCCCCCACCCCAAGGTGTGAGCCACCCGGGGAACAGGGAACGTGGGGCTGGCTGTCATGGCAACCCTGTGTTGCGAAATGACGTAATTGGAGTTCCAAACGTGTGAAATCAAATACAACATCCGAAAACACAGCCTGGGGGTCGGCATGGCAACCGTGGGGCACCGGGATGGGCAGGCGCTCTGCCGGCCCCGCGGCAAAGCCAGCCTGGCTTGGCCACCTGGGTGGCACAGGGGGCACACTGCCCCCTCTCTGCACGGGCCGGGCCTCCTCTCTCTCGGGGGCCTCTGCCAGACCGTCTGCTGCTGCCCCTTCCTCTTGTCTTCTCCCCCTTCTCTGGGAGACTCTGTGTACAGGTGGCTAGGGGATGACTAGCATCAGACAAGTCTGAGCTCATGTCCTGACACGTGGCAGCTGTGAGGTCTTGGGCAATCGTCGTTACCTCTTGAATTGTACTTGCCTTAGATGTGAGCTTCTATCCTGTACTTTCTCCTTTCCCTCTGCTGTTCCTGTCCCCGCCTTCCACCCCTCCCTCCTGGGCACCTGCAGACACCAGAGTGACAGTGGCCTGGAGCCTGGACAACGGGCTAGCTTATCAGGCAGGCTGGTGTGGCTTTGCCTGTGATCTCATTAGCTCTTCCCTTCTTTGGACCTTGCTTCCCTCCTCTCTAACGTCAGGACGTGCCCATTCGTCTCTTTGAAATTGTGGCCCCCTGCTCGTCTACTTTGGCCCCACCTGGGTCACATTAGGAGTGCACATTCCTGGGGCACCTGGGTGACTGAGTTGGTTAAGCGTCCAACTATTGATTTCAGCTCAGGCCATGATCTCAAGGTTGTGAGATTGAGCCCCACGTCAGGTTCTGTTCTGGGCATGGAGCTTGCTTAAGATTCTTTACCCCTCTCTCTCTCTCAAAAAAAAAAAAAAAAGAAGTACACATTCTTGAACTCTTCCCTTTGATATTTGGACTCTGCAGGTCTGGGGTGGGGCCCAGAAACCTGCATTTTAACATTTATTTATTTTTGAGAGACAGAGAGAGACAGTGTGAGCAAGGGAAGGGCAGAGAGAGAGAGGGAGACACAGAATCAGTAGCAGACTCCAGGCTCTGAGCTGTCAGCAGAGAGTCTGACGTGGGCCCGAACCCACGAACTGTGAGATCATGACCTGAGCTGAAATTGGAGGCTTACCCGACTGAGCCACCCAGGCATCCCCAGAAATCTGCATTTTAACAAGCTCTCCAGGTGGACCCGAGGGACACTCCCCAGCGATAATCCTGGGAGACGATGGCTGCTGTGGCTCTGAGGCTCTGATTGGCTCCCTTCTGGGGACGCTCTTTTTATTTTTCTGCAGCCCTGCTGGCACCTGGCCAAGGCGGCCTTCCTCTAGTTTCTCTCTCAGTCTCTCCCATTTGTTCAATCAGTAGATATTTCTTGTGCGGGGCTCTGTGCCGGGTACCTTTCCCACAGCCATGAGGAGCTGGCTCCGCCGAGGATTTGGGACGATGCCCGCAGGCTGCACACCTGTCTGTGACTCAGTTTCTTCATATGTAAATGGGAGAGCTAGAGTGGGGTTCAGGTGAGTGGATGACGAGGGCGCCTCCTCCGGGGACCTCGGTGTGCTGGACACTGTGCTAGATGCTCTGCGTGGCTACCTCATTCGATGTCCCCCGTACCTTCAAGGCGGGGCTGTTTCCCTCCATTTTACAGATGAGGAAATTGAGTCTCAGAGAGGTGACTTGGCTCACCTGTGATCGCTCAGCAAGCAGCCAGTGTGGGATTTAGATCCTCCCCGGGCTCCTCACCCCCCTCCAGTTGCTGTTCCCCCTCTCCTGCCCACCCCCTCCTTCAGCCCCACTTCTACTCACTTCCCCTCTTCCTTGTCCATTTTCCATCAAAAGGTCTAGAGAGAGTTTTCTGTAGTCACTGTCTCCATTCTTCACTTGCCAGTCACTTTTTAACCCCCTGCAGCCAAACCCAATGGTCTTGACCTCCCAGCAGCATGGAGGCCAGACGTCGCTGCCTCCTCCTGGGCTTCACTTTCCCCCACCCCTCCTGGTTTCCTGAATCTAATTTAAAGGACTTTTTTTTTTTTTTTTAATGTTTTATTTATTTCTAGGAGAGAGAGAGAGAGACAACATGAGCAGGGGAGGGTCAGAGAGAGAGGGAGTCACAGACTGAAACAGGCTCCAGGCTCTGAGCTGGCAGTCAGCACAGAGCCCGACGCGGGGCTCGAACCCACGAACCGTGAGATCATGACCTAAGCGAAAGTCGGACGCTTAACCGACTAAGCCACCCAGGCGCCCCTAAAGGACTTTTAAAAAGCAAAGCATTTGTTGTGCACCTGCTATGTATCTTCCCTGTACTGAGTGGGGGGCACTTGGGGAACGTCTCTCCCTGCTCTCAGCTGGTGGGTGCTGGTGTTCTCCCATCTGCCCTTGCTGGTGGCGCCTCTCTGCAGCCTCTCCGGACAGGCCTATCAGCTCCCATGGCCTTTGCCTCCAGCTGGGGCCTGAGGAGTCTTCAGCCCCCAGGCTAGAACATTCTATAGTGAATTCCAGCTAAGATGTCCACAGGCTACCTGAATCCCACCACCTGCCCCTAACTGTTCTCTGGACTCCAGGCATCCTCTCCAGGCCCTCCCCTACAGGGTTCCTTCTCTACGTCACATTTGTCCGACGTGACTGCTCAGTGCCACAGGATGGAATCCGAATTCTTTCACCTGCCCAACCTCTACTCATCCTGTGAGACTCAGTCCAGGATCACCTCCCCAGGGAAGTCCCCCAGGATTCAGCAAGTGACTGCTCTGTGTGCTCCTGGCACAGAGGCTCCCCTCCAACATGGCAGGATCCTTGAGCCCAGGGCCTGGCACAGAGTAGGGAACCAGCAAATGTGCCTTTGAACCCAAGTGCTGTAAGAGCTCACAGACACCTAATCCGACAAATCACCAGTTTTACCAACAGAGATCCTCGAGACCCAAAGTCTCCAGGGGAATTAGCAGCAGAGCCAGGACACGGCTCCAAGTGCCTGGATCCCATTTCAGAGTCTGTCACATCAGAGCCCAAGGCCAGGACGGTAAGAGGCCACCGATGGGACAGTGCTTGGGCATGCTGAATTGTCCTGTGACCCCATCATGTTCCGGGCTTTTCCCCTCTGGATGGGTGCAGTCCCTTCTTCAGACCTATCCAGTGAGGTATTTTTCACAGTAAATAGGTGAGTATTCGCAAAGTGCCTACTGCGTGCCAGGCGGCCTGGCCTGGTGCTTTCACACACATTATCTAGCTTTGGTGGTCTTGGAGGAGGGGCCAGGAGGGACGTGGAGGTCACCGCGCAGATGGCACCTTGGCTCTGCTCTGAGTGCTGGGCATAGAGAGGTTTGCGCTGCCCGGAGGACATGCCAATTGGACCCTAGGGTGCGGTGCTGGCTTGGGTGGAGTCAGGGTGCAGAGAGGAATCAACGGAGAGAGGACTCAGGGCACCCAAAGTGTCGGACCCCAGACCACAGCTTCCTCCTCCTCCAGGGCCGGCTGGACCAAAGCCCCAGCTTCCTCAAGGGCTCAGAGACTTGGGTTCTCCTCTTCTCAGAAGGGGTCGGCGGCAGTGAGGGGCCCCAGTACTCTGAGGCCCTGGTGTGCAGGAAGCCCTCATCCATGGGTACCAAGTGGCTTTACCCATGTGACCTTAGAGATGGCCACATCACCTGGCCTGTCTTCTAATGGTAAAATGGGGGTCATTGCTCTTTCCAGTGGACATAGCTTAAAGATGTTAAGAGTAAGCACTTATTGAGAGCTTACTGTGTGCCAAGCCCTGTTCTGACACTTCACATGTGCAAGCTCATGTTGTCCTTACAGCTGTCTTTGAGGATGGTACTATCTCAAGCCCCATTTCACAGATGAGGAAATTGAGGCCCAGAGAGGAGCTCACTCAAGGTCCTGTATTTGGGGAGTGATAGAGTTGGGACTCAAACCCAGACCATCTGGCTGCAGAGTCCATACTCCTAGCCCAATGGTTAGCCTTTTTGATCAGCTTCCCATTACCGTGGGATAAAAATCCATCTTTCTTACTGTGGCCCCTGGGGGTGCTGTGTGATGTGGCCCCTGCCTGTATTGGGCCTCCGGCCTGCCCCCTGCACTGTCTCCAGATGCCTTGCTATCAGATGTTGTTTGTTGGGTGAATTAATTCATTAAGTGTACAGATAATTGAAGAAATTAGTTTTAAGAATCATTTAGGGTTTATACCGCACCTATTTCTAGAGGTTTGGGGAATTGCTTGTGGAACAGAACATGATGCAAGTAGACAAAGATGGAAATGCAGCAAAACACGCTGAAGTCAGCAGAGGCCCAGTGTGTTAGGCTTGTGGCCATCAGAGGCCGGAATCCCGGAGACACTGACGGAGAAGTCAGAGGGACTTTACAGTTTCCACAGGCGGGTCTCAGGTTCCTCATCTGTAAAATGGGAATAAAATAATGTTTGCCTTTTAGAACTGTCAAGAGGGTTAACTGAATATGTTAAGGGCTCAGAAGAGTGCCTGGCAAGGACCTAATGCCACATAAGAGAAAACTGCTGTTTATTATTATTATTATTATTATTATTATTTATACTAAAAGGCAAACCCACTTGTATGGTTGGAGCTAGAATCTCATTTCTGGGACTTAATTCAAGGAAGAATGTTAAAAGGGGGCCTGGAGAATATCTTAGTGGGACCAAGGATTTGAAAGGGCAAATGCATTTAAGTCATGAATCAAATCCACACATGGTATTTATTTCTGTCTTGTTCTTAGACTGGCATTGGGCTCAGCCATTCTTCTCCAGTCTTCTGTGCTGGTGGTGGGAGCCAGGCCACACTGCTGGGGGCAGCTGGGACCTGCCCTTCCAAGGGGACTGGCCTCTGCTCAGAGTGGGGACCCTGAGAACCCCTCGGCTACCCACACAGGGCTCAGCGCACCCTGCCCCCCGCCTTGGCTGCCGGCTCTGGGACAGGTGTGGGGGGGCAGCAGCACAGGAGTGGTCAAGGCTGACTCATGGTCACTTTCCTCCTGTCAGTGCCTGCCTGCTTATTTGAGCAGGGGGCGTGCTGGGCATTGGGCGGGCAGAGGGCATGCCCTTCTCATCTGGAGGAGTTTCCTGGGGGGCTCTGTTGCTGTCTGGGAGGTGCTGGGTCATGGACAACAGCAGAGACTAGTGGGCCTGTGCGGGGGCTGGGATCAGGGAGGCAGGAAGAGGCTGGCCTGGCCAAAGCTGTGGACTTGGGAATCAGGTTCTTATCCTCCTCCCACCACTGACCTTGACACTGACCTTGGGAAAGTCACTTCCCTGACCAAAGCTTCACCTCTTTTCTCTCAGATGGGATCCTAATTCTGCCCTGGCAGGATGCATGTGAGGATGAACAGGAGCACAGAGGTAGGACTGAGTGAGAGAGGTCTGGACCGTACAAAGCCTGGAATAAATGGCAGTTGCTGTTACCATAATTCATACAAGGGGCTCGCAGCAGCTAGGCCAACAAGCTGGGTCTCGAGCCCCAGGAAGTAGGCAATCCGAGCATTCCATCCCTTGGCCCACAGAGATTGGCTCCGGGATAGACCTGTGACCCAAGTTTGGCCAATGAAACCAAGCGCTGGGACTTTTCTTGGAAGCTTTGGGAAAGGGGGCGCTCTTTCTGCTGGCCTGGTGACAGTTGAGGGGGCCAGCCTGGAGCTACCGGTGGCCATCCTGCCTCCACGAAGGAGAGACTGTCCCCCTGAGGACTAGGCTGTCCAGAGGAGGGGAGAGGGAGACTGAAGCTGACATAATGGTTTGATGTTGCCCAGCTCACCTTGCCTGAAGCCCAAACTGACGCCTGTGTGCGAGTCAATAATCTTTCCTTATTAACGCTTCCTTCTGTTGCTCGTAATCAAAATGATCCCGAGTAATGAAAGGCAATTCAAGGCTGTCACAAGCCTGGTAGATTTTGTTCTGAAATGCCTGGTTTGGGGGACTGGACCAGGCACAGTCCGTAGGGAAGCCAAAATATATGCTTCCTAGAATGTAGCTTCGCATAGGAGGAGGCTTCGTGAGGGTCATATGATAGGGGAGACGCGGTAACTGTGGACACAGCCATGTAGTTTATTCGTTCATTCATATGACCATTCTAACGTCCTTAAAGAGCACCCATCTGCACCAGCCAGTGGGCATGACACTGTCCCTGTCCTCAGGGAGCTTAGTGGGAAGGTGCATGGACATCAAGGGATGACAAGAGCCCTGAGCGACACTGGGGGAGGAGGGCGGGTTGCTCTGGGTGGGTGTAGTGGGGGCTGAGAAAGGCTTTTCTGGTGGCGCAACGGGCGGAGGAGGGCGTGCCAAGCCGATGGGCTGCGTGCTGGAAAGATGGGGAGAAGAGAGACAGGTCTCCCCATCTGCAGTGGGGAGAGTGGATGGGAGGGAGGCCTGGAGGCCTTTGGGAGGACGAAAGGAGGATGGTGCAGAGATGGAGAGTCATGGGGCCCTGCGGAGCTGGAAAGTTCAGGAAACAGGGACGGGGAGGAGGGCCTAGGCAGGATGACAGGGTGAGGGCACTGCTGAGGGTCACAGGAGTACTTGAGGTGGGTCTTCAGCTGGAGAAAGTTGTCTAAGCATGTCGGTATGGAGTCTGCAGGCTGAGGTTGGAATATTCTAGAAAAAGAGAGAGGGAGAGGGCTCTGGCTCAGGAGTGGGGAGGCACCCCAGGGAGGAAGACCAGATAAGAGTTAGCATTTTTCTTGAGCACCTGGCACCTAGGTTAAGGGCATCACCCACACCCCCAGGATTGCCCTGTACCCCATTCCTCCATCCAGCCATCCCTCGAAAGGAATCCTCATCCTGACTTCTATCAACATAGATTAGTTTCGTCTATTTTTGTACTTTATATAAATGCCATCACAAGGCATGCATTCTTGCATCTGGCTTCTTTCTCTCAGCCTCATGTCCCTGAATGTCACCTGTAGTATGTGCCTTTGTAGACTGCCCACTCTCCTTGCTAAGTGGTCTCCACTGTATGACTATGTCACAGGTTATCGATCTATTCCACGGTTGACAGGCGTGTGAGTTCTCTCTAGTCTTTGGCTGTTAATGCTGCTAAGAAAATTCTTGCATATGCCTTTTGAGACACATGATCACTCGTTTCTGTTGTTTTTTTTCCCACAGATGGGGTTAGTGGGTCATGGGGTAGATATGTGTTTGCTTTATTATCATTTTTTAAATGTTTATTTATTTTTGAGAGAGAGAGACAGACATGAGTAGGGAAGGGTCAGAGAGAGACGGAGACACAGTATCCGAAGCAGGTTCCAGTCTCTGAGCTGTCAGTGCAGGGCCCGACATGGGGCTCGAACCCACAAACTGTGAGATCATGACCTGAGCCGAAGTCAGCTGCTTAGCCGACTGCGCCACCCAGGCGCCCCTACGTGTTTGCTTTAATAGACTTTGCCAAACTGCTTACACTCCCCCGACAGTGAAGGAGAGGGCCAGTTGCTCCACATCCTTGCTCACACTTTATTGTCAGTCTTTTATTCCAGCTGTTCTTATGGGTTTGAGACAATATCCTACTGTGGCTTTAACGTGGCTGTGGATAGCCTCTGTGGTGAAGGGTTTGTCCATTTCTTCTGCCTGTTTTTATATTGGGCTCTTGACCTTTTCTTATTCGTTTGCAGAATTCTTTATATACTCTGGATGCAAGTTCCTCATCTGATCTATGTGTTGCCGTATTTTCCCTCTATAGGTTATCTTTACACTCTTTTAGTGGCCGCTTTCAGTGAACAGAAGTTCTTTCTTAATCTCAGTGTGTCCAGATTTATCAATAGTTTTCCTTTATGGCTAGTGCAGTCTGTGTCCTGTTTAAGAAACTTTTGCCAGCCTGAAAGTCCTGAAGATGTTCTCTTATATTTAGAAGCATTGTTGTATCTTTCACATTTAGGTCAATGCTTTATCTGAGATAATTTTTTTCACGTTGCATCAGTAGGGGTCAAGGCTTTTTCCTCAAATGGATACTCGCTCGATCCGTTTATTGAAAAGCCTTTCCTCCCTGAACTTCACCTGTGTTGTACATCAAGTCCCACATGTGTGGTCTGATTCTGGACTCTACTCTATCGGTCTGTCTGTTGTGGCACCACCTTGTCTTAGCTCCTAAAGCTTCATAACAGTCGTGGTAATAGTAGTGTCTTAGTGCTTTCAGGCTCTGCTCTAACAAAATACCACACTGGGTGGCTTACCAACAACAGAAATGTATTTCTCTCACTTCTGGGGGCTGAGAAATCCAAGATCAAGGTCCTGGCAGATTTGGTGTCTGGTGAGAGCCCACTTCCTGGTTCATAGATGGCCATGTTCTCACTGTGTCCTGACCTGGAGGAAAGGATGGGGAAGCTCCCTGGGCTGTTTTATAGAAGCACCAGCCTTAGTCATGGAGGCTCTGTGCTTGTGACCTAAGAACCTCCCAAAGGCCTCACCTCCTTGTACCATCCTCACACTGAAAATTAAGATTTCAACATGAATTTGGGGGGACACAGTCATTCAGTTATAGCAAGTAGTGTAAGTTGTCTAGTTTTGTCTTCTTCACATTTGACTGGGTTATTCTCAGTTCTTTGCATTTCCAGACAGATGTAGAGTCAGCTTGTCACCTTTCACACACACACACACACACACACACACACACACACACACACACGCATATACATACACATATATAATATATATATATAACCTGTTGAGATTTTTATTGTGATTTTGTTGAATTTCCATATCAGTTTGAGGAGAGTTGACATCCTTACGATATTGAAGCTTCTGATCCATCGTGTTTTGTTTTCTTTTTTATTATTAAAAATTTTTTTTTAAATATTTGTTTTTGAGAGAGACAGAGCATGAGTGAGGGAGGGGCAGAGAGAGGGGGAGACACAGAATCTGAAGCAGGCTCAAGGCTCTGAGCTGTCAGCACAGAGCCTGACGTGGGGCTTGAACTCACAAGCTGTGAGATGGTGACCTGAGCTGAATTTGGATGCTTAACCGACTGAGCCACCCAGGCACCCCTGTTTTGTTTTAAAAATTAAGTTGATAGTATATTTTCCTTTATAGAAGTGATGTGGCAGAAAAGTTGTCAATGCAGATTTGTAGACAGAATTCACTTTCTTTTATATTTATTACTGCCCATACCTATCAGCGCTAACATCACGGTATGTCTCTTTCTGGTCTTCTTTTCTACACAGTTTATTTCTTATAGTTGGAGTTATACTTAGTAGACAGTTATGTATCCCACTTTATATTCACCATTACAATGTTGAGTTTTCGTGTTACCTCAAAATCTTTATAGACATAAATGTCAATTACTAGAAAGTCCTTTATGAGTTGATATTTCACCCCTTATCTAATCCATAACTGAGAAATGGAATTATTGGGTCAAAGCTCTGGACAATCTAAGGCTCTGGATCCTTATTATGGAGACAGCCAGTGGCAGAGCCGGGGTGATATGCCACAGCCCTGACCCTGACCAGTTCTGTCCTGCAAAGGCCCAGTCCACTGGCCTTTGGGCCTGCAGACAGTGGAGGATAGACACCCGGCCTCCTTCTCTCTGGCCTGGGATCATTCTCAGTGGCTCTACCCCTGCTTTGCCTGAGGGTAGCCGTGACCCGGGGTGGTGGATGGAGCTGCCCTCCTTTACCAGTTGGGGTCACGATGGGAAAAGATAGCCCCTGCTGGGCCCCTGCGGCCGTGAGGCCGAAGGACAACATTCCTTCTGGTAAAACGCTCCCAAGCTTTCCTGTACGCCTTCTGTGTGCTGGACAGTGTATGTGGGGGTGGTGGAGGAGGGAGGGTGTGGGGTCCAGAGGCCTGAGTAGTTCTGGTGTTATCTCCTGGGTGACTCTGAGCACGAGGTGATGATCTCAGTTCTTTGGGCCTTGGTTGCCTAATCTGTCAAATGGGAACAAATATATCCTTCACCGTCCCCCACACCCCCAGGGCTAGATTGTGTGGAAGAAAGTCCTTTGTAAGTGGCTTGGCCTGGAGCACAAACATCGGTTGGTATTCAGGGTGAAGAGCTTTCTTAGAGCCAGAGGAATCTCTTATCAGGTCCTCACATTCTTCCCTGTTTCTTCCCTAATCCAGATTTCTTCCCCAGATCTTAAGGCCTGTCTTAGTTCAGGCTACTCTAATAAAGGCTGGGCAGCCTAAGCAACAGAAATGTGTTTCTTGCAGCTCTGGAGGCTGGGAAGTCTGAAATCGGGGTGTCAGTGTGTTCAGGTTCTGGTGAGGACCCGGCTTGCTGATGGCCACCTTCTTACTGCTTCCTCTCGAGGACGAGAGATCATCTCTTCGTGTCTCTTCTTATAAAGACAGTAATTCCTTTCGTGAGGGCTCCACTCTCGTGACCTCATTATCTCCCAAAGGTGCCACCTCCAAATACCATCACACTGGGATTAGGGGCTTCAATCTATATGTTCCGGGGGGACCCACTTGATCCCTAGCAGGCCCCAAGGTCAACAGCGTGGTGGGGTTTGCCAACTGTCCTCGGCATTTTCCGCACGTCCGAGATTAGCTTCACAGTCAGCACTCGGGGGCACTGCCCTCCACTCCACTCCCGATTCCCATCCAAGGGTGGTCTTGGTGGTTCCCCTGGCAGACGTCACCTCTCCCTGAACTGGGGCCCCTTCAGTCCTCATCATCCTGGGAAGTGATGCTTGGATCTGATGTCACTGGATGTCCCCTTCAATGATGGGCTTCCCATGCTTGAAGATGAGGTGGTAGCAGCCCAAACTTATAACCACACCCTGTATTTCTGGTGTACGTGGCGCCATGGCACTGGAGCAAAGCTCAAATCTCCACCTGAAGCTGTCTGTGTTCCGCACATCAGCTCACCTCTTGGTTCTGAACCAGGTTGCAGGGATAGACTCCCTCAAATACCTGCTGGGGTTCCTGCATGTAGACGGTGAAGAATGGAGAGCAGGAAGAACCCAGTGCTGACTGCACACACAGCAGGCTCAGTGTGTGGGTCCCTGCTCTGGTCCCCCAGGAGACCTATGATGGGGGGACATGGGTGAGAAGTAGCTGAGCAGGGACTCAAATGACTGTGTATCTATTCAAAATACTGGTAGGTTCTGGGCATCACACCTCGAGGGTTTTCAGGCCACCTGTCCACTCATCAAAGCTTGCCCCTTGCCATCTGCGTGAACTTGAACGACGCATGCAACTTCCTTAAGCTGTAATGTTCTCTTCCGTAAAAAGGCGCGAATAAAATATTCCTCCATAAAATGAGAGTGATAATCATCTCTATAAAAGAGGAGTAATAATAATCTGCCCACATAGGGATTTTCTTTTAAATTAATAGACTATGTCTTTCTTTAATGTTTATTTATTTATTTTGAGAGAGAGAGAGAAAAAGAGAGAGTGGGGAGGGAGCAGAGAGAGACGGAGAGAGAGAATCCCAAGAAGGATCCATGCTGTCAGTGCAGAGCCTGATGTGAGACTCAACATGGAGCTCGATTTCACAAACTGCAAGATTGCAACCTGAGCCTGAATCCAGAGTCGGATGCTTAACCGACTGAGCCACCTAGGCGCCCCTAGAGTATTTCTTAAAACAGTTTTAGATTTACAGATATATCGGGCAGTACTGTAGAGAATCCCCCCTCCCCCTGCTGTACTCCCCACCATGTCCTGTTTTCTTAACATTTTGTTTTAGTGCGGTACCCTTGTTATAATTGATATATTATTTTTAATTAACATGTATAGTTTATATTAGGGCTCATTCTTTGTGTTGACAGTTCTATGGGTTTTGATAAATGCATAATGTCATATATCAACCATTACAATGTCACACGGCATAGTTTCACTGCCCTAAAATCTCGTGGTCCACTTATTCAGTCCCCTCCCTTCCTCCTCACCCCCACCCCCACCCCAATAACCCCTGTCAACCGCTGACCTTTTTACTGTCTCCAAACTTGTACCCTTTTCCAGAATGTCATATAGTTGGAGCCACAGAGTATGTAGCTTTTTCAGACTGGCTTCCCATGTCTCTTCATGACTTCATGCTCATTTCTTTTTACTGACTGACACTCCATTAAATGGAGACACCACAGTGGTTTGCTCATCCATTCACCTTTTTAAAAAAATGCAATTTATTGTCAAAATGGCTTCCATACAACACCCTGTGCTCATTCCAACAGGTGCCCTGCTCCATGCCCATCACCCACTTTCCCCTCTCCCCACCCCCATCAACCCTCATTTTGTTCTCTGTATTTAAGAGTCTCTTAAGGTTTGACTTCCTCCCTCTCTGTTTGTGACTATTTTTTCCCCCTTCCCTTCCCCCATGGTCTTCTGTTAAGTTTCTCAAGATCCACATATGAGGAATTGAAGAAGACACAAAGAAATGGAAAACCATTCCATGCTCATGGATTGGAAGGATAAATATTGTTAACATGTCAATACTACCCAAGGCAATCTACACATTTGATGCAATTCCAATCAAAATTGCCCCAGCATTCTTCTCAAAGCCAGAGAGCACCCATCCCCCTTTCAAAGGGCTTCTTGGTTGCTTCGACTTTTTGACGATTATGAGTAAAGGTGCTGTAAACATCAATGTGCAAGTTTTCGTGGAGACAAAAGCTTTCAACTCATTTGGGTAAAAATACCTGGGTGGCTCAGTCGGTTAAGCATCTGACTCTTGATTTAAGCTCAAGTCATGATCTCATGGTTTGTGAGATCAAGCCCTATGTTGGGCTCTGCACTGGCAATGTGGGGCCTGCTTGGGATTCTCTCTCTCCCTCTCCCTCTCTCTGCCTCTGCTCTGTTTGCACACTCTGTCTCTCTCTGTCTCTTGAAATAAATAAACTTAAAAAAATACCTAGGAGCATGATTGCCGGATTGTATGATAAACTATGGTTATCTTTGTAAGAAACTGCCAGACTGTCTTCCAAAGTAGCCACACAATTTTATGTTGCCACCAGCAATGAATGTTGCTCCACATCCTTACCAGAACTTGATGTTGGCAGTTTTTGGGGGGTTGGCCATTCTGATAGGTGGGTAGTGGTGTCTCATTGTTTTACTTTGCAATTCCCTAATAACTTATGATGTTGAGCATCTTCTTCCTATGTATATTTGCATCTGTGTATCTTCTTTCTGGTGAGGTATCTGTTCAAATCTTTTGCCCATTTTTTAATTGTATCTTTTTGTTTTCTCATTATTGGACTTTAGGAGTTCTTTGTATATTTTGGGTACAAGTCCTTTATCAGATATTTACACATATTTTCTCCCATACCATGGAGAAAATATTCTCTTAACAGGATCTCTCACACAACATATCAACTTTTTCATTCAGGGATCAGGATTTTGCTATTGTATCTAAAACTCTTCGGGGCACCTGGGTGGCTCAGTCGGTTAAGTGTCCAACTTCGGCTCAGGTCATGATCTCACAGCTTGTGAGTTCGAGCCCCGCGTCAGGCTCTGTGCTGACAGCTCAGAGCCTGGAGCCTCCTTCAGATTCTGTGTCTCCCCTTCTCTCTGCCCCTTCTCTGCTCATGCTCTGTCTCCCTCTGTCTCTCAATAATAAATTAAAATGCTAAAATTTTTTTTTTAAATAAAAAAAGAAAACTCATGGCCAAAGCTGTGGTCACCTAGATTTTCTCCTATGTTGTCTTCCAGAAGTATTTTAGTTTTGTATTTTACATTTAGGTTTATAATACATTGTGAGTTAATTTTTTTGAAAAGTATAAGGTCTGTGTCTAGATTATTTTTATTTGTTTGTTGGTTTGTTTGTTTATTTTGCATGTGGATGCCCAGTAGTTCCAGCACCATTTGTTGAAAAGACTATCTTTTCTTTCCATCGAATTGCCTTTGCTTCTTTGTTGGAGATCACTTAATTATATTTATGTGGATCCACTTTTTTGGTTCCCTAGTCTGTTCCAGGGATCTGTTTGCTTATTGTTTGCTTATTATTATTCACTGTCTTGAATACTGTGCCTTTATAGTAAGTCTTGCAGTCAGGGAGTGTCAGGCTTCTGACTTTGTTCTTATTCAGTATTGTGTTAGCTATTCTGGATCTTTTGTCTCTCCATATAAATTTTAGAATCAGTTTGTTGATATCCACAAGTAACTTGCTTAAATTTTAATTGGAATTGTATTGAATCACTAGATGATCTTGGAAGAAACTGACATTTTGATGATAGTGAGCATGAGTATTCGTATTCATGAACACAGGTTATCTTTCTGAGATTTATTTAGGTTTTCTTTGTCTTCTTTCATCAGAATTTTGCAGTTTTCCTCCTACAGAGCTTGTATATTTTTTGTTAGATTTATAACCAAGTGTTTGTTTTTTGGCGCTAATGTAAATGGTATTGCATTTCTAATTTCAAATACCAATTGTTCATTGATGGTGTATAGGAGAGCAATTGACTTTTGTTTTGACCTTGAATCCTTAAGCCTCGCTGTAGCCCATTGACATAATAGTTCCAGGAGTTGTTTTTTGTGTTGTTGTTGATTCTTTGAGATTTTCAACATCGACAATCATGTCATCTGCAAACAAAGATAGTTTTATTTCTTATTTCCCACTTTGCATCCCTTCATTTCCTTTTCATATTGCATTAGCTGGAACTTCCATTATGATGTGTAAAAGGGGTTGTGAGAGAGAACATCCTTGCCTACTTTCTCGCCATTACGTATGGTGTTAGCTGTAGCTACATGGTAGCTCTTCATCAAGGTGAGGAAGTTTCCCTTGATTCCGAGTTTGCTGAGAATTCTTTTTTTTTTTTTTTTAAATCATGAATGGATGTTGGATTCTGTCACATGCATTTTCTGCCCAAGTAGGGTTTTGAGAAGGTTAAATGAGCGAATGCATCTGGAGCACAGGAGTTAGCACGTGAGAAGTGCTCAGTATATATTGTAATTGAAGGGTAATCTTGCATGCGAAACAGACTCGAGACCCAAATTGCCTTGGTTCAAATCCTGACTCCACCACATCAGCTGTCTGGCCTTGAACAAGTTACTTAATCTCTCTGTGCCTCGCTTTCTTCCTCTGTAAGAGGGAGTGATAACAGTGTCTCCTTCATAGAAACGCTTAAGGATTGAATCAGTGAGTATTTCTAAAATGCTTAACAATAAAAGCACCTGACACATAGTAAGCACTAAACAAGTATGGTCCTTTCTTTTTATTTTTAAGAACAGATGGTCGTATGGTCTGGATTTGAGTCCCAGCTTCATCAGTTATTAGATGTGAGACAAACTCTTTATGCCTTGATTTTTTTCATTTGCAATAGTGCTTACTTCATGGAGTTACTGGATGTAGTAAATGTGTTATAATTGTAAAGTGCTTAGGAAAATGGCCAAAACCTATTAGCTATTACTGTTATTTCAGAGGCCATGTTTTCAAGGCCCCATCTCTAGCTAGGTTGCTCAGAGACTCTAGTGGCTGACGCACATTGACCCAGGAATGCATGGTCTAGGTATGCAGACTACAGATGGTGGATAATCTAACCATTAGGGTTGCCTTGGGGGGGGTGCCCAGGAGGTAGTGAGCTCTCCATCACTGGAGGTGTTCAAATAGGGGTTGAGAGTTTTGCTAGATTATTTGGGAGCTTCTATCTAGGCTGAGAATCTGGTAAGCCTTAGTTTAACTGAGAGAGGATGGAGCTCAAGGTTCTGAGAAGGTGCCTCAGGATATTGGTTGAAGTCAGCTCTGACACCTTTCCCCAGCTTTAATTAGAGCCATTCCACTTTGATCTGTTCTATAGTTTGAGACTCCAGGGACATTTTTGTTTTGTTTTTGTGGGTTGAGATGGGAGCTCTGCCACTTGGAACCATTCGAGAGTCTTCTAGTCAAGCCTGTTCCTTTTTCAGCAGGATGCAACTGGGGCCCCAAGAGAAGAAGTTATTTACCAAGGTCATGCAGTGAGCCAGGGGGAAGGACTGGTCTCTGAGTCTGGGATTCCTGATTCCTAGTTCAGTGCTCACTTTACCCCAACCTCTTGACTCTTCCCATCACTGCCATTGTCAGCTTCTGATGGGTGCTCTGCTCATAGCTCTAATGTCGATTGATGACATTGGCCCTGGCTTTGCTTGAGCTCAGCTCCCTGGGGTAGAATCAGCATAGTCTGCTCTCTAAAGCTTTAGGAAAGGCTTTCAACTAAGCCTCCCACTCTGGACCTGGCTTGCCAAGATATCCCTTGGTGATGACAGTAGGCTACTCCATCCACTAAGGTTGTATTCATTCATTGATTCATCCAACCAACAAGTAGTTATGGAGTTCCTATTAAATGTAGGTCATAGTGCTGAATTCTGGGAATATGATGTTGTGTAAAATAGACAAGTCCCTGGCCTCATGCATCTCTACAGTCTAGTGGAGAAGGCAGACAAACAAGTTAATTCCATTTGAATATTGGTCTAGTCAGGTAGGCCAACTGTTGTAACAAAACCCCATAAAATGACAATGGCTTAATACAACAGGGGATTCCTGCCCAGACGACTTCTCTTCATCTGCTGTCATTCAGGGAGTGACTCAGGGACCCAGGCTCCTTCTATGTTGTGGCTCTGCCCTCCTACAGCTCCTCAGCATCCTTTCCCTTCATCTGGAGGATGGAGATATAGAGTGGGCATGCAGGATCGTGTGGGAGACCTCATGGGAGGCCAAGCTCCTCCTTGGGAGGCCAAGCCTTCTGCCCTCTTCTCATTGGCCAGAACCCAATCACGTAGCCCATGGAATTCCAAAGGAGGCTGGGAAATGTGGTCAGGCTGTGTGCCTAGGAAGAAAGGGAAATGTGGTTTGTTTGAACACATAGCAGTTTGTGCCCTAAGTGTGATCACTTTTCTGCTAGTGGTAAGCTGGAGCACCCTCAGGAAGGCTTCTCAGGGTAGGTGACATCTGACCTGAGACTTGGAGGATGAGTAGGAGTTGGCCAGGGGAAGAGGAGGGAGAGAAGTTTTCCTTCTAAAGACTGGGCATGGTGTGTTTGGGGAACTAGAAGATCGTTTGGCTAGAGCTGAGGATGCGAGTTGACGGGGGCAGTGAGCAATGAGGCTGGACGGTGGGACCCAGAGCATGGATGACTGTGGGGTCAGGACAGTGGGAGCCAGGAAAGGGGACTGGCGATTTAGATAGCTCTCTCCTGCTTTTGGGTAGAAGATTCGCTGAAGGTGGGCAGCTGTAGGAGTGTCTAGGTGGTGGGCGATGGGGCTGGACCAGGGAAACGGCTGTGGTGTGGGAAGGAAGGGTTACTGAATGTTTAGAAGCAAGAATTGACAGGACCTGGTGACCCATCGGATAAAGGGGTGATGTGGAAGAGTCAGGGGACACTGAGGTTACACAGTACTTACTTGGCTAGTTCAGCCAGAGGTGGTTGCCAAATCTGGTTTGTTATCTGTTTTGTAAACAAAAGGTTTTAGTGGAATACAGCTCTGTCCATTTATTTATGTATTGTCTGTGGCTGGTTTGACACTCTGATGGCTGTTAAGTAGTTGTGACAGAAACTGAATGACCCCCAAAGCCTAAAATATTTATTATCCAGCCCTTTATAATGAAGTTTGCTGACTCCTGAGCCAAATAGTTGCTCAATTCAGTAAAGTTTTAAAAGAGCCAGTTAAAATGGTATTATGACTTAGGCTGTCATTGTTTTCATTCATTCATTCATTCATTCATTCATTCATTCAGCTTCTATTTCTTGGGCCCTCTTTGATGTGCCGCTTGTGTCCAAATAGCTGGTTGGTGAGGCCGGTCTGGCTGCGGTGGGCAGCTATCTGCTATCTGAGGACGGAAAGACTGCAGTGAGATCTGTAGCACATCTGCATGCGGCCGCTCTTGGCCCAGGCGTGGGGCTGGCCTGAGCCAAGCTGCCTCCTGGGGCTGGGCTGTTCAGGCGGGTAGGTCTTCTGGGGTAATCCCATTTACACAAAGCTTTTTCTCAGACATGGTATCATTTACTCCAAATGACAGTCCCTTGAGCTCGGCATGACCACACCTCCACTGTGCAGGTCAAGAACCCAAAACATGGAGCTGGGAGGAGCTCAAGGCAAAGGGCAGAAGCAGGCAGACCTCTTCTTGGTTGGAGCTGACACTCTAGAAGGGGTGACTTGTGGGCTTTATTTCCTCTCTCCTGAAGACTGAGGGGGCAGGGCAGGAGTAGCCATGGAGTCAGGGACCTCAGACGTACCAGGCCCCTGGCACCTCCTCTGCCTTGGTCTCCACCAGGGGTTACAGATGTGAGCCGGACAGTGTGGGAATGCAGCTTTGCAGCAGTAATTAGTTTATTCCTGAGGTCAGCAGTATAAATAGTAGAAAAATGCATTTCCTGTTCCAAGCCAAATAAGCAAGTGGCAGCCAGTTGGCTGGGCGCCATCGATGGGATTTCAGCCTTGCGTGTGCCTTGCCTTTGGCCACGAGTTTGGGTGGGAGAGCAGAGGAGGAATGTTCCTTCACAGGCCTCATCCTGCCCTTGACTGGTGACTTACTGGGAAGGCTCTGGTGGCCCAACATCCACCCGGGTAGTGCCAGGTTCCCACTGTGATCACGGGGACCTGTACGGGTGGGAGGGCACACCAAGGGACGGCACCAAGTCTGGCCTCTAGCACTGGCGACCACTCCACGTGCCTGGCACGTGGCTAACGATCAAGAGGTGCGGCTCAGTGAACCAACGATGAGAACATGTCCAGTCTTTAAATGAAGGGAACCGAATGTGGGAGCAGAGATCACACTGGTGGCTGAAGAGACAGAACCATTGTCTTCTTCCCAGGGTTTACTGAAGATCAGAAGTCAAAGTCCTGAGTCCTTCCGTTTGGTGCTGAGATAACCAGATGGTTGGCTCCACGTTATGGAAAGTGCTCACCTTCTACGTAGATTTCGTTTTAGGTATTTGGATGCTTTTACTCTAATATCTATATCTGTAAGGCTTCTGCTTTTCATTTATTTGTTCGTTTGTTCCTTCCTTCCTTCCTTCATTTTTGCAGAGGTGCAGAGGTATTGCATGGTGTTTAGGAAGTGAGGGGGACAAGGAGGAAGATACCTCATGTCTTTGCCGAGGTCAGGCCCACCCCTGGTCCCTCTGAGACCCTCACGTTGCATGGCTGCCTCTTGCTTGTCGTTCAAGCTGTGGCAGAGAGGTTGCTTCTACTAAAGGGCTCCCTGACTGCCCAGACTGCTCCTTCTCAGGCCTCCCCACCCCCTGGGTGGCCTCTGGCAGGGTCCCCATCACCCTGGTAGGTTCCTGTTTACTCGTCTGGATCCTTGAGGGAAGAGTCTGTCTCTGATTCTCCACTAGGTCCCTGGAGTGGGGTCTGACTTAGGGTAGAAACTCAATAAAAAGCTGTTATTTTAGGGAAGGAAGGACAAATCTTACACTGTCAATCCACAGCTTTCATCCCTTCTTCACATCCTTTCTAATGAAATAAATGCCACCATTTCTTCATTACAGGGACAGACTGCTCTCGTCATCCTGAGTATGGCTCTCCAAGCTTTTTTCTAAAGGCCATTCATGTCTATGGGCTAATCTTCCTTCACGCTTTTCACCCAGTGAACTAAAAGCACAGAGAGAGTGAGCAACTCACCTAGGCTCACCCGGCCAAACTGGAGAAGCTGGGTGGACCCCCGGGGTCCACTCTCAATGTGACAGCTGACAGTTCAGGGATTCCCTGCAGAGGAGTGAGGGTGGGTGGGTACTCTGAATGCTGGTGGGTGGGAGTGGGGCGGGGGTTCAGTGGCACTGTCCCTCTGTTACCTGGGCCTGTGCCGCCACTGACTCCCTGGGACCCCACCCACACCCCACTTGTGAGCAGAGTTGGACACTCGGAGCTCAAGCCAAGGATGTGACCCAGGCCCAAGCAAAGGTGTTCTGAAGAGTTTGTGGAGGCACCTGGGGCTGGGGTGGGGGAGAGGCCCTTACCCTGCCTTGCTCACCTGCTGCACTGGCAATGCTTAATGCCCCCTATAACAGGTAGGCTGCCCCTCTCTCTCAGCCCCTTCCAGAATTGCACCTGGAGCCCACGGTGACTCCCTTCCTTCTTCCCACCATGGTGCTTGGACAGTGTCCCCTTCTAGAATCCTCTCCCTGGCATCCACCCAGCATTTGTGCTGGGTTGGAGAACCTGCAAACTGTCAATTCTTGCCGGTTTGGTGAAGGCTCACTACCAGTCCCATGTGTGGGGTCCCCATCAGGCTTCCTCCTGTGACCATTAAAATGAAGGCAAACATCAGTTCACTGCTTCTGTTTCTTTTTATTCACAAGACCTATGGTTCTTTTTGCACCTGAGTAGTTCTGTGGCCACTGAAATATAGAGTAATTGAAACCACGCTCACTTTCGTCTCCGGGCTGTCTCCTTCGCATCGCTGTCTGGCTTGGGAGCACGTGATGCCAAGGGACAGAGATGCTGTAAATTATGGTCGGGGCCTGCATGGAGGCAGAGGCGGACAGGGACCTCAGGCCGTGCTGGCACCGGGGCCCCAGGCCGGGCCAGTCTGGTAACAAGGGCTTTGCTGAGGGAGCAGCTGCCCAGAGCCGAGCTGTGGGGGGGAGGGTTGGGCTCCCCACCTCTCTGTCTCCTTGGTGGCCGCCGCAGCAGCAAACCCAGGGTGCATGGCTCTGAGCCAGGCGTGGGGCCCGGCCAGGTGTGCTTGTCCACTGGCTTTGGGCGCCCTGGAGGCAGCGCTTTCACCACGTCCACCTCAGCCTCTCGTCAACTGCAGCGACAGACGAGTCCCCCCGACGCCCACCCCGCAGAAGCCCCCAGCCCCCCCCGGAGCGAGGCTGCCCCTGGCTTTCAGACCACGGGAAGTGCCTAGCTGAGCCCATGGCCAGGGGGCGGCACAGACGCAGCTCCCAGCCGCTGTCTGGCATCTCCTGATCCAGGAGGAATTCGCCCCGAGAGCAGGGCTCAGGCAGCTGGTGTGCTGTGTTCTTAGCTGTAACCGAGACGCAGCTGGTTGGCACGGGCCTGGGCCTTCCGATTGGGCCGCTGTGTTTGGAAGCTCCAAATCCTCTGCTCTCCTCGAACAACGAGGAATTCAGGACTCTGATCCCACCGAGGATGAAGAGGCCACAGGCTCCCAGACGCCGCCCCCCACCCCCAGGGGTGTTTGGCTGGAACCATTGCAGGTCCTGGAGACCGCAGCGGGCTGGGGTGGGGGCTCGAGAGGCACACCCCCAGCCCTCGGCCCCGGGGCGGGGGGGGGGGGGGGGGGGGGGGGGGGGGGGCAACAGCGCAGAGCGCCTACTACCGGCCAGACAGCACTTGCTGGTGTTATTCCTTCCTAATCCCACTTAATCCTTGCAGCTTCCTTTCGAAGTAGGCCTTGCTTTCCACCGAGGAAACTGAGGCCAGGAGGGGCAGTGGCTGGCCTGCGGGCCCTGGGGTGGTGGGGAACCATCTAGGGGCCAGGCCAATCTCGCTGCAAAGATTTCCTTTAACACAGACTTGATGTGAATCCACCCCCCCACCCCCCCCACCTCCCCAGGATCTTCAAGGATTGTGACAAATTGAAAATCCTATTAGTGTTAAATTAAGGGGCTTTTCTTGTGGGGCAGCGGGCCGGAACGGCGGCAGAGGGCTGGGAGCGTTCACTGCCGAGGGTGTGGGCAGAGGGCAGTGGTGCGCCCGCCTGTCCAGAGCCCCCCTCCCGTCCTCCGTTAACCAGCTCTTCTCTCCGGCTGAGCAGCCTTTTATCTGGGAAGGGGCAAAGGCGCTTTGAACCTTGGAATTAAATTCTGCTGGGGCCCGGGACAAAGGATGGGGCCCAGAGACTGCCGCCCCCTCCTCCCCTGCCTGACCTGGAAACATCTGAGGGCTTTGGAGCAGGGCGGGGGTGGTCATCTCAGGTCCATGACCCCAAGGGCAGAGGGCAGGTGCCCGGCAGGGATGGGGAGAGCTTTGTGCTTTTCCAGGCTGTGAGAAGCCTCAGCAGGTGAGACCCAGAGTGTTGGGACTGCCCGGAGCTGGCATCCAGGGGGTTCTGGAAAGTTCTCTCCCTGCACCTCACCCACTCTGCTTCTCCAGTGCTTCGGGAGAGCCCTAGTCCTTATTCATGTGTTGAGTGCCAGCTGTGGCTGGGCACCTACCCGGGGGTACCGCTGTGGACCCGGCAGACACCGTCCTGTCTCATGGGGCTGGCGTTCTGGTGAAGGGGGTGGAAAGTCCACAAATCACCGATGGCAGGTTTGGATATAGGCCATGAAGGAGGATGGAGGATTAAGGAGAAAGTGATGAGGGCGGTCAGGAAAGGCCCCTCTGAGGAGGTGGGGTTTGCAGAGATAGGGAGCTGTGCACACAAGGCGGGCGTGCTTGGGGCCGAGAGGGCAGCGAGCGTAAATGCTCCGAGGTCACGGGGTGATAGGAGAGGGGAGATCGGGAGGCAGGTCCTTCCCATCAGATCTGAGGGGTCTGGGCAGGCAGAAAGCTTCATCTGAATGTGCCTTTCAGAGGAAACAGCGGTGGGGCGAGGAAGGGCCTCACTCGCAGTTACACAGCCAGATGGTGGCAAGAGGGGGCCAGAAATGGGTCTCAGTGTCCAGCTGAGGGCCCTTCCTACTACTCCACAGCCCAAGTGGATAATGACAATGAAAAGTGTAAGTGTGATTGATTGAACGTGTGCTCACCGGCACCTGGCTCTTCACTAAGCCACTTTTGTATCTTTTGGCCCATATTCACTTATTAACCTTGGGGAACTATGCTGCACCCATTGTACAGATGCTGAAGCAGAGGATCAGAGGATCAGAGAAGCAGAGGACCACTTCCTGTGTTGTCCCAGGCTTCTGCAGCCCCCCATGCAGGATGGCACTGCAGAGCCCAGGGGGAGCATTAGTTTGGCTGCACGGTTTCTATTTCCTGTGAACTTGGCCCTGAGCTCCTGAAGGACAGAGAGCAAGCTGTCCTCATCTCTGACCGGTCCCCAGAGCCATCCAACATTTGCTGGATGTTGGAATGAAGCACTGGGGCTCAGATGTGATTGCCGCCTCATGGAGCCCAGTGCACACCGTTCCTGCCTCTTTGAATTCCCTTCCAGCCCTGCTTCTGGCTCACGCTGCCCCGTCTTGTCTGGGGCATGCATGCTTGTGTCCATCTCTGTGACCCTCAGCGCCAAGCCCGGGGCATGGCTCAGACTCTGCCCAGTGCTGGTTCAAACGAAGGGGTCATGAGCTATGTGAGTTCCGTGGAGGGGATTAGGTGCAGAGTGAGGAAGAAAGGCTGTAGAGGACCAGAGAGAGGGGCCCCAAGCTGAAGCTGGGACTCGCACTGAGATGGAGGGAATGCAGAGGACAACCTGGATGGCGGTGAAGGCAGGAAAGGACAGTGGGATACAGAGACCCGAGGAGAGGCGGGGAGACAGGGAAGCAGACGGTGGCCATTGCTGGTTGGGGGTCAGGACTTCCTGGCCGGGGGGTCTGCACACCAGGCTATTCAGTAAGACCCGGGCATGGTCAGGATGTGGGCCAGGATGGGATGGTTGGGAAAGACACGGAGCAAGCAGGGGAGAGGCCTTGTCTGTAGCAGAGGGTGGGTGGGCGGAGGCGAGAGGGCTGTGCAGGCAGGTGGGTTGAGGAGGCCAGAGAGCCGAGGGTTTGGACCTCATGGTCTCCAGTCCCTGAACCCCATCTCCCCAGGTTGTGAGGGCCTCCTGGTGGGGAGTGTGGGCCCCGCACCTCTGGTTCCCCCACAGATTGAGTGCCAGCCTGGGTGTAGGGCGATGGTGACAGGGGTTGAGGACACAGATGACCTGGGAAGCATTCTGATCTCGTCTGACCATGAGCCCAGACAACATGGCCACTTGAGTCAGAGGGCTTGTGTCCCCATCACCTGATGACCCATTCCGCCTCCCTTCTCTACCCCTGTTGTTGCTTCTCAGGTTCCAAACTCGGCATTTCTCACCTGGGCCCTCGCAAGCGTCCCCAGTGGTGCCCTGCAGTCAGCAGCGTCCCTCTCCTGCACCCCCATCCTGCCTCTACTCTGCAGCCAGAAGGATCTTCCTAAGGCACACTCTGACCATGTCGCCCCTCTTCGTAAACCCTTTGATGACTCCCTAGTACCCACAGGTCCTGTGTGGTCTGGCCTTGCCCCACCTTCAGCTCTTATCAGACCCCTCTCCCTCTCAAACTTTTGCTTTGGCCACACCAAACCACAGTTCAACTTCGTCTTAGCTTGTCTTTCCTTCTTCAGCGTGGCCTTTGCTTACTGGGGGAGCTTCTAGCTATACTTAAAAATGGGGTTTCAGGGGTGCCTGGGTGGCTCAGTTGGTTGAGCGGCTGATTTCGGCTCAGGTCGTGATCTCATGGTTCGTGGGTTCAAGCCCCGCGTCGGGCTCTGTGCTGACAGTTAGCTCAGAGCCTGGAGCCTGTTTCAGATTCTGTATCTCCCTCTCTCTCTGACTCTCCCCTGCTCACACTGTCTCTCTCTCTCTCTCTCTCTCTCAGAAATAAATTAAAAAAAAAAACCAACATTAAAAAAATGGGGTTTCAGGGGCACCTGGGTGGCTTAGTCGGTTAAGCATCCAACTTTCGCTTTGGTCATGATCTCGCAGTTCGTGGGTTCGAGCCCCATGTCGGGCTCTGTGCTGACTGCCAGCTCAGAGCCTGGAGCCTGTTTCAGAGTCTGTGACTCCCTCTCTCTCTGACCCTCCCCTGCTCACGCTCTCTCTCTCTCTCTCTCCTAGAAACAAATAAAACGTTAAAAAAAATAAAATAAAAAATGGGGTTTCAGTGTCTCTCTCTCCAGGAGGACTTTTCCCATCCCTGTTCCCGAGTCTGCCTGGCCCTAGCTCTTCAGCCCCCTCTCCTCCCCAGGGTGGCACCCAGCAGGCTGCATGGTAATCGCCGTGGTAAGTGTCCTCTCCCCTTGGACCCAGTACAAGGCCTGTGTACACTGCGCGCTAGGGGGTGTGTATGTGAAGGAAGGCCGGTGGGCTAGGGAGCCGGGCGGGGACTTCTGGGCCCACCCCGGGGGACGTGGGGGCCTGGAGCTCCCACGCTGGGCACCAGGGTGGGGCGAGACAGGAACTCGGCCGTTCCCTGGTGAGGTTATTTTGGTCGTGGCAAACAAACCCCTCTGGAAAATGTGACCAGCTTTTGATCCCCGTGTCTTCACTCCTGACGCCCTCCTTTCAGCGCGTAACGAAGGCAGCGGCCTCTGTTAATAAAGAATAATTATGGGCTGGATTAGAGAGATTATCGGGGACAGGTGGAGCCCCTCGCCCCACCCGTGCTGTCCGGCGGCGGCGGCGGCAGCAAGGATGAGCTCACACTTTCCCCCACTCCTGGGAGGCTGTGCCACTGTGGCCCTCCTGCCCCCCACCCCCAACCGTGGCTGTTAATCCTTCGCTGGGGAGTAAGAATTCTCCTCCCAGTCACTTCCCACAAGTCCCAGGTGAGATTTCGGGGGACTAGCGGAAATGGGGTTTCTCAGACATGGCAGGGGCTCTTGACCTACCTTTCCATCCCCTGTTCAAGAGAGCCAGAGGACAGAGGGTGAGAGCACAGGCCTGGTGGCTTGGGCCACTGCTGCCCTTGCTGGGTCTCAGCCTCCTCATCTGTACCATAAGGCAGTTGGACTACACCAGCCTTTCACCAGCTGGGCTTCATAGAAATCAATCCCGTTTTTTTAATAGATGAGAGCTCAGGGAGGAACATCCAGGGTGCCCTCTTGAAGATGAATTTGGAAAGGAAACACTTTGGCAAAAGGCCTATAGACTGAAGGGGAATAGAATTCATCCATCTCCAAGCCTAAGATTAAAACCAAGGTGAAGGTCATGATTATGGAACAGAATGCAACATGGAGAAATGAATGAAACTGTGTAGAAATTATTTTAACTGATAAATACTGGGAGTGAAAGGGGTAAAAGAAGAGACAAAGTAATGTAAATTATCCAGATTTTCTCATCTTTCGTAGCCAGAGGGCAAAATACATAATTTAAATGTGAAAAATAAAATGATAGATATAATCATATTACAGATATGAAGACAAACATTAAGAAATGTAAGATAATAGACTCAGGTCAGGGAGGGGGAGAGGGAAGAATAAAAATAAACTAATACTATCATTACTCCTAATAATGGTCACTGTTCACAATTTAATACAAGAAATTGACAACAAAATATGTTTTCCCTACCCTCCCTAAAACATCTCTTGCATCAAAAAGGAGATCAGAACAGCTCGCAGAAGTCCAGAAAATGGAGAGAACAGTAGCAACTCATATCAGTCACAGTTCTGTGTGACACAGTTTAGTCACTAAAGCAGGGCTAAAAGTTCATAACTCTAAAAACTTTTATTAAGAAATAATAAAGGGTGCACCTGGATGGCTCAGTCAGTTAAGCGTCTGACTTTGGCTCTGGTCATGATCTCGCGGTTCATGGGTTTAAGCTCCACATTGAGTTCAGTGCTCATAGCTCAGAGCCTGGAGCCTGCTTCAGATTTTGTGTTTCTCTTTCTGTCTCTCCCCCACTTGTGCTTGCTGTCTCTCGCTCAAAAGTGAGTGAATAAACAAACAAACAAAAAATAATAAAGATAGAAAGTTCATAAAGTAAGTATCCAACCCACGAAGTTTGGAACATGGCAATAAGATGAACCTAAAGGAATGACAGGGAGAAATTTATAAAGATAAAAGGGAATGTTAATGAATTACAAGTCGGGAAAATACTAGAACTAATAAAGTTTATTTTTTCAACAAAACAAGCAAAGTAGATAAACTGTTAGGTAATCTAATCCAGAAAAAAAAGGAAAAAGCATTAAATTCATAAAATAAGAAATGGCTACAGGGGACTAGTCCTAATTTCAGAGGAAATCAACAGAATATGCAAATATAATTAAGAACTTGGATGAATGGATAGTTCTTAAAGAAAATATAAGCTATACAAATGTACCTAGAAGTACATCTAGGTACAAAAACCTAAACAGGCCAGTAATCATAGGAGAAATAGAGATACAGACTCCTAAAAAAAATCACTAGGCCCAGATGGTTTCACAAGGGCCAACATTTAAGAAAATATTTAAGTGATGTAAATCGTTGTTTAAATTGCTCTGGGGCTAATTTCCTTTATATATAAAGTGCTCTTGTAAATCAATAATAAAGGGCTGACAGCCCAGTAGAAAAACAGATGAGGTATATGAACAGACCATTCACAGAGAAGGAAATCAATGGCTCTTCGGAAAGACTATGAAAAGATGGTCAACCCCACTCAAAATGAGAAAACTGCACATTTATTAAAACTACAGTGTGATGCCATTTCTCACTCACCACATGGAAATTATAAAATTGGAAAAATCACTGGCTTAGCGAGTGTATAGAGGAACAGGAGAGCTCATAAAATGCCAGTGGAAATGCAAATTGTTGCAGTCCCCATGGAAAGCAACTTGGCAATGTCTTTGCCTCTGACCCCAAAACCCTCTAGAAGTTTTTCTCAGAAATAAACTCAACACATGTGTGTGAGATGACATTTCAGTGACATGGTATTTCCAGGAGCAGGAGGGGGGAAACTGCCTAAGAATCAGTTCTGTTCCCGGGGAACCTTACGCAGCCACTAATACGAAAGGAGGCGACTCTTTATGCTCCAAGAGGGGCAACTGCCAGCGTGTATTGTTGGCTGAAATCAAGTAGGATATGCTGTCAGCTGCATAAGAAAGGATGTGTGTGCATATTTGCTGGTCTATGTGCACAGCAAATCTGAGTGCGCACACGGAAAGCTAGTAAGAGCACTTTCTTTGGAGCTGTGGACTGGATGGCTGGGGACGGCGGCTGGAGGGAAACTGACCTCCTGGTGCGTTCGGTCCCATGCGCACGTGGTAGCTTTTAAAAACCGGATACTTCAGGTAATGAAAAGTGAGTAGGAATTAGCTGGCTAAGAAGGGAATAGGGGAACAAACGTATGCAAAGCTGCTTGAAGTTGCTAGAATCAGGGGAATAAAAAAGTATTTTCTCCTGTTTGGGCAAAAGGGAAAATGATTCTTCATCTTCGGAGGGGGAGTTTAGGCTTTGGCTCAAGAACCCTGCGTGGCGGGAGCAGGGCCGCGGCGGCTGAGTTAGAGGGGCTGAGGCTGGATGGAGGCAGGGACCCTGGGAGGAGGCCGTGCGGTCGGTCGTCCAGGAAAGACTCAGGGCACGGGGTCACGGGCAGGGGTGGTGGGGAGGAGGTGACTTGGAAAGGTTCGGGGAAGTGGAGCTGACAGTCATGTAGCTGAGGGGGTAAGAAGCACGGGGGCAGGGGAGCTGGCCGGGGTAAGGCCCGGGCCTCTCCCATGGGTGCCCTGGTGTAGGCTGAGGCGGGCCTGAGGCCTGAGCCTGACGGTTTACTCGGGGGAGTGCTTTCTTTCACACTCTCCGTTTGTGATGAGGGTGGTGCTGGGGCTGGTGTCCTATTGTGCAGATGAGCAAACTGAGGCCAGGGTGGGTAAGTGACTTCTCCGAGTCTCCCAGCAGGTCTCAGCCACGCTCTCCCAGGGTACCTCTCAGCCTGCTCTAGACCTCACTTTTTGTCCTCTCTGTCCCTGACAGCTCTGGACTGGGGACTAGAGCAGGTGTCCCCCAGACCCCAAGGCAGACACGAGTGTGTCACTCTGAGTTACCAGGGCTTCCAGGACTCTCCCAGGAGGCTCCCAGAGCTGACAAGATGCTATTGTGGCACTTTGACCTCAGTGACTCAGGTCGCCATGCACTCGGCTGGCTTCTCCGCTCTGGTCTCATGAGGCTGAAGTCACCAAGTCAGCTGGGCTGGGCTTCTGTCTAGAGGCTCTTGAGAAAATCTGCTTTCCTGCTCATTGAGATTCTTTTGGCTGAACTCAGTACCTTGCAGCTGTAGGACAGAGACCCTCATCTTCTTGCTGGCTATCGATGGGGGTCACTCTTAGCCCCTAGGGGTCACTCGTGGGTGGCCCCCTCCAACTTAGCAACAGAGAAGTTTGCTGTGTGTCAGTCGCTCTGATGATTCGATTGCCTTGCCTCCTGCCTAGCAGCTGGGACGCACTCTGCTTTCAAGGGCTCGTGTGATTAGATTTGGCTACTTGGCCAATCTCCCTTTTGCCGTATGATGGAACATAATCCTGGGCACGACATTTCATCATATTCACAGACCCTGTCCACACTCACAGTGGGGGGGTATTCCACAAGGGCTATTGGAGATCATTCTTAGAATTCTACCTACCACTCAGATGTTCACCCCTGTCCATGTGTAACAGGGATAAGAACGCATGGTTATTAAACATGCACTAAGTTCTGGACAGTTTTATATGAATAGTATTACTGGAGCGCGCCCCCCCCTCCCCCCCCCCCCCCCAGCAAGTGTGGTAGTTACTACTACCATTATTATGCTCAGCTTAGATGAAGAGATGGAGCCTCGTAAACGATATGTAACTTGCTCAGGGTGACCCAGCTAGAAAGTGGTGGGCCCTGAACTTGAAGCCAGATCTGTGTGATTCCAAAGCCAGTGCTCTGGTCTGTCTTACACATGGGGACAGGGCACCATGCCGACATATGCAACGACACACACACACACACACACACACAGAGCTGTGTGTGCATACACATGTGCATCAATACACCTGTATACATGCATCCGTGCACACTCAAAAGGGTCCACACACAGATACACAGGCACCCCCCACGCCTGCCTGGCTCCCTGGGGCTCAGGGTTAATGAAGATGCACAAAAGCCCACGCAGAGCGGCCATGGGCAGAGATGAAAAGGCGGGGTGTGCCTAACAGCTCTCTAGGGATCCAGTTACCCATGGCTGTGGCTTCTCAACCGGGTGATTAATTGCCCGGCACTGCCTCGGCCCGGTCATCTCCCAAGGCCTCTTGCCCTCTTATTAAAAACATCCCTTGATGTCATCCCATCAGGGAGATCAGTGGCCTGCCAGAGAATGGGGGTGTCAGTGGCCTCTCCCCAGGGCCACCTGGCTCCCCGGGTATTCGGCGCCCTGGGAGCTGGCTGGGGCCAGTGTTCCCAAAGAGGCCTCCAAGGCTTGGGTCCCACCTGGCTGCGGGTCATGGTCAGTGTGACTGGGCAGCTGGGGAGCTGGGCTGGTAACTGAGGTCCAGGGAGACCAGTAGCTTGAGGCTTTGGGAAGCCAAGAAGAAAGGTCTAGAGTGCCCTTTCTTGCCCCAGCCCTCTTCTGGGTGTTCTGGCCTGAGACCTCCTTGGGTTTGAACCTGGACTAGGTTGTGTGACACTGACTTCTGTGTAAAATGGGGGGAAAGGACTTCTCTTGCAGATCTTGAACGTCATTTGCTTTCCAAAACTACCACTCTCGGTTTGGGTGATCCAGCACACCCCCATTTCCCTCCTACCTCTCCGGCCAGGCCGGAGGTCTTCTTTACCCACCTGTAGCCAATATGGCAGTATGGGCTCTGGAGCCAGACCACCGAGACTCAGGAGCCCTCACTTACAGCCCAGTGGCCCTGTCAGTTTGGTTTGACAGTGTTCAGTGCTGAGAGAGGATCATGGCAGTTTTCACGGCTGTAAATTAAAGGGTTTTTTCCTTGGTGGTGGTTTTTATTTCTGGAGAGTTCCACAAATCGCCCTTGGGATAGGAAGGGGTCCATCCCCTGGAGTGTTGCAAACTGGGGTCCTCCAAGCTTCCTGGATCCCCCCTTCCTCCCTCTTCTCTGAATATTGGCTGATTTTGCATGTTGGTCCCACACAGCTTGGGAGCTGCTTTGGGGTGCATAGGTACACGGGCAAACATGCTCATTTGTGCACGAGAGCATCGGCACACAGAATCCTGTTAGATTGGGCCGCACGGCGTCTTAGTCAGTGGTGTGCTGTCCGTGGTTAACAACAGGCTCTCCGGCGAGAGAAAGGCCTGATTTCGTGTCTGCCAATGTCCATGGTGTAAAAACTTCCCCATCATCAATTTCAAGCTACTGGCGCCATGTTGCTGAATATGGAGTTGGGAAGAGCTGTGCAATCAGCTCGGGGGAATGGGTCTCAATGGGCTGCAGACACCGCTGTCTCCCTACTTCCTGACGTGATGGCCAGTGTGACACCTGTGAGGGGCCCCAAGTCCTGCTGACTCACCCCAGACCTGACCACGACCTCCCCCACACTAGCGCACCCTCACAGAGTCAGACGTACCCTCGCCAGCTCACGTTCACTGATGTGCTCCACAGACACACATCTGCGTGTGCACACACACGTCGCACAGACACCTGAAGTGTGTCACACACAGCTCTCCTGGTGCACGTGGTTGCGTTTTCCTGCTTTCATTCCTTAATGGGTTTGTGCACACCCACACTCACCCTTGACCCGTGCTCGTGCACACACTTGCAGCCACACATGCACACACAGGTGTCTCAGTCACTTGTGTGTGTGTTCTGCTGCACACATATACTCATCACGTCCATGAGCAAGCGGATGCAGGGGTGTGAACGCAGAGGCCCCGCTCACGGAACAAGCATGGCCGAAACTCGGGTTTTCTTACCTTCGTGTGTCCGTCCACATCACGGCACGCCCAGGGCTCACTCGCCACCCTGCCTCCCTCTGTCCCCCCACATCCCCTGCAGGCATCTCACCCACCCCATCATAACCAGGGAAGCCGGCCAGGCTGGGCTGGTGGGTGTGGTGTTTGGGAGTTAGAGAGGAATTCCAGGCGGGCCCCTCCTGCTCCTCTGGCCAACGTTAAGTGCCTTCAGACTGAAAAGAACCGTCCAGAGAGGCTTTTCCGGCTAGAGATTAATGTCACTGAAAAATGTGGGTCCCGAGCGATTAATGCAGCCTTCTTTGCCACACATTATGTGAGTGCACTAAAGCGAGAGGGGGCTCATTTTAGGCGTGTTTTTAACCTGCTTGGCTCAGAGTGAAAGAAGAAAAGAAGAAGAGCCTGGGGCCCGGGAACCTGCGGGCGGGGGCTTCATGGGCAGTGAGAGAGCCCTGGAGACCAGGTAGGGTAAGGCTGGGTCAACCAGGTCCAGAGCCTTGCGGATCCCAGCCAGGTCACCACAAGACGTGGAGGGAGGTACTGATGGACCTCAGTGGTGGACTCCGAGCCCCAGGCAGTGTAGCTGGGAGGGGCGCAAAGGCTCCTGGCAGTGGGGCATTGGTGGAGGGGGTCCATTTGTGTAAGCAGTCTCCCAGCACAGTCAGAAGGACCCGAAGCAAACACTAGGTCTGCGGAGTGACCTTGGGTGCCTGACTCCTCCTCTTGGGGCCTTACTGCTCCATTTGCAAAATGGTGGCAGCGGTGTCTTCCCACGGGGTTAGGTGGGGTTTACGTGAAATCAGGCACTTGAGGAGAGCCGGCATGACTTGGTTGGTTAAGCGTCCGACTTCAGCTCAGGTCGTGATCTCACGGTTCGTGAGTTCGAGCCCACATTGGGCTCGCTGCCGTCCATGTAGAGCCTGCTTCAGATAGTCTGCCTCTGCCTGCTCCCGGCCCCTTCCCCCTTATACTTTCTCTCTCGAAAATAAATAACATCTTAAAAAATAAAAGAAAGAAATCAGGCACGTAGTAAGCGCTTGAAAAAATAGTGGCCTACTGAAGTGATGGTGAGTTCACATACTTGTGGCTGCATGAATAAGCAAGTGTGTGCCTGTGTATGTGTGTGTGTGTGTGCGCGCGCGCGCACATACACGTATGTGATAAAGTGATGCTTTGAAGTGGATAAACATGGGCTTGAGTCTCAGTCATTATGTGACCTTGAGCAAATGATTTGTGTCCCTGAGCCTCTATTTCTTTACCTGAAAGATGGAGTCAAATAATACTCTAGTCTCCAGGTTATTGTGGGGGTAAAAATAATAATACACATAGACAGAAAGTGTGTGCACAGTGCCCGGCACCAGCGAGGGCCCCTAAAGCACGATAGCAATAGTAAGTAGCCAGAGTGTGGCCAGGGTGAGGACTCTATTTACAGTAATGACCTCCCTCAACCACTTGGCAAATGGGTTTGGAGTCAACTGGTTGAAACTCACATCGTGCCCTCTCCTTGCCAGTCTTGGAGGGCTGGGCAAGGAGGAAGACTGATAGGGTTAGGGGTGCGGGAAGGGCGCAGGAGCCCCCTTGCCAAGACACTGGCAAGATGGAGGAAGAGTAGCCCATTTCGATGCCCGGAGCTTCTGGGGCATGGGTGACAGGGGAGATGGGGGTAGGGGTGCTGCCAAGACATCATCCATGATGTCTTTCCCTCATCTGTCACCCTGAAACCTTGGAGGGTTGATCTTACCTGCTGGGGAAACTGAGGCACAGAGCAGGCAAACAAACTGCCTCAGGTCACATAGCCAGGAAATGGTCAAGAAATAGGTTCTTTTTATTTTTGTTTTAATTTTTCTTAATGTTTATTCATTTTTTGAGAGACCGAGAGAGGGAGAGAGACACAGAGGATGAGCAGAGGAGGGGCAGAGAGAGAGGCAGACACAGAATCCGAAGCAGGCTCCAGGCTCTGAGCTGTCAGCACAGAGCCTGTTGCAGGGCTTGAACCCATGAACCGTGAGATCATGACCCAAGCTGAAGTCGGGCCCTTAACTGACTGAGCACCCCTGGCGCCCTGAGAAACAGGTTCTCTTGGAGCACACGGCTCCCTGGCTGGTCAGGAATGACCAGGATTCAGAATGTAACCAGGAACACACTGAAGAATGTGCTCCTCACATACTTAAAAACGCAAATGGATCTGTTGTTCCCTGGCTTGGAACTCCACAGCAGGCGCTGCTGCTCGCCGGACGGGGTTAGGACCTGAACCGACGCCCTTGGGGCCTGGGCCCTGCTGCCCTTCCAGCCCCAGGTGCCACTCCGATGACTCTCACTGTCTGATTTCCAGCCACACGGGTTCTTCTCGGTGCCCGGCTCCCCTCCCTGGGCTTCACCCCTCAGAGCCTGGCCTCAGGCGCCCCGCCGCCATCCTTGGCTAGACCAGGTGCCCGGGGTTAAGCTCTCACGGCCACTGAAGGGGCTCTCACAACATGGAGTGATAACTGAGTTGTTTGAGTTTGTCTTCTCTGTCAGGTAAGTGCCCTGAGGACGCTCTGCGGTGCGTCGGTGGTGTCTGCACGGTGCCGGGCATGGCATCGAGAGGAGGAACCGAGGGGTAGGTGGCCGGGCTGCCATCTGGGCACGGGCAGAGTCTCACGGGGAGTCTGGGTCCCTTGTACCTGGGGCCGCAGCTCCACAGCAGGTGAGTTGACAGGAAGCGCAATAATGGGTGGGGTCGGTGAGCATCTCAGTATGCACCCCCGCCCCTGGAAGGGGGGATGTCGGGGGGAAGGAGGGAAGACAACGAGGTTTCTGTAAGATTTGCCTGACTTATTAGGAACCTTGGCTCGATTTCACACCAAGAATTAGAAAACAAGTGCAACGAGGGAATGGAATTCAGGGATAAGGGACTTCTCCGGATGGAATTCAATCCTCAGAACGGCCCCAAAGTGGGCACTATTGTTATCTCTGTGTTTCACAGGAGGAACTTGCAGCTCAGAGAGGCTCTTGCCCAAGTCAAAGCCAGAACCTGGCTCTGACTGTGTCTCCTGGGTGCTGACCGAGAGGGGGAGGTGAGCAGGGAAAAATGAAGGGGAATGTTGGCCTCCTTCCCCAGGAATGAGGAGACGGAACTTGGTGCAGAAAGGAATTGTTGTGTGATATGGTGGCTTTAAGATATGCTCGTAAGTTCTTTGATGTTTCTCCCTTCAAGAGGTGTTTGATTCTGCTTTCCTTGAGTGTGGGCACAGCAACACTTCTAATGACTAGAACGTGGGGAAGTGTGTGACTCCCAAGTAGGTCATAAAAGGCATTGCAGCCTCCTCCTTGCTCTCTGCCACAGCACTCGCTCTAGAGGAAGCCAGTCGCCATGTCGTGAGGATACTCAAGCCATCCTATGGGGACTGAGTCCTCCTGCCAACGGTCATGTGATTGTGCCATTTTGGAAGCAGATCTCCCGGCCCCAGTTCAAGCCTTCGGGCAAGGGCAGCCCTGCCTGATGCCTCGGTTGATACCGAGTGAGAGACCTTCAGCCAGAATCACTCAGCTAAACTGCTTTTGAATTTCTGACCCACAGAAACCATAAGATAACAGAGGTTTATTGTTACTTTGAGCTGCTATATGGGGGGATAATTTGTTATGTAGCAGTGGATAACTAATACACTTATTTGGTGGAAAGTGCTACCATCAGGAGTAGATGATGGTATATTTGCACGATAGAGTACTATACAGTCATGCAGAGAGTGAACCCTCATTGTGGCCAACAATGTGGATGAATCTCACAGACATGTTGAGTGAAAGAAGCCAGACCAAAGAGAGCAGGTACTGTGTGATCCCATTCATACAAAGTACGAAATCAGGCAAAACTAATCTACAGTGAAAGAAGTCAAGGTAATGGTTACTGTTGGGCGGGGGTGGGTGGTGTGACCTGGGGGTAGTTTGAAGATTGGATTTTTTTTTTAATTTTTTAATGTTTATTTATTTTTGAGAGAGAGAAAGGCAGAGTGTGAGTAGGGGAGGGGCAGAGAGAGAGAGAGGGAGACACAGAATCTGAAGCAGGCTCTAGGTTCTGAGCTGTCAGCATAGAGCCCAATGCGGGGCTTGAACTCACGAACCATGACATCATGACCTGAGCTGAAGTCAGACACTCAACCGACTGAGCCACCTGGGTGCCCCTGAAGATTGGGTTTCTTGGGGGGGACTGCTTAGATCTTTCTCTCTGGGTGCTGCTCACATGGATGTATTCAGGTTTTGAAACCTGGCTCAGCTGTACTTTTATGACTTAAATGCATTTTTGTATATTAGACCATAGTCAAAATTAAAAAGAAAAAAGAAAGAAAGAAAGAAACAAAAGCTACCAGTTTGGAATGGGGCATGTTTACTGGGCATATCAGGAATCACATCTGGCTGCAGGGTGTGCGCTGGCTGGGAGGCTGCGGGCTGGAAGCTTCCCAGCAGATCGGGGCGTGGAAGGTGGCAGTGGGGAGAAAGGGAACGGGATGGCTCTGCGGGGACCTTCTGCCCCCAGGGCTTTGGCCTAGGGTCTTACCTCCACAGTTCCCTGTGCTGATGGACAGGAAGGGACAAAGGCTCAGCCCCCAGCTGAGGTTGGGGTCAGCCAAGGGGGCTTTCCAGGGCAGCAGCGAGGGCAGGGGGAGCCCTGCTTGGCTTTGTGCCTGAGGGATTTGCCGTAATCCCAGCCCTTCCCTGTAGCCCATCTAATCCCCACCCGTGGGGCTGAGCCTTTTCAAGATCTGACTTTGGCCTGAAAGGCTCCCAGAGGGGCTCACATTCCTGCCCACAGCATCCCTGTTCCTAGGAGGGAACTCATCAGGATATCACCCCTCCCCAGACAGTACTCCTCACTCTTGGAGAAAAAAAAAGACTTGACAGCTTTTCCAAGTTCAGGAGAAGCTAAAATGGCCATGTGAGAATCCATAGTGATTGGCCTGCTTCCTAAAAGGAAACATGGTCTCCACCCACTGGGGCCTGAGCATGTCGTGCTATCAAAGAGATGGGTGAAGGGACACTGGAAAGAATGGAGTGTCTGCCTGGGGCCATGGCCTCCAAGGTCCCATGTGAGTTTCCTTTTAACCTGATGGCACACTTGATGAACTCCAGCTACCAGGGCTTTTCTTTCCTAAAATTCGCCATGTAGCTCCCTGCCTCAGGGCCTTGGCACATACTTTCCCTCTGCTTGGAATGTTTCTCCTCTGATCCTTGCATGGTTGTTCTTGCTTGTTACTCAGGTCTCAGCTCAAATGTCACCTCCCCCAAGAGATCATCCCAGAGGCCCCTGAGTCACACTGTCATTTCACTCTGTGTCTTGGTGTCATTTGTTGCCTTTCCTTGGTCTGTCTCCTCCCACTAGGGTGTGAGACCCCAGAGAGCAGGGGTCTCTTCTGCACTCCTGGCCATTGCTACTTCGGGAATAAAGCTCAGCGCACCACGGGCTCTCGGTGCATGTGTGCTGAGTGAGTGAATGGGTAAATGTGAAAAGGGTCCTTAATTAGGGAGGAGTGAGGTGAAAAGCCTGGCAGAGGGGCAATTCTGCTCAATTTGAGTATCGGGTACTCTCCCTTAATGCTTAAAGCAACCCCATTTTTATAGATGAGGAGACCAGCTTTTAGACATTTGATAATTTGACCAGGGCCTTGTAGCCTTTAATTGTATCCCAGCAGGTGATGATGACTTTCGGGACAGAGGATAGGCTTGCAGGAGAAGCATCCTTGCTGGCCTCAGATTTCACCGTTAGTCAGACACTGAAATTCTTAGTGCCTGCAATTTCACTCTTAGACATGCATTCCTTTTGCTTAAAATTGCCCTCTCAAGAACTCCTTTCTCTTCACCTTTTCTCTTAGTAGTAAGAGAATTTTGTGTGAATGATTGTCATAGATGCAAAAGATGGTGTCTATAGGAGGAATGTCAGAGTCTGCACTCTAACCTGCCTATTTTATAAATGGAGATACTGAGGCCCGAGAAGTCACTCAGTAGGTGTTGACTGAATCAACACAAACACATTGTTCTGGACAGAGGGAGCACGACTTGTTTGCCGAATCCCAGGCAATCCTGCCTGACTGCCACCAGGCACACCCCACTCTGTGGTGTCCAAAAGCACGTTCCTTTACATGATTGCAGGGAGGCACGTTTCTTATTTCTGTTATTTATTTCACAAGGGAGGAAAGGGAGGTCCAGAGAGGTGAAATATCATGTCCAAGGTCGCATAGGAAGTTCAAAGTCAGCACCGGGACTTGAATAGAGCCCTAATCTGGCCGAGAATTTGGCTTTTCCTGTGCTCCTCCCAGCAGCCCCTGGGCTGGTCCCTGGGGACTTTGATTCCAGGGCCGGCAATGAGCTTGTTCAGCCCGGGCGTGTGTGCACTAACACGAAGGAAAAGGTGGTGGCCTGTCCCTGCGGCTCTGGAGAAGGTTTCTGGCAGATTTGGCTCCCGATTTGGGCGCAGCCTGCCCAGGGTACATCGGGGTCCCCGCCCATCCACATGCCACCCGCCTCCGCTCCCTGTCCCGGGCAGGCGGGGACCGTGCTCTGGGCTTGCAGGGGCATCCGAATCGGGCGAGGCTGCAGGGACGCTCCTCCTCTCGGGAATCTTCCTGTGGCGGTGGCGGTGGGCAGGCAATAATTCTATACAAATTGGCTAGTATTCCAAAGAATGACATTCTGTAAGAAAGCAAATATTTAAATACTTAAGGCAGGCCCTCTCCGCCCCCACACCCTGACTTGCCACCTGCCAAGCGCTGGCAGAGTCTCTGGGAGGCATCTTGGGGCTGCATACCTGGCGGCCCCTCCCAGAGCTTCGAGTCCCCCTGGACGGGGGCAGGGGGCTGGCAGAGGCTCCGCCTCGCGCGGGGCCCGGAGGGGCTGTGCTGATGCCCTACTAGGCGGGGGAAGGCCAGAAGGGGAGGGCAGGCTTGGTGAGCAAGAACGGGGATGGGAGGCCTCGTCGGGGCACTTGGCTGTGTTACCTTGAATCCCATGCATCAGCTCTTAGGGCCTCGGTTTTCCCATATAAGATAGAGGGTGTGCCGTGGAGCGAATGAGTGGTTCCCCAGTCTTGCTGGGCCCCATCTCAACCCTACTGACGCAAGATCTGGGGGGCAAAGCCCTGGACGGCGCATTTTTACCGTCTTGCGGGGAGCGCGGTGCCCCAGGCTCAGCACCTGATCCTGGGTGTGGGGCTCAGGGGCCTCTTTCCCCTCCAGGGTAGGGGTAGGGAGGGGAAGGGCACATGCGCAGAGGGAGCAGCCGGAGCAAGGCCGGGGAGCCCAGTGGCCCTCTGGGAAGGTGGAGGAAGCACAGGTGGGTGGGCAAATGGTGAGGGGCCTTACCTTACCTTCCTCTGGGCTCGTGATGTCCCTTGGGGGTCTAGCTCCAAGGCCTGAGGGGCTTTCTTCATCTCCACCTCGCCCTTGGGCCACCTGATTCCTTTCCTGTCTGGCCTCTCGGGCACCAAGCGTCCCCCTCTGCTTGAGCAATACGTCTCGCACTACTTTCCATACGTCGTAGAGCTTCCCTCTCGGTCCTGAGCACCTGGAACGTGGGGTTCATGGTAGGAGGGAAGGAAGCCAACAGAGGGTATGTCAGAAAGCAGGTGGGCACCGGGGCGTTGGGGCTCAGCCCCACTGGGGACATCTGGGAGAGCGTAGAGCACGCCTCCGGGTTGTCCCTGCAAGGAGCGAGGGGGGCAGGGCTGGGGTATTTGCCCTCCTCGCCTGTCTGGCTGAAGGCCGCTCCAGGGCCCTGTGGCCCAGCGTGCTCCTGTGGCCAGGGAGGCGGTGTCCCAGGTGGTGAGAAACTGACGGGCTGGTGAACTCCTGGAGCGGCACAGGGCGCCCACGGGCAGCCCGTCCTGCAGGAGTGTTCACAGCTTGGCTTTTCAGGATCACAATCCATCTGTTCATCTGTCCGTGCGTCTGTGTGTCCTCTATCCATTTATCATGCATGCATCCATCCATCCATCCATCCACCCATCCATCCATCCATCCATCCACCCATCCATCCACCCACCCATCCATCCACCCATCCATCCACCCAACCATCCATCCATCCATCCATCCACCCATCCATCCACCCATCCATCCGTCCATCCATCCATCCATCCACCCACCCTCCTACCCATCCATCCATCCATCCATCCATCCATCCATCCATCCATCCATCCATCATCCCCTGAGCCATCTTGGGTGCTATGCACAGTCCCAGGCCCTGGGGGTCAGAGACAACTGCATTCCAGAGTCATTCCCTCCCTCTGAGGGGGCTGCATTTCTGGTGGTTGCTCTGACGATACGGGATGTAGAGGGAGCAGGCTGGCTCCTGTGGCCATCGGCACCCTGCTGTCTCATTCCAGGATGGCTGGACTCATGGGCCCCCCGCACAGGGAGGCTAGCTTGTGCCTCTGTCGTTCCCGGAGGCCCCGTGGGGGAAACACAGCTCCCTTTCACAGATTGGCTGCTGGGAACCCCAGAGCCCTTCTCTCTGGTCCCAGTGCTGGGGGCAGAGGGAGCTCTGTGTCTGGCTCTCCCGCCAGGCTAGCTGGTGGGACATGGGCCTGGTCCAGGCTAAGGACGTCCACTGGGCCCTTGCTGGGCAGCTTGAGAAGCCGAGCAGTGCTGAGTAGTGGCCTACGGGCACTGGGTTCCTTCTCTGTTGTCTTGGTGCCCAGAGGGGCCACTTGCTCAGACAAAGCCTGTCCTGGTTCACACCCTGGCGAGAGAGGAGGGGCAGACAGCCATCACTGAGCACCTACTTGGGTGCCAGGCTGTCTGCATGGTGGGCTTCCCTGAACCCTTGTCTCGCACTAAGTTTCCTGTATGCTCAAGGAAACCAAGGCTCAGAGAGGGGAAGTGTCCTGCCTGAGGCCACACAGCTGGCAAGTGTCAGTGCAGGAGTGAGTCCAGGTCCCCTGGACCCGAGTCCCAGCATCTTTCTAGTCGCTCCACACCTGGCACCGCTGTCCCTGGCCCTGGCTTCACTGAGAACTGCCCCCCGTCCTTCATCACTGTCGTTACCACTGCCCAGACCGAGATGGGCTGAATGGCTCTTTCTCTCCCCAGGGGGCTGCGGTGCTAGAGCCCCTGCCATGCACACTGAGGACTCAGGAAACACGTGTAGCCTCCAAAGGCCACGGACCGTCACCGGGCAGACGGAGCGCAGGTTTGGAGTCGGACAGACCTGCGTTCTGGTCTCAGCTTTGCTCTTTCCCTGCCGCGTGACGTTGGGTACGTCCCCTCACCTTTCTGAGCTGTTCAGCTTCCTCATCAGTAGATGGGGAGGAATACGCACCCATCCTGCGGGGAGGATGGGACAGATGCGGGAAATGGGACAAAATGTGCAACGGGCCACGTACCCTGTGCTTGGCTCACAGATGCTCCCCGAGGACGTGGAGACGAATCGAGAGGCTCAGATCGCGTGTGTGTGCACGCTTTGAGATGCGGAGGCACCAATCATAAGCCAGTGTTACTTAATCAGTAAAGTGGTCTCTTCCCTTCCCAGAGAGATGCCTATGAGCCTCGCCTGGTAGCTTTCAGAGTTTGGGACACGTATTTCTTTCTCCAAGCAAAACCTTGTGTCGGATTTCAACACAGAAAGCAGCTAACCGTGGACTTGGTCCCATAAGAGCTGGGTGCCTGTTTCATTTCTCGGACCCCCACTTACCCCTCATTGGCAGCCCCTAAGGTACTTGTGAGGACTCCCAAGGTCCCGAGAAGCACAGTGGGAGAGCTCCTGGGGTCCCAGTCCTTGGAAGGAAGTAGGAAAAGGAGAAATGGTTTGATGGACATTGGAAGGGGCTCCCTGGGCCTGACCCTGAGTGCATGAGGGAGCGAGTGCTTTATGCATGCAGAGCATGCATCTCTGTTGCTGCCCGCTCGTTCTTGCTCGCTGCAGTCCTTCCCGCCCCCTTTCCTGGGCTGTCTTTCTTCAGCCAGCTTCCTGCTGTCCCCCAGGGGCTTGGGGCACGCTTGGGTCATCTCTGGGTTTTGTAACAATGACATAGAAACTGCCAGGTGGTGTCGGGGAGTGATGCATTTCTCAGGTCAGAGTCCCTGCCGGTCCCTTTGCCCACTTCTGGCTCTTTCTCCATCTGCAGCCCCCTGGAGCTCCCACCTTGTCTTAGTTTTCTGCCACAACAGCCACAGGCAAGGCCCGGAGCAGGATGAGAGGTGGTCCGAGGTTGGACAGCACCTCAATGCCGTGGCTGGGCGTGGGGGCAAAAGCCTGGGTCTCTGTTGGCAAAGGGAGGCAGGCTGCCTGCTGCGAGTCCCACACAAACCTGGTCCCAAGTCTTGGGGATCATCGGGGCAGAGGTCTAATAATGTGGGCACCAGGGATAATATTTGGGGGGGGGCACCTGTGTTCATTCCACAGTCACTGAGCCCTGCTCTCGGCCAGCTCCTGTGCTCAGGGCTGAGGACTCAGAAATGGCCCACTTCTCTCCTCGGGGAGATTGCTAGGTGTGGGGTCAGCTGCTTAGCTGCTGGGCCGTGGGGCTCTGGGAACACCACGTGACCTCTGTGCCTCGTGTTCTCAGCTACCCGGCACGGTGATTGGGACAGGGCCTCCCAGGGCTGGCTGCCAGGCTGTGGACCTGTGCGGAGCCGCACGCACGGTGCCGTGTCCAGGGAAGCTCGCTCTAGAGGCGGGCTGCCGTGATTCTTAACGTGGTTGTGCCTGTCGTCTGCCATGGGGTGACGCTGTGGATGTTACCTGGGTGTTCCGCATGACTCTGGGAGGTAGTTACAGAGGAGAGTTGAGGCTGGGAGGTACCACATTCGAGGTCACGCATCCCGGAAGTGGTGGGCTGGGTTCAAACCCAGTGGTGTCTGCCACCCGCTGCTGTCTTCCGGGGGCCACGTCCTGCCTTAGCAGAGACCGAGGAGGGCAGATCTGCCCTTGCTGGCCCACTTGGTGCACCTCTCCCCTGAGGGCCGCCTAAGTCCCCAGCCCCCCTGATGGTTGGGTCTGGGGATGTTTTCTCTTCCAGGTGGCTGCCAAGGCCAAGGCCCTGCCAGGGTCTTCTCTGGCTTTGGTGCCCATCCCCCATCACTTTCCCCAGGGGGCCATGCTGCATGACTGACTGCCTGGGCCTGCCTGCCCCTCCTTCCTCATAGCTTACATTCCTCCAGAAGCTTCTCCTCCAGGCTGGCGGGTGGGTCAGCACCTCCCGGTGCACAGCCCTCCCCTCCTGCTCTGCTGTCAGGTCTTGGCAGGGGGTCCCAAGGCTCCCCTGGCTTCCCAGCCCCATCTGGAGTCTGCAGGGCTCCCCTGGTCCGCCCCAGGGACCTCCCCCAGCTTCTTGCATCCAATGCTTAACCCGGAGGAATGGAGGCCCAACACTTGAGTCAAAGGCATTAGAGGGGAAAATGCAAATGGGCAAGTGCAACGTTCTTCCAACGTGGCAGGAAGACATCTGCCTACCTGGTCTCTGTGCAAGGCAGCTGGTGGGCACAGTCCATCCCTACCCAGGAAGATCGCCACTCAACAGACTGGCCTTGCCAAGCCTTAGTTTCCTCATCTGAACAATGGGTCCACAAACACCTACCTCACAGAGTCATGAGATTCTATGACCCTTACATGGTGTCTTCACTGAGAAATGTGTTACTGGGGAAACAGTGGGAGTTTGTCAAGAGGACAGGGATTCTGGAAAGGCATTCCAGGCAGAGGGAAGGGCCCAAGGAGAGGCAGAGCAGGGCGACACAATACGAATAGCAAAATCAGTGACGGGCTGTAGGTGGCTGGCATCGGCTCGGCTAGCAGGAACTGATTGTTAAATGCTCAGGAATTTGCAAACTGGCTGTTAGTATAGCCATAAAAAATTAAATTATAAAAGCTTATAATTAAGCAAATCCATTACCAGGAAAACTAATCTTCAAAGCTCATTACATCCTAGTTAGTTAACGACTATCTATCTCCTGTAGGTGATTTCTGAACGGTGGAAATACCATGTAATGGTGTGCTCTTTGCCTCCTCTGCCCAGCCTCGTGTTCGGGGTGTCCTGTCAGTAGCTTGGAGAACATTTATACCGTGGAAATGGGCCCATGCTACAAAGTCCAGCCTTCTGCCAGAGCATGTCATTGGTCACTCACCAGACATTACTGGGGCTAACATTCAGCAAGAACTTCCTGTGGGCCCGGAATACCTGCATCAGGCTCCGTATGTATCCTATCATCTCAGCCTCCTCCTGTGAACTCGTCCCTGTTTGCATCTAGGGAGTTAGGTCATGTGCTCTGTCATACAACAAGCAGCAGAACAGAATGGTTCCTGGTATCCGGGGTGTCCATTGAGGGGTGGTTGGGGAGGTTCTGGGTCCTGACCTTGTCTCCTTCTCCCCACAAAGGAGGCTGGACCCGACATCTGAAGAGATGGAGGCAGATGGAGCCTAAAGGGCTTCCTCTGACCCAGCTCTGCCTCTGGCCTCACAGCTGGGAGATGAGGGGCCTGGGAGCCCGAGAGCGTGCCGATGGCTGTGCCTGGCTCTCCCTGTGGGACTGCCCTCTGGGTGTCACCTGCCTGCCTGCCGTGACCCTGGCTGGTGCCAGTCTGGGCTCTAGTGCTGGCCCAGGAGGGAGCCGCCTCTGAGGACTGCCTGCCAGGCTGCCTTTCGCAACTGTCCTGGGCTGCAGCTTGGCTGGTTTGTAAATACATGTGTTTTTGGCACCCTCTCCCCATTCGGCTGTATAATTGCTTTGCACATTCTTTTTTTTTTTTTTTTTTTTAATGTTTTATTTATTTCTAGGAGAGAGAGAGAGACAGTGTGAGCAGGGGAGGGTCAGAGAGAGAGGGAGTCACAGACTGAAATAGGCTCCAGGCTCTGAGCTGGCAGTCAGCACAGAGCCCGACGCGGGGCTCGAACCCATGAACCGCGAGATCATGACCCAAGCGAAAGTCGGACGCTTAACCAACTAAGCCACCCAGGCGCCCCTGCTTTGCACATTCTAAGGCTGACAGGTTCCTAATGGGGCTCAGCTGATATGGTGCCCAGCCCAGGGGCTCCCTCGTGGGGCCAGTAGCCCCCTTCTTGAGGTTCTGGGGTGTGGGGGACCCAGACATCTCTGACCCTTAGGGAGCTCCCACTGTGTGTCCACTCCGAGAGGTGGTGTAGGATAGTGGGCTGCGGGTTCACTCAGAGCTGTGTGTCCTGGGCTGGTGACTTTACCTCTCTGAGCTTCCCAGGTTCCTCATCAGGGCACAGTAGCAGCTCTTTCTGTTGTTTTGGGGAGGATGGAATGAGGGCCATCTGCGCAAAGTTCGGGAAGGAGTGTGCATGACATAGAGAGCATTTCCCCTTCCCATTTTGCAGATGAGGAAACTGAAGCACAGAGAGTGGAAGCCACCCCAGGTCATGTGGTGCGTTAGCCAGGGCTCTTTGTATGCTAGATTTCAGACATCTTCTTCCCAGCTGTGGGGCTAAAAACTGTTTTGGAAGAGAAACAGAGGGGATCTTCATTTCTTATAAACCAACCAGCATTTAACAAGCCTCCTCTCCAAGCTCTTTAAATGGCTTCCAGTCCATGTGGAAGCCTATGCAGAGCAGGGGCTCAGAGAGGTTAAGAGACATGCCTCTGGTCACACAGTGGGGAAGGGCTAGTCCTGTAGGTGGTACAGCCCCAAACCAGGGCTCCACATACCTGCATTCTGGCTTTGCTGAGGGATTTGGACAAGTGACATCTCCTCATTGGGCTTCAATTTCCTTTGTGAGCCAGGCAGATATTAGAAAGAGAGCTGCTGGAGGGAATGGTGTGATAGAGCCCGAGGAATCTGGGGGCCTGGCTGGCTCAGGGTGTGTGTCCATGGACCCCGTCAGGCCTAAAGACACTGTCACATACACGCTCAGCTTCCTCTAGCTCTGGGCAGGCCCTCCTGCATCGGGTGCGCCTGTCTGCAGTCACATGGCTGCCGGAGCGCACACACAGGCGCTCACAGCCGTTGAGCAGACACGTGTGTCGGTCCCACCTGCAGTTTCCCTGCACACACACCAGCGTATGAGTGATCATGCCTGTACCTGGGCGTGCGCACATATCCCTCCCTGATCCCAGCAAAATATACCAACGCTTGACAATTGATTTGCCTCCTCCTTCACCCCCCTTGTCCCTGAAAAGATTTCCAGGGAAACAAAGTAAAAGAGAAAGGAGACATCAGAGAGGGTATAGAAAGAGAAGAGGCTTCTGGGATGCTTTTGTATTGCAAGTACATGCTCAATTTAGTCTTTGAGTTCCCTAATGGCCAAGGTAAAAAGGGACGAGTGAGCTTTTTATCTCACTTCCCTCATGGGATTGCTATGAGGACCAAGCAAGATCTTGCCTATGGAAGCACGTTGCAGGTCGTGAGACCTGTGTTAAGAGAGGGTACGAGGGGCAGTTATTAACAGTGTCTGATCTCACGGCTGGGACCCAAACTCCAGCCTTAGCTCCATGTGCCAGACCAGAAGGCCTCCCTGGTCCCCTGTCGTCCCTCTCTTGAGGATGGCCATCAGGACTTTGTTCAAGCTCCCCCTTCAGTCAGAACACCTGGCCCCCTACCACCCCCAAGCAGTGTCTGCTCCCGGAATCCTTCCCCGGATGCACCAGGCTGGGGCCAGGTCTGCTCTAGGCTCTGTGATCCCATCACATACCCCAGTGGATTCAAACCTCCACTTATACGTACCCTCCCTTGCCAGAACCCTTGAGGGCAGGGGTGGGAGCTCTGTTTTTGGCACCCTGTGCTTGGTACAGAGTTACTGCCTAGGAGGGGTTTGCTGAATGAATGAATGAATGAATGCATGTATGTTGGTAATGAGCTCATACCCTGTCCTCTGGTCCCCATCTGTCCCTCTAGAACCCTGGCTCTGCAGTGCCTGGCCCCAGACGTCTCCTTCCCTGAGCAGTCTAGGCAGGGAGAGAGCTGGAGCCCGAACTTTCTGGAGCCTCAGTTGCAGGTGGGTGGCCAGGGCCAGATCAGGGCAAGAGGTGACCGCTGACCGTCCCCTCTGTTCTGTTCGCTCATTTGGTCGCTGAATTCTTTTCCCGCATTTTGCTACTAATTCTTGTCGATGTCTCAGGCACCCTTCTGATGAAGGAGCTGTCTTATCCCCATTGTACAGATGTGTAAACCAAGACCTAATGGGCACGTGATCTTCCAGTTTGTAGGAGGTGGTCAGTGGGCCTGGAGGGACGTGTCTGTCCTCTGAATGCTTACACCCTGAGGGGCAGTCAAAAGGGAGGGGAAAACAGCTGGAGGGCGACAGCAATGTGAGGAGGAGGGGACACATGTGAACGTGGGAGTCCCGAGGTATCCTTGAGGTGCACCTCACTCCACGCTCACTGGTCCCTGGCGCACCTGCAGCCTCACACCTTCACACATTCTCACACTTGGTAGCCCGTACTCACCTTACACACCAGTGGGTGCCCACTTCCGTCCCCTCCACTCCTTTCCTCAAGGCCCGGCCACCCCAGCTACACCCCCATGCTCAGCCGGCACACCCGTCCTCTCCTACATGTTCACACACACCCCTGTGTCCACACCCTGAGGAGACACATTCTGGAGACACACACACAGTCCCCGTCCCTCCCAGGACCCCTCTCAACGATGGCCCCCACCCACGGGGCCCTGGGCAGCTTGGGCACCAGGCTGGTTCCCGTCGGGTGGGGGTGGGGCAGGTGTCTCCAGCTGCTTGGGCTTGGCTGAGGGTGGGGACGCTGCCCTGCCCAGGGTGCGGGGCTGGGCCAGGGCGCTCACACCTGGGCTGATCTGCCTGGGGCTGGCGCCATCACCGCGGCCGCTCCCTGGGCCCTCCAGCCTCTGAGAGCACAGCCCCTGCCGGGCTGGGGACCCCAGCCTCGCATTCCTGGCATGGCTGGGGAAGCCTGAGGAGGGGCCAGGTGGGCAGGCCCGGGCCAGGCCGGTCTTGCTAATTTCGAATCCCAGTTTCCTGTGCCACCTCGGGTGGCGTGTTCTCAACATCAGCTTACCTGTTTGTAAAATGGGTATATGATGACAATGTCCCCCGCGTGGTCGGTGGGAGAACAAAATAAGAGCTGGCTTTCCTGCTGATCCCTCACCACGTCCTTTCCTCCCTCAGCTGGAAGCTGACTCCCTCACATGTTCTGTTTTAAAAACAATTTTTCTTGGGGGTGCCTGGGTGGCTCCGTCAGTTAAGCATCAATTCTTGGTTTCATCTCAGGTCATGATCTCACAGTTCGTGAGGTCAAGCCCCGTGTCGGACTCCATGCTGACAGCACGGAGCCTGCTTGGGATTCTCTCTCTCCCTCTCTCTGCCCCTCTTCTGCTCGCACAAACACACTCTCTCTCTCCAAATAAATAAACTTAAAAAAATAGAAAGACAAGGGGCTCCCGGTGGCTCAGTCAGTTAAGCCTCAGACTTCGGCTCAGGTCATGATCTCACAGTCTGTGGGTTCGAATCCTACACTGGGCTCTGTGCTGACAGCTCAGAGCATGGAGCCTGCTTCGGATTCTGTGTCTCCCTCTCTCACTGTCCCTCCCCTGCTCACTCTGTCACTCTCTCAAAATAAAACAAAGACATTTTAAAAAGTTTTAAAAAAATAGAATGACAAAAACAGCTTTATGGAGTGATCATTCTCATGCGCGTAATACGCGTGCAAATCACTTACTTGAGAGCACAATTTAATAGCATTCAGTACATTCACAGACAGTGCAACCAGCACCACTTCAGGGCATTCTCATCGCCACAAAGAGAAACCTGGTCTCCTTCCCCTCCTATCCCCCCGACCCCTCGCCCCAGCCCCCTGCAACAACCGATCTGCTTTCTGTCTCCAGAGATGCGCCTGTGCCGGACAGCTTGTGTCAGGGCAATGACATTACATGTGCTCTTAAGTGACTGCCATCTTTCACCGAGCGTAACGTTTTCCAGATTCATCCACAGTGTAGCTCATGTCAGCGCTTCCTTCCTACAGGGGTTATGTGGGTGAGCTTTCCATGTTTTGTTTATCTGTTCGCCTGCTGATGGACGTTTGGGTTGTTCCCACATTTGGGCCACCACGAATAGTGCGGTTCTGAATATTCAGGCCTTACCTTCCACTGATTCTACCTGACTTGATCAGTTTCATCTCTGATCTCTGAACCAAGTCAGGAGGCAGGAAGGGCGATGTTGGAGGACAGTGAGCCAAGTAGGGACTCTGTCCCATGGGATTCTGGGTGGGAAGAGGTGGCTGGCCGTGGGTGGGCGGGGGGGATTTGCACACATACCTCCTTTCCCTCCTGCCCTCCCTCCTCCTACCCACTTGATAGTGACAGTCAAAGGCAACATTATACCAAGGGCTTTGGACACTGAATAGCAATGGATCCTAAAACAAACAAACAAACAAACAAACAAACGGTGAAGTGGATACTAGATCCACATCTAGTTTACAGATGAAGAAGGTGAGACTCGGGGAGTTAAAATAACTTCTCTGAGTCACACAACTAGTAGGGCAGAAGTGGAACCCAGGCCTGTCTGGTCCTTGGAGAATGGGACCTGCCCTTCCCACCACCTTGGGTCTCAGTTCTGTCCCAATGCCACATTGCTGATTTGACTTGATTTGATTCGATTCGATTCGATTCAATTCAGTTTCTTTGTGCACAGGAGTGTGCCAGGCCAGAAGAGCTAAGGAGGGTAATGGGAGATGCGGTGGCAGGACCTTGGTGAGATTTGGTTTGTGCCAACCCTGGCTTGGGCCCCAGGATCCAGATCTGAGCAAGACACTGTCCCTAGAAGCTGAAGTCAAGTTGGGGGAGGGGTGCAGACCAAGGCGGGTTGGCACAGACAACCTGGTGAGGCAGGGGATGGGAGGGCATAAAGGCAAGCCTCCTGGGATGGAAGTACTTTACTGGGTCTGGACAGCTCCTGGAGGAGGTGTTCCTGGCAGGGGGAACAGCATGGCAGAGACATGGAAAAGAGAAAGAGGAACAAAGAACAGAGTCTCTTGGCCTCCTGGAGTGGTTCTGTGGGTGGAGCCCAGGGTGTGAGGGGAGGTGCTGATGCATGATATTGAGAGACAGAGGCGCAGGACCCTGAAGGCCTGGGATGCCAGGCAAAGAAGCATCGACCTTCTATGGACCATGGGAAGACACTGAGGAGTCCAGAAGGAAGAGTGGCACGCATTTTAGAAACTACTCTGGGGTGGAAGTGGAGAGAGTCAAGGCAGGGGTGGGGTGAGTGGTGGGGGTTCCCGACAGGAGTGGGGTGGCTCAGGGGTGGCTGTGGCAGGAGGAGGGGTTGGCATGTGCCTGGATTGGGGAAAGAAGCAGGTCGAAGATCTGAAAAAATCCAGGAGGTGAATCGGCAGGATTGGACATGTAGGAGCCCAGAATGCTGGGGCCTGGGAAGACCCCAGGGTGTGCAGACCAATATTTCTGGGGAACCCTCTGTTTGGGTGAGCTCTGCCACAGAAACCCAACAGCCCCAGCGACCACGTGGCTGAATCTACGGACGCGGCTGGGCTCAAACGGCGGCGCACAGGCTGCGGAGACAGGAGGCGGATCTGTGGGTCCCGGCTGGTTGGATCAACCGGCACCTCCCGGGGGATGAAAGTGGTCCCTCCCTGTCTTCATCATGGTGGTTGGCCGGCTATAGAGACTTGTCAAAACCCACCCAACTGTCCATTGAAGACCCAGGTCTGTTTCCCCGGGTGTAAATCATAGCAGATTCAGTAGCTGGGAAAGAAAGCTCTGGGGTGGGCAGGGGTGGGAGTGGCCCTTGGGCCGCTTGGGGCACATCTCTCACCCTGCAGCCAGGAGAGCCCAGCTCTGCCAGTAGGCCTGAAGCTTCAGGCCTAGAGCCCTTCCCCGTGGTTCCCAGGGTGTCCCTGCCCCCGCCTGGCAGCACCCACCTGCCCTGCTCAGGCTGGTCCCTGCAGGAGGGACCCCCGGCTGTCCCTCCTGCAAATCCTGAATTAATGAATCCTAGGAATCTGCTGCTTGAGAACAGCCACTTCTTTGGGGTTTCAGTGAGAACGACAGGGATTAGGGCCTGGCTGGCGGGACACCTCCTCCCGGGGGGCTCGGTTTTCACCCCAGGAGAAATCTGAACTGGCCCCCCCCCCAGGCCCCACTCTTGCTTCCCCTTTGCATCAATCCCTTGTTCGTACAAGAGGCATTATCTATCTAATCCCTCCCCGCCCTGGCTGGCTCCCCGGAGGTGGGGGCAGGAGTGGGTGGGGCCCATGCTGCCCCCCTCCTGGCTGCTCCTGGCCCTTGGTGCCCAGGGATGTCCCCTCCTCACTCCTCCCGGCCAGGGAGCTGGACCATGGGGTGAGGTGGGACTGGGGGATGGTGGGTAGGCTCCCGAGTACCAGACCTGGCCAGCACCTCTCTGAGTGCACAGGTGCACAGACTTCTTGGGGTTTGTGGAGTTGGCTGACATGAATGGAACGGGTGGGTGACTGGTATCTCTGTCCTCACCCCCCCTGCCCTTACTTCGTTCTGAAGGGGTCAGCAGTACAAAGGGCCAGATTGATGACTCCTGCTCGGATCAGGTGCGCTGGCTGTCAAACTTGTGTAGTATCCCCTGCAGGGGCGGGGGTCCCACAGACCTGACTCTGAATCCAAACTCCACCACTCACGGGTCTGTGACCTTGCGCAGTTTTCTTTTCTATAAAATGGGAATAATGAGGGTGTTTTCTCCAAAAGGAAGGGAGGGCATAAATACAAAATAGTGCTTTTGGAGTAAATGTACATAAACGGTGGTGGTTTAGTTTTATTAAATAATTATGCCGGATACTGGCTGCCTCTCTGCATACCTACTGATGCCCACACCTGAAGCAGGCACCTATCTGGACGTCTTCATATGTGCACCGGCCCCCAGAGACCCCTAACATGGCACCACGGGGAGGGAGCCCATTTCCTGGTCGCTTGAAGACTATGGTATCTCTTTGCTGGCTGTGTTTACCTGTGTGTGGGGTCCCTGACAGCCTAGGGAGTGTGTGAGTGTGGATGTGAGGTGTGTCAGGAAGCTGAGGCAGACGGGGGTCAGGGGGAGGGGGGGGAGAGCAGCCCGGGCAACCTTAGCCAGAGGCACAGTTTTGCCGTGGGCTGTTCCCAGCTGTGGCCCCCGAGATGATGGGAGAAGACCCTTTGAGATGGGACCAAGGGCCAGGTGGCTCTGACCTCCATATGTAAGGTCACTCAGATGGCCTGGGTGGCTGGGGTTGTAGATTTGGGGGAAGATGCTGAGCTGGGCCTTTTGCAAGGATGCCTTAGCTTCTGGGAATTCAGAAGGGACAACACACGATTGTCTTCACTGAAAGCTCACGGTCAACCCCCCCACTGCCGCTAGTGTGGGGAGGCCTGTCCTGCGGCTCTGGAAGCCCCTGGAAGTTCTCTGTCCTGCGGGAGTCCTGACTCCAGCCACAGGAAGAGGGCTGAAAGCTCTCCTCTCTTACCCTCCTCTTCGGCCAGAGCCCTGATGCTGATGCCTGGAGCCCAGCTCCCCTGCTTCTCTGCTCAGGACAAGCCAGCCACTAGGGGTTTGGTCCCAGGTGTCCCTCTTCCCTGCTGGGGGACCACAGCATCCTGTCCCTCAAGGGGTGGGTGGCACTTACTTGCTGAAGCCCCCTTCAGCTTGACTGTGTGAGAAGGGCTCCCTGATTTGGGCTCCTATTTATCCATCTGGGTCCCCTGCTCTGGGCTGTGGAGCCCAGGAGAGATGACACTTGCTGGGTAGGTGCTGAGTGGAGAGTCAGGAGGCCTCTTTGGGCCTCAGTTTCCTACCTGGGGAAAGAGGAGGCTGCGCTCTCTCAGCCAGGAAGCGAGGCCCATCAGTGGTCAGGGTGTGGGAAGAGAGGGGAGGGAGGGGAGTGGCTGGGCGGGGCAGGGCAGGGGTGGCCCTCACCCGGGGGCTTACAAAAGAGTCATGTGTCCTCCGTGGGCAGTGCAGGGCTGGCCCCGGCATCTGCTCTAGGGATGGGGATTTGGCTTCAGAGCAAGGCTTTATTATGTTTCCTTTTTAATTACGACGGTCTTGGCTCCTACAACAGCAGCTTTTGTTGGGGCAGCTTAGGAAGGGGGGAGGCAGGGCTGGCCAGTCTGGGGCTGGAGGGACTCCACGGGGGGGCGTGGTGCTCAGAACCCCCTTCTTGGTTCCCTGGGAAGGGAGGTGCAGGCGTGAGAGGGAGGACGGCTCTGGTTTGGGGGTTGGGCGGGGGAAACTGAGTGTGAGCCAGACACGTCTCCGTGCTCTGCTTCTTCGCCAAGCTCCAGATTCTGACATGCAACATTGCAGATACCTGACCACCCCATCCCAAGGATGGCCCTTGGGAATCTCAAGTTCAATGTCAAGCCCCCTAAACTGGCTCATATTCTGGGTTCTCCAACTCAGTGAATTCATTCATTCAACAAACATTTATTGACCACCTACTGTGTGCCAGACCTTGGTGCCTGGAGCCCATCAGTGAACAAATAGACCTAAATCTCTCCCCATGGACCTGACTGACTAGTGCTTTTCTGCTCAGGAGTGTGTCCTCACAGCCTCCAGGAAGGGGTGGGGCGTTGCTGTGAGCCCACAGGACAAAGGTTGGCACCCAGTAGGCTCTTAGGAAATGTTGCTTTACTGAAGAAGGAAAGAACCATCTGGAAGGCAGATGGAACAGAGGGTGTTTGGGTCTCGACAAAGGTGGTGAGGGAGACTCACAGGCTGCTAACACCAGAGGCGGGGAAGGGATGGCTAACTTGCCTTCATGCATCTGGTGTGACGCTGGGTCACTCATCCCTGAATGCATCTGTTATCTTGTGTTTTGAGAACGCAAATAAGAAAATCTTCAAATAAGAAAGAGGTTAAATAAGCAAATATGTTAACAACCCAAAACCTCCTGTATGAGATTTCTAAAACTTGCATTCCTCTGTCTTCCCCTAGAAAATAAAGCATGTGCGTTTTGGACAGCCAACCCTACTGTTTCCCAGATGTGTGACCTTGGGCAAGTCACTTTGCTTCCCACCGTCTGAATCTCCCCATCTGGAACCTTGCCTCGAGGGTTGAATGGGGCAATGACTGTGAACTTGGGAGTAATTATTACTGTACTCATGCCCCCGGGGTAGTGCGGGCGAGGCCTGGGGAAGGGGGAGGCTCTTCCCCATGAGACCTGCACAGCCCCCACCCTCCACAGACACCTGGGTCCTTGAAACTCTGGGGTCCTGGCCGTGCAACACAGGTGTGTCCTCAACGTTAGTGGTCTTCACCCATGACCTCCTGCTCGCTTCCCAGGCCTTCTCACCTGGGACTCCAACCACTTCCTAGTGGCTTAGGGGCAGTCGGGACTCCTGGCCTCTCTAGTCCATTGGACCTGGACCTCCCCCTCCAGCCCCCCGCTAGCTGGGTTCTGAATAGCAGGGGCCAGGGACACTGTTGAGTGGCAGGGAAACGGGAAGCCGGCTCAGGCTTGCAACAGAACAAGTTCCACTCCCGAAGCGTTCGCTTGGGGGAGGGGTGGAGGTTCCTCTGGTCCCACCCATCATCCCCACCTCCCTGGTCCAGAGTGAGGATCTCTGTTCAGGTCCTCGGAAAACTTTTCTTGGACCACTCTAAGCAAAATAGCACATCCCTTCTCCTGGCTCCCCAGTTCCCAGCGGCACATTGTCACATGGGCTACAAACACAGTTCTAGAGCCTGGCTGCCTGGGCCAGAGTTTGCCCATGGACTGGGGACTTCTCAAAGATGGGGTCTTTTGTCTCTTCACTGCTATATCGCAGCCCCAAGCACTTTCCCCATTTTATAGATGGGGAAACTATGGTTCAGAGAGGGCAACTGACTTTCCTGCGACCACACAGCAGATCCTTGTTCTCTCTGGAACACCCCCCGCCTCCGTTTCTCTGGTTGCTAGTAGTCAAATACCCCTCCTCACCTCTCCCCCTGCTCTGGACAAGGCTCCCATTGCTCAGGTCCCCACAGCCTCCAGAAAAGGCTGGTCCCATGGAGGGGAGCTGTGATTTAAGGCTGGACCCAAGTACTGATGCGTGAGAGGGGAGCAAGTGGAGGCAGTGCGGGGCACCCCATCTGGACAGGGAGGCTGCAGCCCCATCTGAGGGCCAGAGAGCTGGGCTACTCTGGGGGTGGTGTCGGAGGCCCAGGCGTCATGACTAGGGTAAGGGGTGTTTCCTGCCTCTGCCTCAGGCCTAGGACGTAGGCTGTGGCCCAGGGGCCCTTCCAGAGGGTGGGGACTAGGGCGGGAGTGGGAGCCTCCTCCTGGGACTCAGTGGGAAGCTTTGGCCAGCAGGGCTGGGCCCCGAGAGGAAGTTTGCTTTTTGCTCAAGCAGCTGATGGTTCCGGGGCCACATGTGTGGACAGAGAAATAAAACACCTGGGTCCTGGTCTCAACTCTGCCACCATCTCGCTGTGTGACCTCAGGCAGGTCACTCTCCTTTTCTGGTCCTCAGTTTCCTCATTAGGATTATTTGGAGGCCTCAGGTCCTATCCAGCTGTGAGCTTCCATCATCTTTGGCAACAAAGGAGGAAAGCCTCAGCTCTAAGAGTCTAGAGACAAAGAGAACGGTTCAAATATATTAAGATTAGAAGAATTCTATCTTTCTGAGACACCAAGAATAAAAAGAATGATTCAAACAGTCTGGGTTTTAGGGAGGGATCATCAGGTAGCTAAGATTCAAGAAAGGGAGCTCCCTGGGTCCCTGACAGTGGTGGCCTTAGCTGGTGGCCTTAGTTATTACTGTCACTAGGTGGTCCAGAAGGCATGTCTGCCTCCAGAGCACAGCCCATGGGAGTGGAGAGCCCTGGGGAGCTGGGGAGGGGGGGAGTGGGGAGAGGAGGGCCCGCAGAGGCCTGTTGGTTTCTGGAAGCCACAGCTGGCACAGGTGGGCCCCAAGAGCTGGTCCATTCTGGTCCTGAGCTGGGGCCAGGGGAGCAGCCAAGACCCCTGCATGTCCCGGTGTTTCTGCCGAGACCCACCCAGCTGCCGGGGGCTGCCGCTCTGGGGTCGTGCCTGCCTGAGCGCAGAGTGAGAGGGGTAACACGTACATAGGGGCCCTAGGGGTGGCGGGGCTCCTGGCCTCCTTGTAGCCTTGTGGGTGGGTGGGGGCTGCCTTCCTGGTGTGGCCTGGACCCTAGGAAGAGCTTCCCTGGGCACACGATCTCACTGTTCCTTGTTGAGACAGGGCTTCCGGAGGAAAGGCGAGAGAGGCTCTGGCCCTGGCAAGGTCTAGGGTGGCGGCATGTGGGAGAAGATCCCGGGCTGCCCACCCACCCACCCCGGGGAACATGGCACAACCCTTCTAGAACCCGTGCTTCTTCATCTGCAAGACGGGGTCGACACTCTTGCATTAAATGAGCTGAACAGTGGACAGTGCCTTGCAGACCCAGTGTTCGCGGGAGTCTACAGGGTAAAGATGGGGGTCCCGACAGGGAGGGAAGAAGGGACTTGCCGGCTGAGGTGCCTTAGAACCGAGGCCCCCATGGTCTCCCCCCTCTCCTGCCTTCTGGCCTGGGACTCGGTTCAGAGGCTCCCACAGCTGCCTTTTCCCTTTGCTCCAGAAACTGTAAAAGTGAAAACTCCCCACTTACCAGTCAGTGAGAAGCTGGCTGTGGGGCTGGGGCTAAGAAGCGGACTCAAGGTGGGATTCTAGGTCCCGAGGTATGGGGCAGACCCACCAGGGGAAAATCTCGCATTTCTTCAAGTGATACCTAGACCCTGGGGGAGCGGGAGGTGATGCGGGAGCTGGTGAGCCTGGGATGGCCTGGGGTCACCTTATTTCAGATGCACACACGTGTGTGTGTGTGTGTGTGTGTACAAACAGGAATGCTATTTTAACTGACTGCATACCATTCTTTTCCTATCACTTATCTACTGTTCCTTTACATCTAATCTATTAGGCTTCATAAGGGGTTTGATGCAGCTGTAAGAAATATTTATAATTCGAATGAATAATATTAAAACATCCATCAGAAGTTTCTATAGTGCGGGGCACCTGGGGGGCTCAGTCGGTTAAGCATCTGACTTTGGCTCAGGTCATGATTTCATGGCTTGTGGGTTCGAGCCCTGTGTTGGGCTCTGTGCTGACAGCTCAGGGCCTGGAGCCTGCTTTGGATTCTGTGTCTCCTTCTCCCTCTTCCCCTCCCCCACTCATGCTCTGTCTCTCAAAAACAAATAAAACGTTGGGGTGCCTGGGTGGCTTAGTCTGTTAAGCGTCCGACTTTCGCTTAGGTCATGATCTCGCGGTTCGTGGGTTCGAGCCCCTCGTCGGGCTCTGTGCTGACTGCCAGCTCAGAGCCTGGAGCCTATTTCAGAGTGTGTCTCCCTCTCTCAGTTCCCTCCACCTTTCTAAGCCTCCGTTTCCACATCTGCAAATTGGGGAGAGTAGTTCCTGCCTCCTGATGTGGAGATTATAGGAGGTAGTGTTTGTAAATGCCTGGCCCGGCCCTTGGCATGTAGACGGTGTCCCAGCTGAGGCAAGGGCAAGGGCAAGGGCAAGGGCAAGGGCTTCCTGCACTTCCTACTTGACCCGTGCTGGAAAGGAGCCATCCAGATAGGCTTCCCCGAGGGGGTGTGGCCTTTGAAGCTGTTCTAAGTTAGAATCCAGGTGGGAGCCTCTGGAAATGGGTCCCTCCAAGAGGGTCCCTCCAAGAGGAGGGGCCGGGGCAGTGGGCTCCTGGGCGGGGAGGAGTTGGGGGCCAGGCGCTGGGGGGGAGAAGCGGGGAGGTGATGTAGGCAGCCAGGAGGATGGGCTTGTGGGGTCTGCCCCACACCAGGGAGTAGGACACTGGTCCCCACTTTCTCGGGTATGAAACAGCTCCTCAGGCTGCTGCCTGACAGCGGTGGGGAGGGCGGGGTCTTTGCCTGACACTTTTTAGTTTGTGGTGTGTTGGGCTCCCTTATAGCAACATTGAAATTTAAAACCCCCAAATAAAGAACAATCATTTTAACAAGAAGGAAATGCAGGTCAGAGAACAGAAGTGACCAGCCTGGGGTGGCAGGGCCAGGGCTGGGGCAGGACCGAGCTGGCGTCAGAATTTGGGGGTCCCCATCCCTGCACCCACAATCCTTCTGCTCCTCGGGGCACCACCCACCCAGCGGCCCCCTTCCTGGTGCTCGTGGCCTTTATTGGGTCCTTAGCGGGCTCTCAGAGACCTGGCACCTGCTGCCTTCTCTGTTCTAATTAAAGGCGGGTGCTCTGGGGGGCCGACGAGGGGTGGCGTGCGGGGGGCTCTGGCTCGTGGCCACCCTGGGTGACACATTCCTGGCTCCTGACTCACAGAGAAATGTCTTCGTGTCTCCTTGGCACTTTTGGGCCCTGCAGCTGTGGCCACATTCCTTCCCCCCTCCTCCCCACTCCAGCCTGAGCTACAGCGAATTGTGCAGACCCATCCCAGGCTGTGGAGACTGAGGCCCCGAGGGGTGGGTGCTGTGCCAGGACAGAGTCAGGGCGAGGGGGAAGCCCTCACTTAGGGTGCTTTGGCCCTCACCTTTGGCTTATGTTAGTAACCCCAAAGCTGAGAAACCCAGGCCCGGGGCTGGAGCAGGACTTTGGTGCCCGCATTCTGCATTTGCTCCTTAAGCCTCCTGCTGCGGTTAAGCCCTGGGCTGGAACCCGGAGCCCCGGAGCTGGCCCCGTGTCGGCTCCCGGTGGTCAGTAGCCTCTTCCGCCACCCCTGGCCCAGCGTAGGAGACGCGCAAGGACCTGGCTCCTTCCTGCCCACCCTCAGAGCGAGGGAGCAGCGAGAAAAGCCCGCAGGAGTCTTGCGCTTGAAGGACGGACCCGCGATGCCCAGGAAGGTGTCGGGAGAACAAGCCGTGTCTTCTTTGGGCCTGAGTTCCATCCTCTGGCCGGTGCGGAGCCTAGATCTCTCTCTGGGCTCCACGGGCAGGGCTTCTAGACTCCTCGTCTGCACCGTGCGGTGTGGGCCTGGGTCACCAACGCAGGGTGGGCAAGCAGGCGACCTGGGCCTGTCGCCTGCTTTTAGGAGAACGTGCCCCTGGCACATGCCCATGTCCGTTCGTTAACAAATCGTCTGTGGCTCCGTGGATGGTTGTGTGGCTGTGAGGCCGTCTGGCCCTCGAGGCCCCGAGTATTTTCTCTCCAGCCCTTTACAGGAAAGGTCACAGTGATGGATGGATTTCAGGTGTAAGTCATGGGCCAGTGGGGGACTGATGGAAGGGGATTTATTTGAGGGTGGGGTGGGGCGGGAAGGGCTTATCTGCAAGAGGCCGTTGCCTCTAGTGCATGGCAGGTTCTTCCCTACGGCCTCAGTTTCCCCGTGGGTCAGTGGAAATCCCCGTCGGGGCCTGGCAGGGCTGTGCTGGGGCCCAGTGTGACAGCAAGTGAGGAGAGAAAGTCTCGTGCCCACGGCCAGGCAGCCTGAGCCGGGTTATTTATGGGTTTCCGCTGGGAGGGGGGCCACAGGCTGCGGGCCGTGTCTGACCTGAATTCTTACACTTACAGGAAATTAGAGCCCCTGGAAGCAGGTGCGCTGGTGATCCCAACACTCCGGTGGCCGAGAGGGTGACGTGGCTGAGGCGGCAGAGGGGGGAGTGGTGTGGACTGGATGGGGGCGGGGCCAGGTCAGCAGGCCCGGGGTCCCATCCCGCCTTCCTGCTGTCACTACAGGAAAATAGAATGACCACCACCGAGGGCATGCTGGGTTCTAGCTCTGCGCTTTGCTTGTGTTTGCTTAGTTGACCCTCACAGCATGCCTATGAGGTATGATTATTACCTCCATTTTACAGATGGGGAAACTGAGGCCCTGGGAGGTTCACTTACTTGCCTGTGAGCAAGGTGTTAGAGCCAGTATTTGAACCCAGGAAAGACTGTATTATTCCAAGTCTCGTGTCTCGTTATCGATACCAGCTGCCTTTGGGCAATGAGGGGGTTCTCCAAGAAAATTCCAGAATGTTCCATGAAAATTTTCTGGAAATTTCTCCAAGAAAATTCCAGAATGTTCCAACTTCCTTTGGCAGTTTTCTGCAAAGGTGTCAGTGGACACATAGCAGTGTGGGGCAAAGTTGTGGGGCAAAGAGGCGAAGCGGCCGACATCTTGTGTGCTTTAGTGAGTGCTGGGGGCGGCCCAGGGACTGCCACGTGGCCACAGGTCAGGACAGAACCTGGGAAGGCTGGAGCAACGGGGTCTGCCCTGAGGCCAGGTGGGCCGCAGGGGCCCGGGAGTGTGCACCTGTCTGAAGTGAGAATGGGAAGGTGGGTGGGAGAGACCGAGCATGTCCAGGGTGTGTGTGAGCTCACAGGGATGTGAATACACGTGCGGTACTGTGGGTGTGAGAGACGGTGTGTTTCAACATCTAGGGATGTGAGGGGCAGGATCAGGTCTGGTGTGGTCGAAAATGTACTCAGTTTTGGGGACTTCCTTTGTGAAAGATAATCCAAAATTATGAACACCAAAGGCTATAAAACGGGAAAAGAAACCGCAACAAATTACAACAGTTTTTAAAGCTGACAGATACCACAAACATTACCAAATCCAGAAAACAGCATAATATTTTTCTTCATCAACTTCCTGGCGTACTTCTATCCTTCTGATTTCCCTGCCTCTTTTTGGCTTTGACCATCATCTGGACATATTGCTAGGCCCTCGCAGGGTCTTGGAAGGGGCCTGCAGCCCAAGCCTTAGGATGTGTGAGTTTGTGTGGTAACGTGTGCATGTGTGTGCGTAGGGGTGCAACCAAAAGTGAGGTTGTGTTTCACAGAAGAGTGAGAGATGGAGAGCAAGATTTTCATAGCAAAATGGCTCAATGAATATTCGTTGACTGCGTAAAAGAGAGTCTAACGTATGTGCCTACCTGTGTGTGTAGGACACATACGTGTGTGTTTAAGCATGTGTGTGTGCACATGCAAATGTGTGAGTGTGTAGTAGTGTCTGTGAGGAAAGAGGGTGTGTGTGTGTGAGTCTGTGTGGGGTTCCCTGGGTGTCTTTTCATTGGCATTCCGGTTTTGGGGAAGCTCTCCCTGTCTATATGCTATCTCCACCCCACTCTCTACCCCAGGGGCAGATGGGCACAGACATGCTGTGGCATTCGGTCCAGGCCTTTCAGGGACAGGCTTGGTGTGCGGAATGCACAGCTCCTTCCCCTGCCCCACCTCCCTTCCTCCCACTGATGAAATATCGGTAATTCAATCCACGGAGAGGCTCAGTGTCCTGGGGAGAAGTTGGCATGGGCCATGTGTGCACGCGCGTGTATGTGTGTGAGAGAGAGTGTGTTCCACAGCATCTGAGTCCCTCAAAGAACATGTTGTTCATGTCCTTCCTTGTACAAATGGAGAAACTGAGGCTCGGGGGGTAGGGAAGGGGTGTGTCTGGACAAATTAGTGGGGCCAGGTTGGGGCTAGAATTCAGATCTCCTGGGCCAGTGGTTGCAATTCAACTAATTCTGAGCACTTGCTGTGGGCCGGGCATAGGGTCAGTTGAAGGGGTGGAGGGTGTTTGGCTGGGAAGAAGTGTCCCTGACCCAGAGGTGCTTCTATTTGTGTTTCAGGAGGAGGGCCAGGTTTCTGGGGGTGGCAGGTATTGGCTGCTGAGGAGACTAGCACCCCATTTGGGCTAGAGTAGTGGGTTTGATGGGATGAGGGGACAGGGTAGCCAAGTGGAGGCGACCCCAATTCTGGCCTTTCTCACTGCTTACCCCCTTCCCCATCAGCTTTCCCCCAACAAACAGGTCCTAACCCAACCATATTCAGGAAAGGCCCTGGATTTGAGCTGCTGTCACCCCAGGTAACTTCTTTCCTTTCTAGTGGGGAGATGGGCATGTCAGAACAAACCTGAAACGGAGGCAGGACTGGGCTGAAGTAAAAAACAAAGACTCTTGGGGCGCCTGGTGGCTCAGCTGGTACAGTGTCTGACTTCGGCTCAGGTCATGATCTCACAGTCCGTGGGTTCGAACCCTGTGTCGGGCTCTGTGCTGATGGCCCGGAGCCTGGAGCCTGCTTCAGATTCTGTGTCTCCCTCTCTCTCTGCCCCTCCCTCACTCGTGCTCTGTCCCACTCTCTCAAAAATAATTAAACATTAAAAATTTTAAAAAACAAAAACAACAAAGACTATTGAGAGCTAAGCTGCCTGATCAATGCTGCTTCAAATCAGCTGATCAGTGCTTGGTTCAAATGCTGATCCAAGCGGCTGTGTTACTTAATGTCTCTGCGCCCAAGTCCTCATCAATGGGGATGACAGCAGGGATGACCTTAGAGGGTCATCGTGAAGACCAAATACCTCACATCAAGAGTTAGTGCCTAACATAGTAAGGCCATGTGTGTGATAGCTGTTACTCTAATGGTAGGAATTACATCCAGATGGAGAGATGTCTTCTCATCTGAGCAACCTAGGAGGGCTTCCTGCAGAAGGCGGCAGCCTGGTGCAGTAATGAGAAGGTGATCTTGGGGAAGACCAGGATTGGGACTGCAGCTTGGTTCTTTGGCCTGTGTGCCCTGCATGAGTCATGGGCCTCTTGATCCTAGGTTTCTCTCCTGTGAGGAAGGTGAATGCATTAACAACAGTCAACCAGTCCTGAGCTCCTCCTATACCTTCAAGCACAAAGCCAGTGCTTAGGGCCTTATTTAATCCTTATATCCACCCCTGATGGGGGAGCAGATAAAGAAACAGGCGCTCGGGAGGTGAGGGCACTTGCCTGAACTCACGCCATTCAGAAGGGCAGAGCGGAGATTGACCTCAGGTGATCTGAGCCATTGACTGGTTCCAGGCACCTATGTGCTGTGAGTAAATAGCTGTTATTATAAATGAATAGTGAGAGGTATCAGAGCAAGTTTGTATAAGAGAAGCAGGTTTTCCACGGGGAGCAGAGGGAGTGGGAAACCCAGTGGAGAGCATGGGTTGAGCAAAAGCAGGGAGATGGGAAAGGGTCTTCTTTCCTCAGAGCCTGTGCTTTTTTACCTACTGCAGGGGAGGTGTTTGGAGGGCGTTTACTCATTTCCCCAGGGGACAGAACTCCCTGTGGCCAGGGGTCTTTGGGGAAGACCTAGAACTGGGGGTCAAGGCGGAGGAGAACTCTCAAACCTGTGGTAGGCCCGCTTTAAGTTGTACTCTACAGAAGGAGAAGCCCTGGGTCCCGCTAGAGCGGCCCCCAGCCCCCCGACTCAGTCCATCCCCTCCTGGGCCTGCTCTGGGCTCTGGGACCTGATAGCTCTATGCTGCATCACCTGGCTCCTACCACCGAGAGGGTAGGAAAGAAGAGGACTTCTTCTCTGTGGAGTCCCCACGGGCTGGCCTTAACCCTCTTCAGCTCTCGACATGGGCAACATGGTGCGCTGCCTGGGTTCTAGTACCTGCTTCCTCTCTTTGCCCTCGGGCGTAAGGCTGCTAATAGTGCCCCGCTGCTGCCAGGCCTTGGGCACTGCCCCATGCCTTGCTGGGTTCCCTGAACTCCACCCATTCCTTTTGCGTGATTCTGTTTCCTGCAAGGACCCTGCTGTGTCTCTCCAACTGTCCCCAGCCCTTCCCTCACTCTCTCTGCTGGCTTGGGCTCCTGCCCTCCTCTTAGCTGGCCTGAAGAATGTCACTTTCAAGTTCTCAGTGGGCCCCTGAGCTCGTGGGAGGAGGGCCCCAGAGTCATTTCAACAAACACCAAACTCAACGACCACAACTTTAAATAAATAAGGCGTGGTAGATGGTGTGACGGCTCAGCCCCAGTCTGGCACCGCTCCGGGTGTCCACAACTCTCTGGGGCCTTCTGGCCTCGCCCTGTGTCTGGGCCCCACTGAGAAACTAACTGACCCCCTCACAGCAGCCCTGGGAACCCAAACCTCTGCAGCTTCTCCTGAGGGTTCATTGAAGGAGGGCTCTTCTCACATCCATGCCCCTTGTCTCCAGCTTCATGTCCATGTCTCCTAGTTCAGCCCTTTCGTGGACATCTTAGCCAACCCCAGCCACCCTCAACCACCTCCTAGGTACAAGGCACAAGAAGACACTGCAGCTGTGAACAGACTGTGGGGGGCAAGGGCAGAGACATGCTGCGAATACAGCCAAGCAGGAGAGGGTGTTGGCCTGGGTCAGGGGGTAGCCGTGCGGGTGGAGGGAACCAGCCGGATTCCCAAGCAGACCCCATGCGGGAAACGCCATATAATTCTTTGGGCAAACCAAGGCTCCTGAATTTCATTCTAAGAATTTGTATCCTGTCCCTGTGAAGCAGCCCGTCCACTCTTCCCTTTGGGAAGGTGGATGAATGCAAGCCAGGAGGGGGCCGTTGAGTGTCTCGTCATTCCTTGTATATTGCTTTTTAAAAACTGTGTGGTCTGTGTGCTCAATGGCCACCATCCCCCTGGTGCATCCAGCTTAGAGTGTTGCAGGTCACTGTGTGAGATCCTTCCCCCCCACCTCATTTTTTCCTGATAAAAAGACCTGCTGTTTGTGTGCCTTCCTCCCTGCAGGATCCTGAGAGCCCAGACAGTGCCTGTCATAGAGTCAGTAATAACTGAACACCTACGCTGTCTCGGGCACACGTTATCCCCTTGAAACTTCCACCCAGCCCGGAAGGCTACTACCGTGTTCTTAGAGCTGTGTTTCCTAGATTAGGACCTGTGCTCAGGGTCCCAACACTGGGTGGCGGCAGAGCTGGGATTTGAACCCAGGCTTGCTTGACTTCCAGCAATGCCTGTGTCCCTGCGCCCTCTCTCTCACCCCCTTCTTTCTTCCCTCCCCACCTGGTCCCTTCCTCCCAAGCAAGGCTGAGCCAGATATAAGACTGGGGTTCCAAAGACCTTCCTCCTACTTGGTCCAGAGATAAATATTTGTTTCTCCCAGTGTAAATACCCCTCTGTGTTTAATGAGGCAATCCCAGGGCCATTTCCTGGCACGGCTCAGTGCCTGGAAGTCTCTTTCACTCTGGGAGGAGCTGGCCTAGCAGGAGAGCTCCTAACGGACTTAGGACCTCTTAGCAGTCCCTTTCATTTACAGATGAGGAAACTGTAGCTCGGAGGGGACAAATGACCCATCCTCGGTCACACAGCTGGAATTCAGACCCACACAGCCTGGCTCCGGGCTCCGGGCTATGCTGCCTTTCGTGCCCACTGCTCCCGGAGGCTGCTCTGGCCCTCCACACACTGTACCGAGAGCTGCGATGGCCAGGCAGCTGGAGAGCACTGAGGCCGTCTCCCCCTCTCTTGGCATCTCCGGTCAATGTGGCACTCACGGCCCCTTGGGCACGGACCCCCTCCTGCCATCCCCACTTAAAGTGATACTTTAATAAATTATGCTTTTATGTTATTACACGTGGAGCTATAAAAGCAGAGAGTGTGCAGTGGGGCTGAGCTAAGGCGCCCGCGACTTTGCAATTTCCTGGTCTGGCCCGGCTCTGCTCCGCGCCGTGAATTTTTCATTAATGTGCGCAGGTGACGCCACGGGGGCAGATGCGGGCCAGGTATGTTCTCACGGCGGCGCGGCCCCCTCCTGGAGCTCGCCGGTGGTGGTGGAGGGTTCACGCCACGGCGATTAGATGTAACCTCATTCTGGGGCTCAAGATAAGCTCTAGATTCAAATAGCAAGTGATAAGCACTCTGTGTCCGTGGGGAAGGAGAGGGTGTCTGCTGGCCAAGCGCCTGGCCCGTGCCAGACCCCGGGCCCAGGGTTTGACACACATTACCTCATTTCACCCTAAAAAAGCTGTGAGCTCAGCATTATGAGCCCCATTGGACAGACGAAACAAGTGAGGTTCTGCTAAAAAGTGGCGGTGCCAGGCCTGCACCCAGTCAGTTCGATTCCAGAGCCCGTGTTCATAGCTGCTATGCTCGCCCCTGTTTATTTCTCTCTCTCCCCCTCCTCTTCTCCCCCAAATCTCTGGTCCCTTTTCATGCCGTCATAGTTACAGAGGCGATGGGTACCCTGAGTGGAAGGAAAAAACCCACAATCTGTGGAGAAGGAAGCCCTGTAGCCCCTACGCTTTGCCCACGCCACTCCTTCCTGGCGTGCCTTTCCTTCTTCCCACCGGGTTTAGGAGCTCAGGCCATGTGCCCTGTAACCCCAGCTTGTCTCTCCACACCCTGCTCCTCTGTCGGGGGTCCCGCGGTCTGAGACTTGCTCACTGAAATGAGAGTCCTGAGCCCAAGCGAATCACGTGTTAGTCTTCCCACCTGTGAAATGGGGCTAAGACATCAGACATCAATGGAGCACGCAAAGGGTCCAAAGCAACCTATTGAGGCTTGAATGGTTCTCAAATGATTTCTACGAGATTCCAGAAAGAGAGAGACAAGGGGAAACCAGGCACCCTGGACCAGCAACTGGACAACTTGGGTGTTTTTCTCTAAAGCGGGTCCAGCAATCTGTGTGGGGGTCAAATGGGAATACCTCTGCCTCCCTGTGCACATGCCCAGTTGAGGCCAGATGTCCTCGGCTCTTCTGGAAAATCATCCCAGGAGCTGAGGACAAAAACCAAACCTGAAACCCTGGGGGCCCCACCACCCCACCACTCTGGGCAAGTGAATATCCTCTCAAGCTGGCTGGCTCCCACGCCATGTCCAAGTGCAAACACGAAGCAGCAGGGGTGGCTTGGGCCTCTTTCACAGAAATGAGTGAGATTAACTGAAGACCGGAGCCCAGCAGATGTCCTCTCTCTGGACTCGGTGACTCACTTGCCTCCCTGGTTGAGAAATGGATCCAGCCGGGCCTGAGCCGTCCTGACTGGTGGGGAACGAGACACAGGGCAGAGGTCAGGGTAAACAGCCGCGGTCGAGGCGGGAGGTCTGGATGAGGGTGGGGACAAGAGAGAGGACAGAACATTTCCACTCAGCGGAAGGATGAGCTCTTCACGGCCTGAGCTGCCCTAGAATGAGAAGGGCTTCCCAGAGAGGAGGTGGGGGCCCAGGCCCAGAGGTGTGCGGGTGGGGCCCCGAGGACCCTCTGAAGTCAGGGAGGATCCCAGGCAGGATGCCTGTTCAGGTGCCTCCTGTTCAGCTCTGCTAAAGAGATGGGCCAACTTTGCCTTGTTTATAAAGGGCCAGGTAGAAAGTATTTTGGGCTCTGCAGGTCACATGGTCATGGTTCTAGCTAGTCAACTCCACTATTGTAGAATGAAAGTTACCATTCACATCACATAAAAGAAGGAATGTGGCTGTGTTCCAATAAAACTTTATTTACAAGTGGGTCACATGTGGCCCGGGAGCCATAGTTTGCCAACCATATAGAGCCTGTGCTTCTGGGGTCTCTGGACGGGGGGTCGGGGCGTCCCTCTGGGAAGCTGGTGGAGTGGAGGACACTGCCCTGTTCTCTTGTACTTGACCTGCTAGAGGCATCCCTTTCTTTCATTTCCTCCTCCTTCCATCCCATCTGTTCACTCATTCATCTTCCTATTTGCCCATTTACTTCACTGTTCCAACAAGCTTCTAGTTCAGGCTCTCGCTTACTGACTTGCTTGCTCAGTGACACACCTGCTTAAGGATTAGTCCAGTCCCTTCTTCCCCCACACTTTTGTCTGTTCCTCTCCTGGAAGCTCAGGGTCCTCAGAGGTCTCACAAGGAGATGCTAGGGGAACCGAGAGTGCTGTATGGGGAGGGGACCTGTGAAACACAGGGGTGTGCTTACTGTCTTCTAGGCCGTGTCAGACTTGTCTGAATAAGATGCTGAGCAGTTATTCCCTCATTAATTGGTGCTGCAGCGCGTCCGTGCTCAAATCCCCATCAGTTCAAGGGTCTGCGCCTGTCACCTCTTCCTTGTCCTCCAGGAGCCCAGCTTCCTGCACAGACACAGGCTGCCAGTGGGGATGGGTTGTTCCGGGCGGGGACAATAGCATGGGAAAGACCAAGAGGTGAGGCAGGGCGAGGAATGTTCCAGAAATGGGAGTTCCTTCCATTTAGAGCATTGTGTGTATTAGTGTGTGTGTGTGTGTATGTGTGTGCATGCGTGCACACGCCCCCCTCCGGGCCTCCGTTCCTTCGTTCCCTGTTACAGTTCCAGCCTCCTCGGGCTCTCCCAAAGGTTACACAGTGCTTGCGAGATGTTATTGAGGGCTAACAAATATCAGTCTCTAATAGTTGTTATTCATTAATAATAATAATTATTAAATGGATTTAAAACCTGACCCAGTGGATGAGGACTGTGTAGGAGGGACCGAAAGGAGAAGACGGAGTCAGGGCAGCTGTGAGCTCAGCCAAAATATAATGTGAGGGAAAAAGCAGTAGTAGCGGCTAACATTTACTAGCCACTTATAAACGGGGCCATGGGGGCCCATTTCTTGAAATCTTTGCCCTTCAGTGTTTCCTTCTGTAAAATGTTGGTGATACTAGGGACCACATCTCTGGTTGCGAGGTGGGTTGCATGAAAATAATGCACCTTAAGAGCTTATCCTCAATAAACAGTAACTAATATCTTTATTATTACAGCCCCGTACCCACAAGTGTCCCATAGGCTTCGCACACCTGGACCTTCACAACCATTGCTTTGACTCGCACTTGGTGGCAGAGGAGACCATGGCCGAGAGAAGGGGAGTGCTGTGCCCCGGGCCACACAGCTGGGTGGGGCTCCAGCGGGACGAGGGGCACGTGGGGATAGAGACTCACAGGGACCAACCACCGGCCCATCCTGCCCATCTCGTCTCGGGCCTCATTCCTGGCAAGTTTCAAGTCCCTCCCGCCACTCCCAGGGAGTGCCTTTCCCATGCACCCGGCCTGCCCCTCCGACCCCACTGGGCTCTTGCCGTCCTGAGTCTGGAAAGTTCCCCAGGCCTGGGAGAGATAAGGGGTGCCTTGCCCAGGCCCCTGGGCAGTGCCTGCCTGCGGCCCCTTTGATCATGGACGAGATGGTTCTCCCAGCCCAGCCGCAGGAGAAGCTGCTGCAGCGGCAGGGTGGCCCGGGGTGGGGCCGGGCCTGGTATCAGCCACCTGGAGGGCACCTCCTGCCATCACCATAGCAACAGGCACCCGTCCCTGCAAACAGGAAGCTGCTCCTGCACTGATGTGGGGATAGGCAGGCATGGGGGAGACCCAGGCTTTTTGATCTTCCAGAGGAAGTGGTCCAGGAGGTGGGTCCTGGCCTGGCATCTCTGTCTTCCTGTCCCCCTGATGAGCATGGGGGTGGGACACAGGAGGGACAACCCCCAAGCCCCACGTGTGGAGTTGTCCAGATCCCGACAGAGAATAGTGAGTGGGAAGACCTTCCCCATGCAGCCCAGGCTCCCAGGTCTAGGAGGCCCTACAAACCTCTTTCCTGGGAGGCACCACGCTGGACGTTTCCAGGCTGTGGTCCTCTGCCACCCAGCAGGGGTTGGCATCGGGTCCAGGCACCAGGTCTGACCCGAGGACTTCCCAACATCCCTCGAGCTGTCTGCCTTGCTGAGGCAGCCATGGGAGCCAATCACCTTGGGACTTTTGCCCTTGGCTGGGTAACTGTGGGTGGGTATGTCCCCATTAGCTTCTCTGATGGAGATGCAGGGGGCGGGGGGTGCAGGCTCCCCGTCACAGGGCTGGTGTGGGGGGCCAGTGAGATAATCTAGGGACTACATCTAGGACAAAAGTAATGTAGTATAAGGTTCACCTCCCACCCCCCACCCCAGAAGCCCTACCCCTGGAGAAGTGTCAACAGCCACATTTCCCGAAGCCAGGCAGTGTGGGGGGAGGGGGGGGGTGGCAGGATTGAGGAGTGTCACCTATCAGACGCTGGGACCTGGGCTGGCTGCCTCCTCTGCTGTCACCACTTGCTTCTGCCAACAGCCTTGAAAGGCAGGAACATGGTCCCCATTTTGCAGATAGGGAAACGGAGGCCGGGGGCCTCACTCTGAGTTCTCATTGTGACTTGATCTGTGAGTCCTGGGAATTCAGGCTGGAGGTTCTCTCCAGCGCCGTGGAACAACGTAGGGACTCAGAGAGAAATCGTTCATTCGGTGGCCCTGCCGGTCCTAGGCAGCCAGGGCCGGGGCAGTGACATCAGAAGGTCACTGGGATCATCCTAGACCTTGGCTCCGTCCTGTTTCAGCTCTCTCTACTGGTTATGCCAGCTCGAGGGAGTGGGACCAAACCACAGAGTGCTTCCTTCATTCAGTCCACAGCATGGAGCTACCGGAATGTGCCGCGTTCTCTGCGCAGTGACAGGGTCCAGGGAGGAGCAGGGTGTGCTTCTGCTTGGAGAGCGAAGTCCTGTGTGCCTGCAGACAGGCTGATGTCCAGGTTGGGGGGCGATGGTGCTGGCGGTGCTGGGGCAAGAATGGACGAGACGGTGGTGGTCCTGGAGATAGTGACATTGGTCTCTGGGACCGTGCTGGCCCCACGGAGACATGGTAAGCAAGGAGCCCCAGCCCTCGCTTCAGCTCCCTTCTACTGTCTGGCCACAACCCCAAGCCCAAAGGCAGCACCAACCTCACCTGGCCATGACTGCTCCCTCAAGGCACCACCCTCTGCCTTGGACGTCAGGACCACCTCACAGCCCTTCACCGGCCTCAGGGAGCTTGAACTCTTAGGGATGACAGACCAGAGAGGGTGGGTGACCTGCCCGAGGTCACAAGCCAGGCAGTGACCACTCTGGCCACTGCCCCAGACCTCCGCGTGCCTCCTGAGAGCAGATTTCCCGGGCCTGTGCTGTGTGCCAGGCCCGTGCTGGGGTCTGCAGTGGGTGCTGATGCATTCTCGTGCTTTCTGCCCTCAAAAGCCTCCATCCAGCTGGGGAGGCAGACGTCGGAAGGGGCAAGGATAATGGAGAGGTGAGGATGGGCAGAGGGTGTCACAGACCTCTGACGGAGGCCTCGAGGCATGTGGAGGAGTCTGCTGGTGGGTAAGTGAGGGCAGGACACTGGGGGTGGAGGCCTGCAGGTTGGAGTCTGTGCTGTTTTCAGAGAACTGAGGCTGGGCTCTCGGTTGCAGAATGGGCAACTTAGAGACAGCCCCATCTTGAAGGGGGTCCCCTCTTCTCCCTACCTTCCTCCTAAGCCCCTCCTAGGAGTTGTGGTCTCCCTCCTTCCCCCCCCACCCCAAATAATTGGAATTGTTTGAAAAATGCCCAGCAAGAATTCAGCTGAGCAGGTTATACTGGTCAGGGGAACGGGAAGGAGCCATAGCTGGGGGGGGGGGGGGGGGGGGCACTGGACTTTCTGCGAGAAGGTGAGGGGTCCTGCCCTCAGGCCAGGGCCAGTGTGCCCATGAGCACTGATCCAGGAGCAGATTACGAGGGAGACCAAGCCAAATCAGCTTTGAAAAAAAGCCGGTGGTCTCATGCCCCACTCAGAGGGGTCATTTGGAGAAGCATCTCTTCCTGTCTGGTTAGAGGTGTAGAGCAGGGGTGGGGTGGGAGGGGTAGAGGGGTGCAGGGCCGGAACGGAGTGCTGCTAAGGGGCTCTGTGTGGGTATGCATGTGTGCAAGAGTGGATGTGCATGTATGTGTCTATTTGGGGATGCGTGTGTGTGTGTGTGTATGTGTGTGTGTGGGTGTGTGATCCATTCATCTCAAATGCTTGGCCACATCTGTGTATCTATTTGGTGTCTATTCCTATGCTTGTCCCTTTCCTCCTCTTTTCCCTTCCTCTCCCACCCTGCTTTCCTAAGCCTCCACATGGTAATCTTCCTTCCTCCCCTCCTTCCTCCCTGCCTGACTGTCAAGATATGTACTGAGGCTCTGTTATGTGCCAGGCTCTGTGCTGGGCTCTGAGTATTTTAAATATTTTAAGTGGGACATCTGAGGGGCAAGAGACCTGAGGAGTGAGGGTCAGGGAGACACATGGCCATCTGGAGGAAGGATACCCCAGGTGAGGATACAGCAAGTACAAAGGCCCTGAGGTGGGAGTGCACTCAGGGTGTTCTAGGGACAGCAAAGAAGCCAGTATGGCTGGGGCACAGTGAATGCGAGGCGAAGAGTCGGCAAAGTCATGAGGCCACAGGGTCACGTGTGGGGAGCCTTGGCCTTTGCTCTGAGTGACAGGAGAACGTTTGCAGGACTTTGAGCAGGGTCACTAGGGAGCAAGGGGGAGGCAGGAAGACCAGTGAGGAGGCCGAGGCAAAACTCCACCGAGAAATGACAGCACCTGGGTGGGGGAGAGCCGAGGGGTGAGGGTGTAGTAGGTAAGGGAAGCCACATTTTAGAGATGCTGAGTTTGACGTAATTATTGGATCTCAGGGGATTTGATAGCCCACACCTGGAGCTGGGGAGACAAACGTCAGAGCCATTAGCATTTGGAGAGCGTTTGGAGCCGGGCTTACCTGGGAGCCACGTCTTGCCCTTGTTTGGGCATGTCTAGGTGCGCACACACCCTGATGTGGCCAAAGGACTTAAGCAACGGGGCCCCAGTCACATGCCATGCCCCGGGAGGGGCAGGAAGGGAAAGGCGAAGGCGGGCAGGGATGGGCAGTTCTAGAGGTCGGTTGAGGGCACGTGGGTGTTAGTGTTAGACAGACCTGGGTTTGCATATGGGTGTGACCTTGGACAACAGAGGTCAATCTCCACCTCGACTGCTCTGAATGGCGCCGGCTCATCTGCAAGGCGGCGATAGTAACACTACCTCCCTCGCAGGGCAGCTGTGAGCACTGAAGGAGGCGCTGCGTGTGCAGAGCTTAGACAGGCAGAGTCCCTGTTGTTCTGATCACCACGAAGGTGTGGGGAGAGCCCTTCCGAATAACTCACTTTCTTCCTCAGGGTGGGGTTTCAGAAGGTGGTATTTCCTAAATGCCTGACTCTTCGACAATCATACATGAGGACTCTGAGCCTCAGAGAGGTGAAGCGAGTTGCCCAAGGCCACACAGTAAACAAAGCTGGCATTGAAGCCAGACTGTGTCCCCCACCATGGCTTCTGGCTGCTGCTGCCTAGGATGCTTTCAGGCAAGTAGAAGGAGTAGAGAGGCCTGAAGACTGACCCGCAAGCCCGGGGTGCTCGGCCTGGGGCCGTGGAGACTGCGCCGGGGCTGCCTCCTGGCATTTCCCCGTTCTCCCAGCGCCTTGGTGTTCATTTCAATCCAGTTTCCCTAAGACAGATGTCAGCTTCTGGGGAGAAGGTGCCCAGGGATGGTCCCCGGGGCACAAGGCCCCAGGCACACTGTCCTCTGAGATGGCTGTCATTTGGGCAGGGATGGGTGAAAGCAGGGGTGTGCGGCCCCCTGCGTGCGATGTGCATGCACGTGTGCGCTCACAGTGGGGGCAGGGCAGGTCAGCCCCGTGTGGAAGAAAGCCTGAGCCTGGCAGAGGGGCTGGGCTGCGGCTGGAAGGAGCCACGCTGGGCCAGCAACTCTTGGGAGTCCTTGAACCACATCGGAGCTGCTATGGGAAGGCTCCCTGGTGCGTGGAGAGAGGGAGGGAGGCACAGGCTGGTGATTTAGCGGCTTCTCCTCCTTTTGATCTCCTCGTTTCCCTGGAGAGAGGCCCTCCTCCACACCTGGGGGCTGCAGAGGGCGGCCTGGCTGTGGGGGGCGGGGGGGCTTCAGGCTGGCCTGGGCAGCAGGGGTAGGTAGTTCTGGGGTGCAGGAAGCCTCTTTCCCCCGCATGGACTTGCCGGCCCCTGCTTTCCTGTCGAGCTCACGGAAGGGGCCCGGCTGCCCTGTGCCACGAGAGCAGGGCTTCCAGTCCTGCAGGGCAGGGGCCCACACTCCCCCCCCCCCGCCCCCGCCCCTGGTTCTGCCTCCGCTCCTCTGGGTCAGCTCTCCTGTTTCTCTGTCCCCCTCTTTCTGCCTCAGCCCGCGGGCGTCGCCTTCCTTCCTCCCCACCTGGACCCCATTCCAGATGTGTTCAGGACGGGCTGTGCCTACAGGGTCAATTTGTCTCTGCTTCCAAGGGCGAAGAAGTCCAGCTCTGAGGCAGGATCTGGGCATGGCCTGTGGGCTGGTCACCAGTGGGCAGGTGCAGAGGGAGAAGGAGCATAGGGCCAGCCAGAGCTGGGTTTGAATCCCAACCGTACGTCCTGGCTGTGCGACCACAGGTGAGCGAGCTGCTGAGGCTGGGGAGGGCCTCCTGGCAGGTTCTGGAAGAGCTTGAGAGTGCCGGAGACCCCGGCATGTCTGCGAGGAGGCTGGCGGCCCTGGGGCCGGGGTGGGGCAGCCCCAAGCCCCCCCCCCCAGCCGGGAAGGCAACCAGGGAGAGGGAGAGGTGGGGTCCTCAGCATAGTGAGCGGGGCCCTGGGCAGACCTGGGGCAGCGTGGGGACAGGTGCCTTTCTCAGGGCCCAAGTGACGAGGTCCAGCTGCTCTCTCAGAGGGAGACTCAGTGGCTGGGCACTGAGTGGCTGCCCAGGCCGGGGGTGGCCAGAGCCCAGAGTCCCCTGATGGGGTGGCGGGGCTGAGAAGGGGACCGGAAGGCCTCAACTGCTGCCCCTGAGATGTCTCTCGGGCCCGGGCAGGGCCAGGAGCAGGACGGGCAATACAGGGGAGTGGCAGTGGCGAGGCCTGTGTGCAGGGGCCCCTGCCTCTCCCACCCGCCTAGGGGCCCCCCCGACTCTGAGCCTGGGGGCACTGCTTTATCCCTCCACGGCCTTGCCCCTGTGCTCAAGGCCATCGTGCTCCTCAAGGCTTAATGTTTGTGTATGTAAATTCATCCATTTCTTTCTTTCTCTCTCTATTTTCCCTTTCTTCCGGTCCCTCCTTCCCTCCCTCCATCTCCCTCCCTCCCTCCTTCC
>NW_024080635.1:9979079-10006335 GCF_003009895.1 Hyaena hyaena | reverse complement strand
CCTCCCTCCCTCCCTCCCTTCCTCCCTCCCTTCCTCCCTCCTTCCTTCCTTCCCTCCTTCCTTCTGTCCTTCAGCATTTTGTGACTTGCTGAGAAAGGGCTTCCCCACCCAAGATCGTGAACATAGTTCCTGTTTGGGCTTACGCGTCTCTTCCTGAGTTTGGCTTCTCTCCCTCCGTCCCATCAATCTATTCTGTCTGCTCGTGACCGCGTCCCCTGCAGTTGTTATAGGTTTGCTTATTGTTTCCTGCTGCTGCCCAGGAGAACCGGAAGCTTCTTGAGGACAGATGTCCCTGTCTGTCCTGTTTCACGCCCGGCACCTAGCAGGCGCCTGAGGGCGGGAGTTAAGTGGCACACACGTGCCGCACGAGGCGCCGGGGCCTGTGCCCTCAAGTCCCAGGACAGAGGCTGTCTAGCGAAGACCCTCTTCACCTCCTCTGCCCCTCCCTGCCCAGCTCCCCTCTGTGTGGGGGCCTCTGCTGTCCTGCTTGCGAGCCCCTGTGGCCCCCCCCCGACGAGGGCAAGCGGGTGCTGGCTGGGAGGCTGGCTGGGCACCGTGTCTGAAGAGACAGCGGTTACTCCTCACTGTTCACATGTGATTGGCCCCAAATTATTGCTCATGGGCTCCATCGCATGTAAGTAGCCATTAATTTCCACTGTAATTGCTGGAGAGGACCAGCAGGCTTTCTATTAAGGGATAAGGACGTTCCAGCGTGAAGCTGCTAATCAATAAAATGAGAGCGTAATTATACACCGCAGAGCTCCATAAACTCCCTCATCGCTCATAAACCGGCACGATTCCCGAGGCGGCGTAGGGGGCCGCGATTTTGCCTGCTGTTCTGCGGCTGGACAAGTTCGGGCTGATAACGGTAATCCCAGGACACGTCTGCTGAGCTCAGGGCGCGGGGGGATGGACCAGGTGTGGTGCGTGGGGAGGCAGGCCGCAGGGGACTCGGGCTGTTTGGGTGTGCCCTGGAGGGGCAGCGGGGCCTGCTCCCAAGGGTCTGGGCTGCGCAGCAAGGGAAGGCTGGATGGCAACGGCAATCACAGAGCAGAAGGGGCGCAACAGTGCAGAGAGGTGACAGCGAGACCTGCTGGGGAGCTCTGTGCACATCTGGTCACCGCGCTGAGCCTCAGTTTCCGCATCTGTCAAATGGGACTCAGAATCTCTGCCTCCATTGCACCTCTGAGAGTGTGTGCGTGCACTGAGTAGTTCCTAACACCATCTGTGTAAAGGGCATCATTTCAGGAAACTCCGTCTGACTGGATTAGCGTGGTCCGGCCTGTAGGCATGGGGCACGGAAATGGGCACTCATTCACGGGGTGCTGGCTGTGTGATTTTGCTTTTATGAGAAATGGTGAGGAAATGTTTTTGGTGAGGCAGTTGGGTCCCAAGAGGGCCCAGACCCTAGATGGAGACTCCCGTCAGACTGGTGGACCCCAGATGTACCTTCTAAACCAGACTGTGAACAGGCAGCTCTCACAAGGGACAGCTTTGGACAACCAGGGGTTAATGTCGACGGAAGGAATGGAGTACTGGTCCAGCCTTCCGGACCTTGCACTTACTCATTCCTTCACTCATTTGCTGATTCATTCATTCACTCACTCATTCATTCACCCATCTGTTTATGCACTCGAGTTGGGTAGGATCAGCAGAAAACAAGAACATGGACAAATAAAACTTGAATAAACTCCTCGTTATAGGGAAAAACAACAAGGGGCTGAGATGGCAAATAACAAGGTCCTTGCTTGGGACAAGGTGTCAGGAAAGTTCGTTCTTTCTTTCTTTCTTTCTTTCATTCATTTTTTTCTGTTTATTTATTTTGACAGAGAAAGAGCTCGAGCAGGGGAGGAGCAGAGAGAGAGGGAGAGGGAGAATCCTAAGCAGGCTGTGCCCTGCTAGCGTGGAGCCCAGTGCAGGGTTTGAACCCACAAACCGTGAGATCATGACCTGAGCCAAAATCAAGAGTCAGACGCTTAACCGACTGAGCCTCCCCGACGCCCCAGGAAAACCTTTCTGAGGAGGTGGCCATCCAGCTGAGACCAAGACAATACACAGGAGAGTGGAGGGGTGGGAGTTCTGGGAAGGGGAAGGGGCACCTGCCAAGGCCCTGACGTGGGAATAGCTCAGTGTGTTTGAGAAATGACGTGGCTGGAGCAAAGTGCCTGGGGGGAGGGCAGAGTGTTGAGGTGAGGCTGGCGAGGGGGCCCGGGGACCAAATCTGCAGGAGCAGAGAGACTGCGAGATGGGGCAGGATTGAGGTGAACTGGGCGGCTCACCCCCTCCCACACAACCAGGGAGGGTCCATGGCCAGCCCCTTCCTTGGGCACTGGGTAGACAGGTCCACCTGGGGATTTGGGGACCTCTGCCCTGCCCCTCCCCCCACGGGCTTCCAGGCAGGACCCTATAGCTTGGGAAACAGCAGTGCCTGAGCGAGGTGCAATGCCCCCCTGCTAGCTAGCTCCAGTGGGTCTTCCCAAATGCCGCTCCAAATCAGCTTGGTGAAACCGGAGCCTCAGGGCCCATGAGGGCAGCTGGAGGTAAGTAAGCATGGCAGTGGGCAGCGGCCAGATCGAGAGACCAGCAAGCAAGTGAGCATCAACACTGCTCACGCCCAGAAGGCCAACACGCCTACCCTCCCAGGCAAAGGCACAGTCGGGGAAAGCAAGGAAGAAATCCCACCTCAAACCCACAACCAAAATATTTCATAAGAGCCCTCCCCCCCCCCTTTTTGTCAAGTAAAGGATACACACGGCCTTTCTACTTGTAACCTGGCCAAGAATAATTTGTGGCAGGAAAGTTTGAGCATTTGTAAAAATAAAATAAAAATGTAAAAAGAGGGAGAGAGTGTGCGCAAGAGCGCACTTGAGTGTAAGTTCGTGTGAAACTAAACAGAGGGAAAGTTATTTAGGTGGTAAAATGTCTCTGCGTTTCCCTCCCTCCCCCTGGGCCCTGACACCGGGCCCCCCTCCCCAAGTGTTGAAATTGAGATTGCCCGGGTATTTGTTTTGTTAATCTCCTGCCAGGGCCAAGGGGCTGCAGGCTGGGTTTCTTCTTGTTCACGCAGGGCTCTGGCTGCCAAAGGAGTCCCCACCCCCACCTAGCCCAGGGCCAGGGATCTGTGCACCTGTTCCCTGCCCGTCTGGAACACTGGGGGAGTAGGTTTGCCCTCCTAAGAGAGTGTAGCTTTACCCTGAGACCCCCCAGCTCCTTGAGGGTACTAAATATGAGGGTACTTCCCTCCCCATAGCCTCCTGGAGCCACAGATGTCTGGACTGAACTGCTGGGTGCTTACTGAGGCCCCTTGGGAGCTGCCGCTCCAGGCAGGCTCTGGTGCAGTAATTAAGAGAACCAGGTGGAGGAGTTATCCAGACCTGGGTTCGAATTCTGCCTCAGTCATTTGCTCATTAGATGAATAACTTCACCTCTCTCTGCCTCAGTTTCTCATCTATAAAAAAGGAACAATGAGGGGGCGCCTGGGTGGCTCAGTCGGTTAAGCATCCGACTTTGGCACAGGTCATGATCTCGCAGTCTGAGTTCGAGCCCCGTGTCGGAATCAGTGCTGACAGCTCAGAGCTTGGAGCCTGCTTCGGATTCTGTGTCTCCCTCTCTCTCTGCTCCTCCCCCACTCATTCTCTATCTCTCTCCATCGCTCAAAAAATAAATAAACATTAAAATTTTTTTTAAAAAAAAATAGGAACCATGATAGTTGCCATCTTGTAGCATTGTTGGGAGCATTGGAGGAGATGACACAGGAAGGGGTTAATTCTGTCTGGCACACAGAGTAGCTAGCTACTCAATAAACATGAGTGCTTACTCCTGGGGGGCTTTAAGCAACATCGAAGGCTTCCAGAAAATGGCATGTTGCTTCTTTATGGCTCAGTTTCTCTCGGTAAAATGGGCATGGCATCTCTGTCCACCTCACAGTGTTGTTTAGGAGAATTAAGGAAATGAAATCAATAAGATCCTTAGGCCAGTGCCAGGCCCATGGTAAGCGCTCGTTAAATATCAGCTGTGGTATTATTGTGTATTTGCTCTGCTTGGTTGTAAAATTTTACTTTGATTCGATAAAGAAGGAAGGGGACAAGTGTGTACCAGGCACTTTCCACTGGCCATGCCCCGTACGAGGAAGCTTTCTGTGAGTGATCTTGCTGTATGTCCCTAATACTTTCTACCCAGATCTTATTTGTTCCATTTTTCAGGTGAAGAAACTGAGGCTTGAGTGACTCAGCAGGTGAGTGACAGAGTTGAGAGCAGAGCTCCGGCTTGTCTGGTGCAGGTCAGGAGCTGATGGACCAGACCAGGAGGAGAGGATAGATGGTGATGATGATGGTGGCAGTTGTGGTGACAATAGTGACAATGATGAAGCTGACAGTGATTATGTTGATGATGATGATGGCGATGATGATGGTGGTGATGGCAATGATGATGGTGATGATGGAGATGATGATGATGGTGATGATGGAGATGATGACAACAATGGCCATGATGGCAATGATGATGATGGCAATGATGGAGATGATGGAGATGATGGAGGTGATGATGATGATGGTGATGATGGAGATGATGATGATGGTGACGGTGACTTTGCTTTGGTGATGTGGTGGGTGCTGTTCGAGGCACATCCTATATGTTATCACACTGGGCTCTCCTTACAACCCTGTGAAGTAGGTTCATTGTCATGACTAGACAGATCTGGAAACAGGCACAGGGCGGTGGGGAATTTTGAGTGTCCTTTGGCCCTGAGCCTCCTGGGCAGCTTGTGCCTTTGGTCACTCCATGCCACCAGCAAAGAAGCCAGCACTTGGCACCTGGCACGTGCCATACACCTCCCCACAGCCGTTCCTGTTCCTGATCTCACCTTACATTTTCCCTCTGAGAGGTCAGACCGTGAGAACCGAAAGGCCAAACCCAAAGCCCAGTTCGCTCATTATATAGTTGGGGAAACTGAGTCCAAGCCGGGGAAGGGGCTTGGCTAAGAGCAGGCAGATTAAACGAGATCTGATGGTCAGTGGCCCGGGTGACTCTCTGAGGGCTGCTGTGGAGGGGAGGGAGCACAGAGAGGCATTGTGGCCTGGGGCAGAGCCTGGCTGCCACTTTGGGGGATGGGGGAGGCGGGCAGTGTAGAACAGTCTGGTAGGAGGAGAAGCACTCTGAGCGGCCCCCACCTGCATTTCACAGCTCGGCTGCCTCACCCCTTCCTAAAACTCAGCCCTCCCCTCAGCCCCCCTTCGTGCCTCCCCACCACTCCCATCCCTCCCTTTGATGACACCCCAGGCCTGGGAGATGGGACCTGGGGGTGAGGGTCCGGGAACCAGGCAAGCCCCTTCCTCTCCAGGCATCTGTACAGCGAGGGGCAGTGGCACCCATGTCCTCAGCAGGCTCAAGGGCAAATGTGGTAATGTGGGTGAAAGACTGCAATCCAGGCAGAAACGGGAGCTGTTGTTATTTTTATTATTACTACATCAGATAACTGGTCCAACTGCATTTTTCTCCAGTCGCCCCCGGGGCCCTGTAGAAACAGCTTCAGATTATGCTGGAAACTGTTGAGACTACTACTGATCGGGAAATCTAGGCTCAGCCCCAGCCCCGGGCTGCCTTGTGGGCGTGGGGGACAAGGTCTTGTCCCTGTCCCCTCTTGCTCCCCGACTCCCAGGTAGACCCTGAAGAGGGACTGAGATGTTCTGTCTTGGTCTCTAGAACTTCACAGATGTCTTCTTGGCTTTGCAGGGTGTGGGGAGGCCCCCGGAGCAACAGGGAAGGGGACACCTGGTAGGGGTGGGTCCCTGGCAGTGTCCCCCACACCCGCTGCGGCACCTGAGCCAGCAGGCTTCCTGGGTCTTCTTGGGGCAATGAATGAGTGAGTCCCTTTCTCATCTTGGCAGCACTTTGGGGGAAGGAGATCTGACCCATCCTGAGGCCCTGCTGTGGTGATAAGCATCAGCTTGAGGGGGGACCCCTGTCAGCGGAGACTGAGGCTGACCTGGGGCAAGAGGCTGCCAGGTGGAGGAAGCGGGCAAGGAGACACCGCCTCTCCAGGCCAGGGATCCAGGAGCTGAAGGTGGCCGCCTGCAGGGGCTGGGGAGACGGAGGGTGCACATCGCCACCTAGGCCCCGAGGATGGCAACGCAGCCCCGGCCCGGCTCTAGGGCGGCTTCTGCCCACTCCTTCCACCCCCAGAGCACCCACTGGACACCCCGCCTGTGCTGGGGCCTGAGGACAGCGTGTCATGCCCACAAGGTCCGCCCCTGTCTTCAGGGCGGTCAGAGCATGGACGATGGCCAATCGCATACCGCGATCGCTTGGGCTCTCTGTCCCTGCTCGCTCACCCATCAGCTTAGACCAGAGACAGCCTCTCTGAGCCCATTCTCCTGTCTATGGAAAGGGGGACTACCTCTTCCCCGGCAGGCTCCCTGAGAGCCTGCAGCCAGGTGTTGCCTGTTTAGTGCCCAGCCCGGGGACCAGTACACAGTGACTTTTCAGTGGCTGGCTCTTCCCTTTCTCTTTCCACGACAACTAAAGTCATAGGGTGCTAGAAAAACACTGGAGAATAAATAAGCAGCTTACTACTTGGGGAGTCAAGGAAGGCTCCACACTGAAGAGAGGGTCTTGAATGGGGTTTTGAAGAGCAAACAGGAGTTTCCTGGGGATTCCAGGGCCCTGTGAAGGCAGGGACCACTCCTGCCCTGGTTTGTCTCTGATTTCCCGATGCCTGGTACATAACAGGAGCCTAATAAATGTTTGCTAGACAGGCGGACAGCATTCCAGGAAGCAGGGGCAGCATACACAGTGGCATGGAGGATGCCTGGGGGCTGGCATCACTGGGAGATGAGCCACCTTGTCTGCAAAAGACAACTGTACCTGTGAATCTGCCTGTCTGTGTTTCCTGCAGGACCACGGCCACCCCACGGGCAGGCTTCTGCTGCCCTTGCCTTACGGTCACTATGTCCCAGTCATGCCCTGGATCTGAGGACCAGGCGCTGGACTTGACGCTCACATGGACGAAAAGCTCCTCCCCTCTGGACGACTGCCAAAATCTGTGTTTGGAGTAAGGGGTGTGTGTATGTGTGTGTGTGTGTGCGCACGTGTATGCATGTGTGTGTGTGCATGTGCGTGCGCATGTGTATGGACATGTGCGTGTGTGTGCACGTGTGTGTGCATGTGTGTGCACGTGTATGGACATGTGCGTGTGTGTGTGCATGTGTGTGTGCATGTGCGTGCGTGCGTGTGTGTGTGTGTGTGTGTGTTGTGGGTACCTTCCTGTTATCCTCCCTGTTCTTCCTTGGGACCCAAGGGGAAAGACCAAACACTAAACCCCACCTTACTAGGCCCTTCCTGATTGGCCTCTGTCCATTTCTCCAGCCCCATAAACTTCCGTCAGATGATGCTCTGTCCTGTGGGGGAAGCGAAGCGAGGCAAAGGCAGCTGGGGGAGCCGGAGGGGAGGGAATATTGTTTCAGGCAGGCTGGTCGGGGAGGGGGCCTCCCTAGGAAGATGACACTAGAGCAGAGTGTCAACTCCCCTTTCAGGATCTGGGAGCAAAGCCTGCCTAACGCTCTTGGCTGGGGCCGGGCAGCCTCCTGGTGCCCCCTGGCCTTTGACTCCCTCGTCTTGGGTTCAGGCCACCTGGCCCAGCCACTTGTAACTATGACCTTGGACAATTGGATAAGCCTTCCTTTGTCTCAGTTTCCCCTTCTGTTAAATGGGGATCAAATAGCACCTGCTTGCGGGGTAGCTGTGGGCATCCCGTCTGTTCTCATTTGCAGATGGCTCAAGGCGGGCATTTTGCATGCTGTCGGCGCTCCAGAAGCGGGGCTGGATTAGTTACCAGCATTATTACATTTGTCCTGTTTTTATTTCTCTTCCGTTCTAGATGCAGTGATCTTTGAGCCTTGTCCAGTCCTCCGGAAATGGAGATGGGCGGAGCTTCCCAAGGCAGTGTGAGCAGGACTGGCGAGGGAGGACAGTGCCCTGCAGCCTTCCCAACTGCTGGACGGAACGGTGACTAACGGGTCCCTCGGTTATGAGCCAGGACATACAGTGCTGTCTTGTACCAGCACTCTTATCGTGCCCCGTCCTCTGAACACCCCTGGGGGAGCCCCATCCTGCAGGTGATGCAACTTGTGCTCAGGCCCCCAGGGGACTCAGCCGTCTGTGAACCCAGGTCGGCCTGACTCTACGCTAAACTGTCTGGCTGGAGAAATACCATGCAGCCCATAGCCAGGTTAACACTGGTCGGTGGTCCCGCCCACCAAGGAGCCCAATGTTTTATTTCATGGACTGGAGTTGGAACAGATCTGAAGGAAGCCACGTGCGGGCAGCCGTGGCCTTTCCCAAAAGGGACACACATCCATTGAATAGTTTATATGCCTGAATGCAACTATACTCCTTTAGGATGCAGAGGCTGGGGGGAGTGGTGTGGGGGGGAGAGAGGAGAGAAGGTTGGGTGGGGGTAGTCCTCCATGGAGGACCACTCTGTGGTCGGCACTCCGCTGTGTGTGGGAGCACTAGCAGGGCTCAAGCAGCCTTGGGTCCATGTGCCCCCCCCCCCAACCCCCATGAGCCTCACGGAGCTCAGGAGTTTCTGCAGTGAAACAGCTGGATTTCCCTACCGCTCAGCCTCTAAGCGAGCCAACTGTTTCATCTCGTCCCCAGAGAAACCACATGGCGGGGAAAATCCAGGGGCTGGAGACAATGTGCTGCCTCCCACACAGACCGACAGCCCTGTGCTTCTCACTGCATGGGTGCCAGCCTTGGCCCAGAGCTCCTCCAGGTGCGAGATGTGGGAGAAAGAGCACCAGGCTGGGATCACAAATACAGAGACTGACCTTGGATGACCTTGAGCAAGTCTCTTCCCTTTTCTGGGCCTCATGATCCCTTCGGTGAACATAGCAGTGGCAAGAGTGGGTGATCTCCCATCCAGCTCTGCCGCTGAGTGTGACCAGTCATTCAGTCGGTCAACAGGTGTTCTGTCCCAGGCGCTGCTCTAGCTGTTGGGGTGAAGGAGAAGGAGAAAGAGAAGGTCTGCCCTTAAGGAACTTGTGTTTTTGATGGAGAGATGGTGAACATGCCCACAACGAAGAAGGTGATTTCAGATGGTGATAAGTGCCAACACACAAGATCATGTGAGAAGGAACAAGGGGGTTTCCTTAGGTGCGGAGGTCTGTGAAGGGGTCCCTGAGGAGGTGGTACTTAAACTGAGATCTGAAGATTGAGATCCGTCATGTGAGAATCTAGCAGAAGAGTGTGCAAGGCAGGACAACACATGCAAAGGCCCTGAGGTGGGACTGGCATTGGCATGACTGAGGAACAGAAAGGCCAGAGTGGCTGGATGGGTGAGCAGGGGGGAGTGCTGCGTGAGATGAGGCAGGGGAGGTGAGGAGGGCTGATGGTTCTCAGCCAGGGTGCACCACCTTTCCCAGTAAATGCTTGTTGGTTGTCCCAAGGATTGGGAGGGATGCCAGATGCCCTGTAACACACAGAGGTCCCCCACAATACTGATATTTTCTTTATCAAGGCACATTAGATCCCACCTCAAGCCTCTCAGGATGGTTACTATTAAAAACAAAAACAAAACCAAAAATCAGCAACAGTTGGCGAGGATGTGGAGACATTGGAACGCTGTGCCCCGCTGGTGGGAATGTAAAAGGGCATGACAGCTATGGAAGACAGTATGGCTGTTCCTCCAGAAAATTAAAAATAGAACTACCACGTGACCCACCAATTCCATTTCTGGTTATAGATCCAAAAAAATTGAGAGCAACACTCAAAGAGATATTGGTGCAGCCCCGTTCACAGCCCCGTTATTCACAATAGCAGAAAGGTTAGAAAAACCCCAAGCGTCCGTCGATGAAAGAGTGGATGAACAAAATGTAGAATATACATAAAATGGAACATTATTCAGACTCGAAAGGAAGACTCTGACACAGGCTACTCCATGGATGAGCCTTGAAGACACGATGCTAAATGAAATAAGCCAGTTGCAAAAAGACAAATACCATGTGATTCCACTTCTGTGAGGACCTCGTAGCCAAATTCATAGAGATGAAGTACAGAACGGTGGTACCCCGGGGCTGGAGGTGGGAGGAATGGGGAGTTGTTGCTAGTTTAACGGGTATGGGGTCTCGGTTGTGGAAGACGAACATGTTCTCAAGACCGGAAGCACAACAATCTGAATATACATGTAACGCGACTGAGCTATATGCTTAAAAATGGTTATGAGGGTAAATTGTGTATGATGTGTCCTTTGCCACATTTTTAAAAAGAAACTTCAGATCATCTTTTTAAGTTGATTAAGAGTTTGGATGTTTTTCTGAGCAGCGGGAAGCCCTTGGGAGGGACTGATATTTATTCTATATATTTTTTGTTTGTTTGTTTGTCTTGTTGAATCACTCTGGCTGCTCTGCGAGGAGAGGATGCTGGAGCTGTGGGAACAGATGTGGGCAGGCCAAGGAGGCTGGGCGGTGGGGCAGGAGAGAGAGCGTGGCTTGGGCCAGGCTGGTAGCCATGGATGTGGTGAGAAGTGGGTGGAACCGAAGCGGATGGTGGAGGAGAGTCTACAGGACCGGCTGATGGACGGGATGGGAAGGCGAGAGGAGGTGTCACTTGTGGCCTTTTGCTCTGTGCGCCTGTGTTTTCTGAGCTCCTATGATCTGCTCAGCACGTGCTGGCAAGATAGCAAATGGGCTGGGGGACTAGACCGGTGGGAACTTAAAGTCTGACCACATCGTCTCCAGGCTGGACCAGACACCTGAAGGCTTGAAAGGATTTGGGACCTCATCTTGTCCATCATCCTGCCCCCAGACCAGACACAGTTTCCCCCATCTCCCCAAACCTCGACTCCAAAAGTCGGTGCAAAGGGGGAATTCCAAACCTCGCCCAGGTGTCCATGACGGGGCGGGGATCAGTGTACTGGACCTTGGTTAGAGGCTTTAGCATTTCCAAAGCCCGGTCATAGCTCCAGTCTATTTGATGGTCTTAAGGTCCCCAGGGGGTTGACTGGGAAGGTTTCTCCCCTGTTGTGCCCTTCAGGAAACTGAGTCATAGAAAAGCATTTGTGTCTCAGCCACAAAGAGATGCAAAGCTCCATTGAGAAGTGTCCATTCTTGGCTTTAACGATGAGAGGTAGGGAGTTTTGGGGGGAGCCTGCGGAAGGGAACCCAGGCTGGAGAAAACTGTGTGTCATGGGGGTGAGGCACAGTGGTCACTGTAAAGTACAGAGACAGTGGCAGCTTTGAAGTGACAGGAGAGCATTTCCTTAGTTTCCTCCAAGCATAGAGCAGGGGCTTCTGAGCCTCCTGTCTGCACCTTCTCCTGGCAGGGCGGAGACCACCCTCTGGGGTGTTGCCTTCACGGAAAATCCAGAAGTCACAAACTGCCAAACTCAGGTGTCCTGGACAGATATGGCTGCGCTTTTCCCCTAAATGCCCATGTTTGGAGTGTGCAGGTGTGGGAGCCCAAGATGCACTTCCAGGGTGTGCAGGTCGGGGAGCCCAAGGTGTACGTCTGGGACACGCAGGTGTGGGAGTCTGAGGTGCATGCCCGGGGCATGTGGGTGTGGGGGCCCGAGGTGCATGTCTGGGACACGCAGGTGTGGGAGCCCGAGGTGCGTGTCCGGGGCTCACAGGTGTGGAGTCTGAGGTGCACGCCCGGGGCATGCGGGTGTGGGAGACCGAGGTGCATGCCTGGGACACGCAGGTGTGGGAGCCTGAGGTGCGTGTCTGGGGCTCACAAGTGTGGGAGTCCGAGGTGCACGCCCGGGGCATGCTGGTGTGAGAGCTTGAGGTGTGCGTCAGGGATGTGCACGTGTGGGAACCGAGGTGCTTCTAGATGCTTGATGCTGGCCTCCACCCTCGCAGCCAAGTCCAGGAATGTGTCTGGCTGCAGACAATTGGCGTCACAGCTGCAGACCAGAGGCTTCCAGGGCTGGGAGTAACCGAGGAGTCCTCCCCTCCATGCTCTTGCCTTCGGGGGGATGTCCCCCCTCCTCCAAAGACTACACCAGCCAAGGGGAATGCTATCTTTCCCCCAAAGAGCTCCTCCTCCCTCCCACAGGAGATGAGCAGCTTCCAGCCAAAGACCTCTTCCCCAGGACTGTAGACATCTTTACCTCTGCCTGCCCAGCTACACACCCTTGGGGAGCCTCCTCCCCATCACTGTAGGTCACTGCTTTGGGCAGGCTCACTGCAGGGTGGACCTGTGGCCTAGGCCTGGCCAGTGAGAGGGCCACAGTCCCCTCATCTCAAGGTTGTTCAGGGGTGGGCATGAGACTGACACAGGCCAATCAGATTAAACTCTGGCAGCTTTGCTGTAGCAACAGGGTAGAAAGGCGCTGTCTTTGGCCTTGAGGTTGCTATTGATGGAAACCCAAAGCTGCCATTGTTTGCGGAGAGCCTGCCTGAGGACGAATCCAACCCGAGGGCAGCAGAGTGGTGAGCTGGGGACAGCTGGAGGGACGCTTCTGACCACCGCAGTTGAGTACCTGGATCCAGCCCCATCTGCCGCTAGAGACCCAAGGTCATTTTAGTTCTGTGAGCTGATGAATCCCCCTTCCCACCTCAGAAGCCAGCCTGAGTTAGGCTGCTGTCATTTGCAAAGAAAGCACACCAAGTGTACCCTACCCACCCGCCTCTGCACAACCTTGGCCCTTAGACCTGGCCCATGATGGGCTGCAGGGGCTCCGTCATGCCCCTAGCGGGACATTCATCTCCCTGAGGCTGCTGGCCAAGCACTGCTCTGCATCTGTGTCTTCACTCGGACTCACCCTGTTCCTCTTGCTGTCTCCTCCTTGGTTTTGTGTTATTCAGAAGTCTTTCTACCACAAGTTAGAGACGCCTGCATCACTTAGCTGTAGTGAAAAAGGGAACTTGAGGATCTAGGAAGTGGGTCTAGAACAAGGGCTCAGGGCCACCACGATTCTGTCTCTCACTTGCCTCTGCGTGTCTCTGCTTCCCTTTGAGGTTGGTCTCCCTCCCCCCTCCGGGGGGTAAGGAACTTGGTCAGAAGTAGCCCAGCTTGGGAAGCCTAGTCCAAAACAAGAGAGTTGCTTTCTCTTGGGATTCATCTTGGCCGCTAGGAAGGACTTTGACTGGCTCTGTTTGGATCACGTGCCCACTGTTGGACCAGGGAAGTGGGGCAGGATCACTGATGAAGTCTGGGTCATGTGGGTAGGGCACTGAGGTTCAGTGATTGATGGAGTCATGTTGGGGAGGAGGAGCGTTCCCCAATGGAGATGAGGTGACAGATGTAGGACAAAGGATGGGATCTGGAGCTGCTGGACAGCAAAGAACAACAGACATCCACCCCAACCACCATCACCATCACCACCATTGCCGACGGCCAACATTTACTGAATTTCTAGTGTGGGCCAGATTCCATCCATGGATGGAGGAATCCATCCATCCATCCATCCATCCATCCATCCATCCATCCATCCATCTATCAATCCACCTATCCATCCACCCATCCATCCATCCATCCATCCATTCATCCATCCATCCATCCATTTATCCATCCATCCATCCATCCATCCATCCATCCATTCATCCATCCATCCACCCATCTATCCATCCACCCATCCATCCATCCATCCATCCATCCGTCCGTCCATTATGCACCAACTCTGCACCACACCCTGTGCTAGAGATACAATGAGATAAGTGACTCTTGTCACACTCACAGATGAGGACTCAATCCCTAGTTCAACCTAGAGAGAAAGAACACTAAATAAACCATTACACTTCCCTGGGATATGAGCATTGATAGGGGAGTACGAGGTACTCAGAGTAGGGCCAGCTAATGTAGTTTCAGCATGGTAGTCAGGGAGGGCTTCCGGGAGGAAATGAAAGCTGAGTGGAGAACTAAAGGAAGAGTAGGAGGTAGCCTGAGGGGCCGGGGGGAAGGCAGGAAGAAGAATAAGAGGTTCCAGGAGAGGTGATCTTGGGAGGAGTAGAGCGTCGGCCCCATGGAGATCGTGTGATGTGGGGAGACAGGACATGAGCCCATTTATTCATCTGTTCTTTCATTGAGCTGGTGTCAGCCGAGCTCCAGGGCTGGCCTCAGTACTAGGCTGGGCCACAGGATTTGGAGGTGAGATGGCCATGGCCCCTTCCCCCAGGAAGTCCTGTTCTACTAGGGGAGGCAGATGTCGGAGGGGGAGGTGGCAGGACGGTGGGGGGGGCAGCTTGGTCGCCCGGGAGGGCAGCGGGGGCTCCAGGATGAGGTGCAGGCCACGCTGAGCCTTGGCGGGATGAGCTCACTAGGTGGGAATGAAACCACAGGCCCTCTGTTCTTAGAGCCGGTCCCTCTAGCCACCGTCTCCATAACGACCGGTCTGTGTGTGTCCCAAACAGTGTCCTCTCGATGGCCGCTCGCCCCTGGAGAGGCTCACCAACGTTCCTTGGCCAGCGGGTCTAGTGCTCTCTGCTGCGCTCATCCGGAGGTGTAGGAGGAAGCAAGCTGTGTACGTTGCTGGGAAGGACAGTAAGTAGACCAACGTGGGAAGGGAAAGTAGGAGAGGGGGCCTGGTCTGGATCTGAAGTCAGGAGATGGGATCCAGGTCCTATTTCAGCGGCACAGCCGCCATGTGACCTGGGGCAAGCCCTCTTCCTCTCCAGGCCTCGGGCAGGTCCGTGTACGTGGGAGGAGCCCATAGGCCTCGATAAAGTACCGTCTTAGTTCTGACATGTTGGGGTTTCTGGGCCTCCAGCCCCTGCGGCAGCAGCCCCTGTCTTTGTGGACCAGGAAGGGATGGTGGAGGTAAGGCCGCACTGGGGCTTCTGGCTCTCGGCCACACCGCCTGCAGCCTTCAGGACCTGAGTCATCTTCCGGGCAGTGAGTGACCTCTCCATACCCCTGTCTCCCCCCAGCCCCGTGACCCTGGGCGGCGTGCAGGACCAGGCCGTCCCAGGCAGGCGGCACAGTGGAAATCACAATATTGACCCAGCACGCAGGAAGTGGGGACGACAGGCCACTGGGGTTCCGGGGCCAGGGCGGGGGGAGACAGCTCGCTGAGTGATGAGCTCGGAGCAATGCACTCCCTCCCTCCTGGGTCGCTGCCGCCCGCCAGGGCTGTTCCTCCCAGCTCGCAGCTCCAGGGCCCCCTCCCCGCACCTCCCTCCTACACATTCCCCTGGCCCGGGAGGGGGGCTGCTGGCGAGCTCTCTCGGGGGCTTAGCTCCCTCCACACAAGCTGGCCTTCCAGCTCCTGGGGGTCCAAACTGCAACTGCGTCCTTACAGGCTGCGGGCCTCCAGAGTGATCCCACCTCCCATTTAAAGACTGGGGAAACCGAGGCTCAGAATGTTACTTGGCCCAGTAGCATCAGAGCCAGGATGCGAACTCAGAAGTGCCGACTCCAGGCCGGCACTCTGTCCAGCCGCCCACAAGCCAGTCATCTTTGGTAATGATAGTGTGAATAATAAACCACTCACTTGGTGAAGCACTTCATCTCACCCGGTCCTCGCCGCAACCCTGTGAGGGGTTCAGTTACAACGCGATTTTACAGATGGGCAAAAATAAGGCTCAGAGGAGGCTAAATAACTTTCCCAAAGACACAGTTAGCCATCAGCACGGTGGGAGGGCATTTGAACTGGGGTTTGCCTGGCCCCAAAGCTCATGCTTTGTCTGCTCTGACAAGCCATGGGGCAGGGGAAGCCCGTCCCTGAAGGTCTGTTTATATGTTCCCCTCCCCGCCACCAAGCCTTAGGACCACCTTCTGGATCCCTGTTTCCCATGAGTATTTGCATCTGCCAAGGGGTTCCTTGAGGGTGGCCCAGCCCAAAGCCTTGCTCTCCAGTGGTGCACATCTCTGTGGGTGTTCCTTGGGTGGGGGGTTGGGCTGTGGACTTGGAGGTGACCCTCCAGCCTGCTGACAGTTAGTGAACCAGAGAGTGGTGCTGGGTGGTCGTCAACCACTAGGGAGGCAGTGGGCGAGCAGAAATGCTCCTGGGCTTGGAGGTGGGGCCCTAGACCTCCTCTCTGCCCTTCAGAGCCTCAGTTTTCTCATCTAGAGAAGGGCTTGAGGGCATTTGAAGGTCTACTTCCCAATACCAGGAAGTGAGTAGGACGTTTGTCTCCTGCTGCCCCCGGCCCCCTTCCCATAAGCTGGGGATGGGTGGGGATGGGCTCACATGGGCTCTCCTTGGGCTCTGCTTGGATTTTATGCCCTGGGCTTGCCCAGTGCGTCGTCAGCAGTCAAAACCTGCCCGTGTGCTTTTTCTAGGCAACCGCCGGGAATGTTGTCTGAATCACGGGGAAAATGCACTTGGCATTCAGTGTAGGCAATTGGCATGTAGTCTGAGAAACTGGTTTAATTTTACGTGATGGACACTGTGTGTCCGTGTGTTACTTCTTTGTCTTGCCCACCATGAAGCTCAGGGCTGAAACTGATACGTAATAGTGCAGGATTTCCTGATCCAGTTTACTTCCCTTGCCCCCTTGCACTGGTTCCAAATTATAATAGCTTCCATTTATTGAGAACCTACTATGTAGCAGGGACGATACGACCCTGTGCCAATTTTACCACCTCTGTACCATGGTGGAACCTGAATTCAGAACACAGGCAATGTGCCTCACAGATTGCATTGATTAGTGATGTCTGCTTCAGGCATGGGAAGGAAAGTACTAACACATATGCCTCATCTTTGCCTTCCCTCATTAATTCAGTATATGAAATGGTATGTATTCATATTTTCTATTTAACCATATGTAATTTCACAATCTGCTTTAAACTTTTGTGAATTAAGACTTTGTTTAAATAAATAATAATGATTCATTAAAAGTAATTATTAGGTGTGTTAATTCAGGTTATATGACTGTAACCTCACCATATCCCTGTAGGAGAAAATGGGTGGGTCATTACAGAGACAGAAATTCAGGTTCAGGGTCAGGTCCTCTGTTAGCCCATAGAGTCCCTTTGTGTGTACTAGAATAATGTGCCCCTCTGGGTGATCATGGCTTGGTAAGCAGAGCACTCAATAGATTCGCCTCATCACCCTGGGTACCCTTGTTCAGTGCACAAGCTGAACAACCGTACACAGCAGCCCTGTTCAGTGTCTTGCCAAATCCCACCCTTGTAGCCTCTACTCTAAATCCAGAGTTCGTTTTACTTCACACAGCTCCCAGTCCACATTCTGTGTCTTGGTCACCAATTCAGGCCCCAGGACAGGTGGTATTTGGTCTGAGGCTAAGTGATGGGGTGTTAGGAAGAACAGTGTTAACAACTCAGCCTGTGTTCATGTCACAGACAAGTGAGGTCGCTTCTGGTGCCTGTGCCTGCCTGCCAGGTCCCGCCGAGGATCGAGCGCTATGAATAGTCCCAGCGAGGCCCTCTCAGAGGATCTGCTGGACTCCCCCAAGGCCCCGTCCTTGGCCTCCACCCCAAGCTGGAAAATCAGGGGCCAGGCCTCCTCCTTGGTGCCTTTATGTTGCACGTTTCTTCCCGTTCACTTTCCTCCCGGGATTACCGCCTGGGTCGGGCTTCTGCACACTGCTGTCGCCTGGGTCCCCACACGGGATGCTTGAAAAACACCTCTCTGAAAGCAGAGAAAGTGTGAGCCTTCGGGAAGGAGGGTGTGGAAGGAGAGAGGTCCTCGGAGGAGGGGAAATTTACAGCATTCATTCGGCCAGTTCTTGGGACATTCTGTAGCCTGCGTGGAATGCCTTCCGGAGGTAAGCACTGGTATTTTCCTGCTTAAAACTGTATGTCAATGCTTCAGTGCCCTTGCACATTGCCTCCACTGCCTCCTCCTTTGACAGATGAGGAAACTGAGGCCCGGGACCGAAAGTGCCTTGCCTAAGCCCGTTGAGTTGAGCAGAAAACCCCAGGCACGGACTGTGAAGGCATGAGTGTGTGCTGTTATCTCGGCTTTGTGTCAGGAGCCTGAGAGCTGGGACAGTGGCAGCCGCTCAGCTCAGCTCCATTAACGGTCAGCTGCAATGTGCCAGGCTGTTCCGACACTTTACAACCCGCCTGTGAAGGCCATTACTATCCACATTTTACAGATGCGAAGCCTGAGGGTCACAGAGCCTGAATCACTCGCTGGAGGTCACACTGCACCGTGCACCTTTGGAGTCTACCAGTCCCGGGTTCTTTTCCCACTGCCCACTGGCTGTGGGACCTCAGCCAAGTGACCCTGTCTCTCTGAGCCTCGGTCTCCTCATCTGCAAAATGGAGGTTATTACCTCCATTATAGTTATTACTCTAAGGCTGTGAAGAAGATTCAGGAAGCTAATGCCTGAGAGGTGCTTCCCCCCCAGCCTTGGGGTATACTTATGGTCAGTGAATAGAGGCCAATGTCAGTGTGGATATCTACATGATGGTGCAGCTGTAGCAGATGTTTGCTGGGTTGGCCGCTGGAGTCCAGCCTCTGGAGCCTTGGAGCAAAGGGCCTCTGCCTTTTGTGTATTATTGTGCCGATGATGGTGGTGGTGGAGCTAATTCAACATGTACCCCACCCCCCACCAGAATAGAGAGAGCTCCCACACACTGTTCTGACTTGACTGGTTAGTTGACTGTGCTCTGCTGAGTCTTTGATTCAATAACGGCTCAACAACAGTTGGGGACTTTTTTTTTTTGGTATTGGGATTGTAGAGATGTCCTGATCAGCCTTTCTGTGCTTTCAGAGGCTCCTTGATCTACTTACGCACTGAGCAGCTATGTCAGGAGCACCTCTGGGAGCCAAGCACTGGGCTGGGGGCCCGGGATGCAGTGACACACCACACCCCAGGGACGGTCCCTGCTTCCTCACTGCTGACCTTCCTGGGCACTCCGCCTCCAGGCTCCTGTCGCTCAGGGTGCTGCTGTCCTCACTCTGGTTCTCCCCCCCCCACCCCACCCCCCGCCGCTGACATCAGCCAGAGCCTGGTGAACACGGGGCAGTGGTGAGATTGCTCCCATGGGCCTCAAGCCTGGGCTCTTCCCCTGGCATCACCCTGCTTCCTGGTACCCATAGTTTTCAAGATACCTGAGCCTCGGGGACCCTAAGATTGCCCTGGGTAGGACCAACCAGGTCATAGGGTTCATCTGAAAACAGTGTGTCACTGGGCCGTTGAGATGCCACAAACTTGCCTGATGACAGTGGTTTTCAGATTATGTCCCTTGGAGCTGTGGGGGTCTGTGGATACTCCAAGGGGTGCTGGGGTTTGGAAATGGTGAAGGGGGTACCCCCCAGAGGTGCTGGGGGTGCCCCAAGGAGCGCTGGGTTTTGGGAATGGTGAAAGGGGTGCCCCAAGGGGCGCTGGGGTTTGGGAATGGTGAAGGGGTACCCCAAGGGGCGCTGGGGTTTGGGAATGGTGAAGGGGTACCCCAAGGGGCGCTGGGGTTTGGGAATGGTGAAGGGGACGGTTGAGTGCAGGAGCTCCCCTCGCGTCCCTACCACTATGCTGGTTCCAACCAGGTGGCTTTATGTGTGTGACATTTAGGAAGCATGGGCTGTGGAACGACACTGCCTGGATTTGAGTTCTATCTCCACCACTTGGAGCTGACCATGGATGATCACTCTGTGCCTCGGTAGCCCCATCTGTAAAGGGGGAATAGTAACACTCTGCAGAGTTGCTCTGAGGACTGAAGGGATGTATGTTGCCGAATTCCGAGAAGCACGGTCCCTGGCGAGTCTTCCTTCAGTGAGTGCTGCCTACTGTCACCACCTGCTTTATGCAGCGGGTTTCAACGGGAGGTTGTAGCCGGGATGGGAGGGGGGTAGAGACCATTTCTTTTCCGCCCTTACCCTCTGTGATGAATACATTTGTGACCATTTGCCCGAATTCCTTTGTTTAAACACATATACAAGTAAAGAACAAAGAACACTAATTCTAGAGTCACAGAGAGAGACTTTTCTTGTCCTGGCTTTGCTACTTACCACCCCGTGCGTCCTAGAATAAAGTTCTTAACCTCTCTGTGTCTCTTTCTTTGTTTGGAAAATGGGGTTGATACAAAGCTGTTACAACGGGGGACTTAGTGAGCTCACAGCACTGAGCGCAGGGCCTCCCGTGGGGTGAGTGAGAACTCAGTAAAGGGCAGCTGCTGGAGGCCTGGGTTCAGTGAGGCACAGAGGAGGGGGAGGAACTCCATCTGAAGGGATCAGGGAAGGCTTCTTAGAGGAGGTGGTGTTTGAATGGTTCTTAAAAGGTGTAGGGGAGTGATCCAGATGGAAGTGAGCATAGAGGTGTGGAGTTGCGTGGTGTGTTGGGAAAAGCATTTTGCTCAGCACCCCCGAAAGGTGGGGTGGAAGCCAGGGTGGGTGGGAAACAGCCAGACAGGAGACTGGAAGAGAGCAGGGCCTCATCATGGAGGGCCCCTGGCCCAGTCGAATGTAGCCCAAGGACAGTAGGGAGCCACGGAAGAGTCTGAGCAGGGAGGTGACCTGGTTGACTTTAAGTTGTAGACAGGAGGGGAGACCCCAGTCCACTGCAGTCGTCCAGGTGACAAGGCCCCGGAGAGGGAGACGGGACGTCAGCAGTGCCCTGTGACCTGGGCCCGGCCGTCTTCGGTCTGGTCCCATCTGGTGAGGGTGGTGAAGCTGACCTTCACCCCGCAGCTCAAGGCCACTGCTCTGAAGGCCCGCCGAGCTGGCTGGAGAAAAGGCTGACTCCAGCCTGCAAAGGGGAAGCAGAAATATTTGCTCAGCTGCAAAGACAAGCCCATGAGTCGTTCCTTCCACATAAGACACTGGCTCAAGGCGAGGGTCCGGCGTGGTCCTCCCTCGGCTTTCCAGGGTTTGCCCTTCCCCCACTAAAGCCTTTGAGCCCCCCAGAGTGTGTCCTTCCTCCCTGAGACAAGCCCTCTGAGATCTGAAGTCAGCGAGCATGGCCTCTTTCTCCTTTTCTTCTCTCATCAAACACACCCCGTTCTTTCATCTTCTCCTTGTGTGACAGGGACTGACCTTTATTTTTATTTTTAGAGAAATGTCCAGATTCAGCAGTCAGTGATTCAGATCTTTTTTCAACTGGCTGATACAGACAAGGCACCGTAGCATTTAGAGCCAGGACTTTGATGTTAGAGCCAGAGTCCCAGCTCTGACACTGCTGTGCTGTGTGACCTGGGCAGGTCACTTACGTCTCTGATCTCTAAATAGAACCCTTTTCTCCACGGGCCGTTATAAAGACTAAATGGGAGAGTATTTATAGAGCATGTAGGACAGTGCTTGGTGCATAGTAAATGCTCAATAAACGGTAGCGATTATTTTCTGCGTCTCTGGACTTCTCAGCATTGCTTTGGCTTCCTCTAACCATGGCACCAGACAACTGTTCAATCGCCAAATTGCCGTGACCTTGATTACACACTTCTGGGCAGGCTGATACTCAGACGGCCGCCAGCGACCCTTGCTTCCTGCTGTCGCGCCCACATACTCTCCTCCTCTCAAGAATGTCTTGCTTCTAGCCAACAGAACACAGCAAAGGTGATGGGGTTTCACTTCCACGATTGTTACATAAGATCGTAGCTTCCTTCTTGCTCTGCCTGGATGAAACAAACTGCCTCCATTGTGAGCTGACCAAGGAGAGGCTTATGTGGCAAAGACTGAGGGTGATCTTCACACCAGCAAGACCGCCTGGAAGGAACTGAATCCTGCTGACAGCCCCGCGAACTTGGGAGTGGATCCTGCTCCCAGAAATCCTTCCGATGAGCCCAGCCCCCACCCCGGCCGGCACCTTGATGGCAGCTTACAGAAGACCCAGCGGAGCTGCATGTGCGCCCCCGCCCCCAGCCCCGCAGAAACCATGAGATAATAATATGTGCTGTTTCAAGAGTACGAAGTTTGTGGTAATATCCTTGTGCATAAGGAATACAATGTATACATAATGTTATACAAAATACAATGTATACATAACTAATGCAATTTCTGAAGGTGCATTAGGGCAAAGCCACAGCAGGCTGGCAGAATTATAAATCCTTTAAAACAGTTGATGGGAGGGGCGCCTGGGTGGCTTAGTCCGTTAAGAGTCCGACTTTCACTTAGGTCATGATCTCGCGGTTCGTGGGTTCGAGCCCCGCATCGGGCTCTGTGCTGACTGCCAGCTCAGAGCCTGGAGCCTGTTTCAGAGTCTGTGTCTCCCTCTCTCTCTGACCCTCCCCTGCTCACGCTGTCTCTCTCTCTCTCTCTCTCCTAGAAATAAATGAAAATTAAAAAAAAAAAAAAACAGTTGATGGAACAGCAAGGGGAAGGCAGCCAAGGTGCACTGAGCAGGGAGGTGACCTGAGTTCACTGCCAAGACTTCACTGCGAACGACAGCCATAACTAGCGTTATCGAATATTTGCTGTGTTCTTTGCCAAACTCTTTACGTACTCTAGTTCGTCTCATCTTTGCCACACCCTGTGAGCAACAACTATTGCCCCATGAAACAGATGGCAAAGCTGAGGCCCAGAACAGCTAAGCCGTTGGCCCGAGGCTGAGGGGTGGTGGGGTCTGCGGACCCAGGTAGGCTGACACACAGGAAGCTCTTGCATAAGGGCATCTGAATTCCATGCAGAGGGTTGTGGCCCAGGCAGCAGGTGCGGCAGATAGACAGGCCTCGGTTTGAGTTCTGGTTCTGCCACTTCCTAGCCGTGTGAGCTTGGCCAAGCTGCTACCCCTCTGCGAGTCCTTCTCTTCTTCTGGAATGTGAGATTGATGATACAGTCCCAGCACTGGAGGCCACCAGCTGTTCCTCACCACTCTCTTTGCCCCCATTTGAGAACACATACATCTAGGGACTACATCCCCCCACTACGCTCCCCCTTGGTGGCAAGGGGAGGCCAGCAGATAGTGAGTGGGAGTGGGGCAGGCAGCCTCTGGGCCACATCTGGATGAGGCAGCCACCTGCGTTCCACACTCTCCTCTTCCTGCAGGCTGGAGTGGGCCCCGATGCTGGTAAGGTGGCTCCTACCATGTTGATGAGGGCGACTCCTCAGGAAACTGCAGAGCTGTAAGATAGAAGGCATCCAGGAGCCCAGACAACAGTGGGGAGCTGGGCTGTATCGTCCCCCACGCTCCCCGGGCCTTGTGTCTACTTTTGGACGTGAGAGAGAAGTATCCCCGCTTCTCGCTGAGTCACTGTATTTCAGGTTCTCTTTGTTACAGCAGCGTGGCCTGTGCCCTGACCACTGGCGATAGTGGGAGCAAGGCCCTTACTAAATGCTGGCTGCCTCCACGCATCCTGGGGGGTGGGGGTGGGGAATGCAGATCTGGACTGGGCAGAGAGGCCTCTTGCTGAGCTGTGGCTCCCCCTTGGCACCTCTTATTCAGAACAAAACATGCCCATGTCCCCAAATCAGATCTGCATTGAGTCCAGGGGAAGTTTAAGCAATTGCTTTCCTGAATCGTTGAGTCTCACCCTAAAGTGGTACAAAGGCAGAGACGGCGCCTTTGCTGCACCAGAAGTGGGGAAGGGGCGAGGCCATAGTGGTCAGGCTTGGCGGGGGGAGGGGGGGGTTCATGGGCACGCGCCCTCCCCCACGCGCCTTGGCCTCTCTCCAAGCCAGCCTCCCATGTACACTAATGGCTCCAAGCTCCCAATGCTTCCTTCTGTATTACAAAAACTGCCATCTCAGAGGTCAGCAAGTGTTGCCAAAGAGCAAGAGTATCTTGACTTTGGTATGACCTCCTCATCAGCAAGAGATCTGGCCACCCCCCTTTGACCTCTCATAAGAGAAACCTCACCATTGCAAGAGCTGATATGTTATGTTATGTTATTATTTTATTTATTTATTTTGCTTTATAAAATTTTAGATTTATAGAAGGATTGCAAAGATAGCATGGATTCCTTGTGAACCTTCCTCCCCATTTGCTCTAATGTGAACTTCTTCCGTTACGTGGTACAGCTCTCAAAATGAAGATGTTATGTTTAGTACGTAATCGCTCCCTAAATCGTAGACCACTCAGGTTTCACCAGCTTTCCAACGAATGCCCTTTTGCTGTTTCAGGATCCAGTCCAGGATCCCGCGCTACAGTTAGTAAGCACTGATTTTTCTTCCCTGGGAAGCCCGGTCTCGCACGGGAGCACTTGGGCCTCTGTGGCCGTGGTTTCCCCTACTCCTTGCAAACTGACGGCGCTGGCATTCAGTTAGCCTTTTCCCCCTGAGTGAGGCAAGGGTCCCCATGTTAGCTAGGAAGACTAATTGGGCATTGGCATCAGCCTTGAACAGTTTTTCTCCGGTGCCTACATTTCTGCTCAAAAACCGAGGGAGGTGTCAGTTTATTACCGACAGCAAGTGCACTGCAAGGGCCCGATGGCACACTCCTGAGTCTCCTACTTCAGCGGGTTTAGCCAAGGACAGCTCAGTGGCCGTGAGCTCCGGTGGAAACAGGGCACACTCAGGAAGTCAGGGTGGCAAGGGAAAATGGGAGACCTGCACACTCAGTTCCGCAAACTGAGTGTGTACTGCATGGCCTTGTGCTGGTTTCTGATAGGCCAGACATGATAGCCGCCCTGGGATGCCCATGGTCTCATCAAGAGGAAGGATACAAGGGAAAGAAAGACAAGTGTGCATGTGGCTGTATGGCAGAGGACCTGACTCTCCTGTGTGGCCCTGGGGAGGCCACATAACCTCTCTGGCCCATGTCTCATGTCTCTTAGGGTTGTTAAGGAGTCTAAGAAGAGCCCTGTATTCATTTTCTGGGGCCATATGCTGGATTGTCTTAAACAACAGGTATTTATTATCTCACTGTTCTGAAGGCTACAGTCCAAGGTCAAGGTGCCAGCAAGGTCAGTTCTTTCCGGGGATATGAACGAGGATCTGCTCCATGCCTCAATCCTAGCTTCCAGTGGTTTGCCCATCTCTGGTGTTCCTTGGCTCATGGAGGCATCACCCTGATGTCTGCCTTTGTCCCCATATGGTATTCTTCCTGTGTACGTTTCTGGGTCCAGATTTCCCCTTTGCATAAGGACACCCATCATACGGGATTTGGGCCCACTTGCCTCAGCAGGACCTCATCTTAACCAATCACAGCTGCAATGACCCTATTTCCAAATAAGGAAATTCTGAGGTACTGGTGAGTTAGGACTTCAACATAGGAATCTGGGTGGGGTGAGGGACACAACTCAACCCATCACAGTACCTGGGGCCTCTCCCTGTGGCTGGGGCTTCTCCCAGCACGGTGGCCGAGATCCGAGAGGGAGTGGACCCCAGAACAAGCGTCCGGAGAGTCAGGTGGAAGCCGCAGGACAAATCATACGGCATCATTTCTGCTGCGTTCTGTGGGTGGGTCAACACCAAGTCTCAGAGTCTGCGCAGATGCCGGGGAGAGGACTACACACGGGTGTGAGTCCTGGAAGGGACTGACTGGGACTGGCAGCCGTTTTTGGAAACCAGCTACCCCAGTCACATGGTGAGCTCCCACACCTCCTGAGCTCCGGATGAAAGCATTCTCTATTCCATTCTTGTCCACGCTGGGCAGCTCACCGCGTTTGGCACAGGAGCAGTTTCTTGATGAATTGTTGTTGCACCGCTTTCTATGACAAAGGGTCGGCCCTGTGAGCAGGGAAGTGACAGGATCCAGCTCCTTCCCCAGGCGGCCCCTTACTCCCTTGCTGTTTGCCCCTTTTCCTGCCCGCACACCTGGGCCTGGCACTCAGGGGAAAAAGTACCCCAGGCAGGGGGTAGGTTGCCAAGCCCAAAATGAGAGAGACCTACTTTGAAATGCTTTCTAAATCCTCCAAATCGAGGCTCTGCAGCCCCACACCTCTGCCCCAGGGAGAGGGGAGAGGCAGAGAGAGGAGGGGGAGTGGGTTTCCAGTGTGTTTATATTTCAGGCTATTCTGAAGCCCCCTGAAGGCACTCACACACAAGGGCACATTTAAATGCACCAGGAAGTGCCCCCCGGGATGGAAACTGGTGGAAACTGGAGCCGGAGGAAGGCTGGGGCGCTGACTGCATTGCCCGCTCTGGTCTTCTGTCCCTCAAACAACCAGTGATTCAGCCCCTTCAGTGCCCACGTCAGAGCCGGAAGGGCTCCTAAAGGTCATTGTGCTCCTCCGTTTTCCTCCTCCCCACCAAACATTCACTGAACATCTCAGCATCTTTGTCAAGTCAGTTATAGGACCCTTTAGGCCACAAGGAATAGAAAAAAGTACCCAAACTCATATAGATGAAAAATGGAGGGGGGCAGATTTTATGGCTCAGTTCACTTCAAAGTCGAAAGAGTCTGGCTTCAGGTATGGCTAGAACGAGCAGCTCAACATGTCATCAAGACCTGGTCTCTCAATAGCCCTGGGCTCTGCTCCCTCCACGGTGGCCTCATTCTTGGCATTAGAAGGAAGCGAGACGGTGCCAGCAGTTAGATCTCAGGATGTGATGTTTCAGATGGTCAGGATAAGTCACTTGTACCACCTTCCACTCCTGAGCTGAGGGGGGTGGAGTCAACTCCACCTGAAGTTCAGAGGTTCCATTCCCCCCAATCCTCATCCCCAAATACCAGGTGGCAAAACTGTATATATGCTCTCATCCCAATGAAAGGGGACTCAGGTTCTCTGCTCACACCTCCCCAGTGATGAGGAGCTCACCAGCATGGGGGACAGTCCTGTCCTTTGAGAACAGTATTCATAGAATATCTCTTGCCGGCCATGCTTCAGTCTCATTTTTTGTTTGTCTGTCTCCCTTTTCAAACTCCTTTCTCTCTGTATCTCCAGCACCCAGCACAGAGCCTGACACAGAAGAGGCGCTCAATAAATGTTTATCAAATGAAGAAATAATACCTTGAGTTACTGAACATATACTATGCGCCAGTTGTTTCATGCCTATGACCTCCTTTGAGCCTCATGAGCGCTCCCTTAGGTAAATGGCATTGTCCCTCCTTTTACGTGTGAAGACACAGAGGTTAAGGAATCACCTTAACCAAGGCCACCCACCAAGAAGGTGTGGAACCAGGATCTGAGCCCACAGCTGTCCGCCTTCTGCCTGAGGTGGGGGTGGGAGAGGCAGGGAGGGAAGGGCAGAAAGTGGGAAAGAAGGAGAGAAAGTAGGGAGAAAAGAGAGATAAAGACAGAGAGAAGGGGAGGTGGGAAGCTTCTAATGTTAAGAATCCTTTCTTCTGATGTTTACTCTTAACTAGCTTTTTGGTCAGTGGCTCCTTCAATGGCCTGATTAAAGTTAGTACATTTTAAGGTGGCAATGCATGAAAGCACTAACAACATGAGAATATTAAATAGAACGAAATGTTGTCAATACCCATCTAGAACATTAATAGTATACAATCGGAAACATGAAGACGAGGTGTGATATGATTTTGTTTGGGGTACAGGGTATAGTTTTTTTTTTTTTTTTTTTTTTTTTTTTTTATTT
>NW_024080635.1:9918878-9978850 GCF_003009895.1 Hyaena hyaena | reverse complement strand
TTATTTCTAGGAGAGAGAGAGACAGCGTGAGCAGGGGAGGGTCAGAGAGAGAGGGAGTCACAGACTGAAACAGGCTCCAGGCTCTGAGCTGGCAGTCAGCACAGAGCCCGATGCGGGGCTCGAACCCACGAATCGCGAGATCATGACCTAAGCGAAAGTCGGACGCTTAACTGACTAAGCCACCCAGGCGCCCCTGGGTTTGCTTTTAAAATGCAGAATGGGCCTCAGGTTAGAAAGTGCTGTCTTGGCCTCTGTGGCTGTGGTTTCTGGAGTACGAGACAACCATGGAAATTAAGATGGAGGCACTGGGTGACAAGGGCAATGCAGGGGTCTTTCTGTGTATAATTTCAGGGCCTTTGAAAATCTCCTAGGTCTTCTGAGCTTATTTATACATGTGACAAAATTACCCCAAACGAAGGAAGACCCACCCAAAAGCATTAGAGGAAACAGTACCTGGAACTTACATAGATTCTGAAACCGCGTCTATTCCCACCTGCCAGGTGGCAAAACTTTATAATTGATGGGGCCTTGGGTAGAGTATTCGGGAGGGTCTTGCCTTCGTAGGGAATAATTATCCCTACCCTGACACTGCTCTAGTCTCTCCTAACAAATCTCCAAAGAGACTTGAAAAGATCAAACTGGTTTCCAAATAATTTAAGTCTGCCCCAAACATTAAGAATTGTTTACAGAGGGACACCTGGGGGGCTCATTAAGTTGAGCTTCTGACTTCAGCTCAGGTCATGATCTTGTGGTTCGTGGGTTCAAGCCCCGCATCGGAGTCTGTGCTGACAGCTCAGACTTTGTAGCCTGCTTCAGATTCTGCGTCTCCCTCTCTCTCTGCCCCTGCCCTTCTCGTGTTCTGTCTCTCTCCATCAAAAATAAATAAAAATATTAAAAACATTTTAAAAAATGAATTGTTTACGGAAAAGGGGGATGCCTGGATGGCTCAGTCAGTAGAACATGAGACTCTTGATCTCAAGGGGTCATGAGTTCAAGCCCTATGTTGGACATAGAGGTTATTTTTAAATAAATAAATAAATAAATAAATAAATAAATAAAACTAATTCAATTAAAAAAGTCTAGTACCCAATGAAACAAAACTCACAATGTCTGGCAACTATTAAAATTACTAGACATTATATATATATATATATATATATATATATATACAATGGAATGTTATTCAGCCATAATAAAGGATGAACTCTTGCCATTTGCAATGACATTGCTAGGGATAGAAAGTATAATGGAGAGCGAAATAAGTTAGTCAGAGAAAGACAAATACCATATGATCTCATTCATATGTGGAATTTAAGAAACAAAACAAAGGAACACAGGAAAAAGAAAAGAAAAAGAGAGAGAGAGAGAGAGAAACCAAGAAACAGACTCTTAACTATAGAGAACAAATTGATGGTCACCAGAGGGTAGGTGAATGGGGGATGGGAGGACAGGTGATGGGGATTGAAGAGTGCACTTATGATGGGGAAAAAAAAAGGGGGAAAAGGAAAAAAAATGGCCAGATATGCAAAGAAGAAAAAAATCAATTAAAACCAATCCAGAACTGACACCGACATCAAAATTAGCGGATAAGGGCATTAAAACAGTTATTGTAACTGTATTCTGTATGTTTAGGAAACCAGAGGAAAGACTGAACAAGTTAAGTAGAGTGACAGAAGTTATAAAAAGGGACTCTAATCAGACAACTATATATTAAAATCACGATGTCTGACATGAAGAATACATGAGATGTAGTAACATCAGACCAGATATTGCTAAAGAAAAGATCAGGGAACTTGAAGATATATCAATAAAAATTATTTACAATAAAATCAGAAGAAACAAGACACAAATGAAAATGAAGAGAGCGGGGCGCCTGGGTGGCTCAGTCGGTTAAGTGTCCAACTTCAGCTCAGGTCATGATCTCATGGTTTGTGGGTTCAAGCCCCGCATCGGGCTCTGTGCTGACAGCTAGCTCAGAGCCTGGAGCCTGTCTTCAGATTCTGTATCCCCCTCACTCTCTGACCCTCCCCTGATCACACTGTCTCTATCTCTCTCTCAAAAAAAATAAAAAAGAAAAAAAAAAAGAAAATGAAGAGAGCATCAGGGATCTGCAGGAAACCTCAAGCAGCCTAATATATATGTCAATGGAGTCCCCAAAGGAGAAGAGGAACAAGGAATAAGGGAAAGAAAAAAAGACATTAGAAAGAAAAATATCAGAAGAAATGATGACTGACATTTTCCCAAATGGAGCCAAGAATCTCAATGAGCCTCAAGCACAAGAAACATGAAGAAAACCACAGTCACATCATAATCGAATTACTCAAAACCAATGGTCAAGAGAAAAATCTTGATACATTTAAGAGACTTTAAATTATACAAAGTCTGATTCTGATCACAAGAGAATTAAATGGAAATCAATAAGAAAAAGATCTCTGGAAAATCTCTCCCATATCAAACACTAAATAACACACTTCTAAGTAACAAAGGTGAAAGAAGAAATTTAAAGGGAAATTATAAAATATTTTTAACTGAATATGAGAACACAGCATATCAAAATTTGTGGGATGCTACCAGAGCACTACTTAGGCAGCAACCGGTAGCCCTAAATATCTGTATTAGAAAAGATAAAATGTCTGAAATCCATGATCTCCGCTTTCATTTAAAGAAACTAGAAAAAGAAGATCAAATCAAAACCAAAGCAAGCAGAAGGGAAAGGGAAATGATGAAAATAGGGAGGAAATAAAATGAAATAGGAAACAGAAAAACAAGAGAAACATTAATGAAATCAAAGCCTGGTTACTGAGAAGATCGATACAGTTGACAAATTTCTAATCATACTGGTCAGGAGGGAGAGAAGTCAACTGTTACCAATATTGAGAATGAGAGACAGGATGTCCTTACAAAGGCTACAGATATTTAGAGAATCATAAAAGAATATTATTCATAACTTAGTGCCAGTAAACTTAATGACATCGATGAGATGGACACATTTCTCATAAGACACAACCTACCAATGTTTAAAGAGAAGTTGATGTAGCCCTATGTGTACTAAAAAAACTGAAGTAGAATTTAAAAAACCTCCCACAAAGAAAAGCTTAGGCTTCACTAGTGAATTCTACCAAATATTTAAGGGAGAATACTACCAATTATACAAAAATTCTTCACGAAAATTGAATGGGAGGGAGTTGAATTACTCCCCTAATCACGTCATGAGGCCAGCATTACCCTTCTACTGAAACCAGAAAATTACTTTACGAAAAAAGAAAACTACAACTGATATCTTTCATGAACAAAGACGAAAAAATAATTTTAAAAACATTTTAATGTTTATTTTTGAGAGAAAGGGATAGAGTGTGAGCAGTGGAGGGGCAGAGAGAGAGAGAGAGAGAGAGAGGGAGGTACAGCATCTGAAGCAGGCTCCAGGCTCCGAGCTCTCAGTCCAGAGCTCAATGCAGGGCTCGAACTCACAAACTGTGAAGATCATGAGCTGAGCGAAGTCAGACATGTAACCAACTGAGCCACTCAGGTGCCCCTACATGCAAAAATTCTTAATAAAATCATACAAACTTTAATCTGATAATTATAAAAATGATAAAATATCATAACTAAGTGTAGTTTATCCCAGGAATACAAAGTTGGTTTAACATTTGAAAATTAAGCGACGTAGGGGCGCCTGGGTGGCTTAGTCGGTTAAGCGTCCGACTTTCGCTTAGGTCATGATCTCGCGGTTTGTGGGTTCGAGCCCCGCGTCGGGCTCTGTGCTGACTGCCAGCTCGGAGCCTGGAGCCTGTTTCAGTCTGTGACTCCCTCTCTCTCTGACCCTCCCCTGCTCACGCTGTCTCTCTCTCCTAGAAATAAATAAAATATTAAAAAAAAAAAAAGAAAAGAAAATTAAGCGACGTAATTCACCATATTAATCAACAACAAAAGTCTATGGTCACCCCAACAGATGCAGAAGTAGCATTTAAGAAAATTCAACATCCATTTCTTACAAAAACTTTCCACAAATCAGGAGTAGAAGGGAACTTCCCCAACCTGACCCAGGACACTTACTCAAAAAACAAAATAAAATTATAGCTGACAACATACTTGATGGTGAAAGATAAGACGTCTTCTCTCTAAGATCAGGAAAATTACAAGGAGGTCTTATCTCACCACTTCCATTCAACGCTGCACTGAAAAGTCTATCTAGTGCAGATGAAGAAATAAAAGACATCTGGACTCGAATGGAAAAAGTAAAAGTGTTGCTGATGAGCTATTACTGTATTTGGAAAATCGAATGCACATTAGAATTGATCCCTGAGTTCAGCAAGATTGCAAGATACAAGATCAATGTCAATTAATTATACCTCTTGATATTAGCAAAGAATAATCAGGAATTGAGGTTAAAATACATCATTTCCACTGGCATCAAAAATATATGAAACACTGAAAAATGGCGTATAAGAATGTACGTTGAAAACTGCCAAATACTGCTGAGAGAAATGAAAGAAAACATAAATAAATGGAGAGGTAGCATACCTACCTATGTTCATGGGTTAGAACGCTCAATATAGTGAGGAGGTCAGTTCTTCCCACATTGATTTATAGAGTCCTTGCATCCCCATCAAAATCTCAGCAGGCTTCCGTGCGAAAATTGACATGCTGGTTCCAAAAGTCCCAGGGGAAAACAAAGGAACCAAAGCAGGCACAGCACCTTTGCAAAAGGGCAGAGTGAGAGGACTTGTCTGATTTCAAGACTTAAAAGTTACAGTTGTCAGCACTGAGTGGTATTGGCAGAAAGACAGACAAATGGATACATGGAATAGAAAAGTAAATCCAGAAATGGACCCACATATACAAGGGCAACTGATTTTTGTCCAAGTGCAAAGGCAATTCAGTAGAGAAAGTAGTCTTTTTTATCAAATGGTATTAAAACAATTGAATACTGACATGCCAAAAAGAATGGGAAGAAGTTACCGGAAGGAAGGAAGAAAGGAAGGAAGGAAGGAGGGAAGGAAGGAAGGAAGGAAGAAATAACGAAAGCATAGGACTTTCATCTGTATCTCATACCATATAAAAAATAACTTAAAAAAGTATCATAAATCTAAATGTAAAATCTAGGGCCATCTGGGTGGCTCAGTCGGTTGACTGATCTTCCAGCTCTTGATTTAGGCTAGGGTTGTGGTCCCAGGGTGGTGGACTCCACACTGAGCATGAAGCCTGCTTGGGACTCTCCCTCTCTCTCTCTCTCCCACTTGCAGTTGCTCTGTCTCTCTAAAAAAAATTTAAAATTTTTAAAAATTAAAAAGAAATTTAAATGTAAAATCTCAAGTCATACAATTCCTAGAAGAAAATATAGGGGAAAATCTTTGTGACCTTGGGTTAGGCAAATATTTTGCAGGTGCTAAAGGAAAATATAGACATATTGTTTTTTATTAAAAGTATTTTTTAAAAAGTCTACAATTCAAAAAACATTGTTATGGGAATAAGAAGACAAGACAAAGACTGGGAGGAAATTTTTCAAATCATTTATCTGATAAAGGTCTTATATCCAGAATATATTAAATAAAAACTTTCAAAACCATGAATAAAAGAATGCAAAACACAATTTTTTCAAAGGGCAAAAGACTTGAATAGTCACTTCACCAAAGAAGGTATACAGATGGTGATTAAGGATGTGAAAAGATTCTCAATATTACTAATTATTCAGAAACTGCAAACAGAGTACAATGAGACCCTACGACACATGAATTAGAATGGCTAAAATCTGAAAGACTGACCATATCAAGGACTGGGGAGACATTGAGCAACTGGAATTTTGCATACACTGCTGGTGGGAATATAAAATGGTACAAAACTTTGGAAAACAGTTTGGTGGTTATTTATACAGTTAGCTTACACCTGCCATATAATCCAAGTATTTACTTATGAGAAAGGAAAGTGTATGTCTTATATAGCCATGCAAAGACTTGTACATTAAGGTTCTCAGCAGCCTTATTTATAACAGCCCCAAACCGGGAACAATAAAATGTCCATCAACAGGCGAATTGATAAACAAATTGTGGTATATCCATACAATGGAATAGTACTCAGCAATAGAGAGGAACTGACGCCAATATACAAGACAACATGAATAAACCTCAATATAATTATGGTGAGTGGAAAAGCCAGTGGTATATACCATATAGTTCCATTTAGATAATATTCTAGAAAATACGAAGTAATCTTTAGCAACAGAAAGTAGATCAGTGGTTGCTGGGAAGGAGAACTACGAAGGGACTATCTTGTGTATAGTGTTGGTTTCATAGGCGCATATATATGTCAAAGCTTATCAAACTGTACCTTTTTAAAAAATTTCTTATTAAGTTTATTTATTTATTTTGTGAGAGGGAGAGCATGGGGAAGGGGCAGAGAGATGGGGAGAGAATCCCAAGCAGGCTCCACACTGTCAGCTTGGAGTCCGATTTGGGTCTTGAACTCAATGGACCGTGAGATCGTGACTTGAGCTGAAATCAAGAGCCAGATGCTCAACCGACCGAGCCACCCAGGCACCCCTCAAACTGAGCCTTTAAAATATGTGTAACCTCTTGTAGCTTAATACGACTATATCAAAAAGCCCTACACACTTACTGTCTACCTGCTGTTTACGTACAAAACATTTTTGGAACTACAGAGATTCATTCATTCATTCATTCTGAACGCTGTACTGTCATATACTCTGTATACACTATGTACATTCATGTACTCTTGTAAAGTCTGGGAATACCTCAGTCAGCAACACAGACAAAAATTCTGACCTCTTAGTGCTCACATTCTTGGTGGGGGAAGTCGTGGGTGGGGAGACAAATAGTGAACAAATAGCTGAAACATTTACTTTGTCAGATGATGATCCATCCTAGGGAGGAAAAGGCTAGAAGGTAGGGAGTGTGGGGTGGGGTGGGAGGGCCATATTAAACAGTGGTTGCCGAAGACCTAAATGCTAATGTAACATTTGAGCAGAAACCTGAAAGAGATGAAGAAGCAAGGCCTGCTGGGATTTGGGAGAAGAGGCTTCTAGATAGAAGGAAGAGACAGTGCAAAGGTCCAGAGGGAAGGTGCTTGGGGAATTGAGAAATAGCAAGGATTCCAGTGTGTCTGGAGCAGGGTGAGCGAGGAGAGGAGGTCATAGTTGGGGCAGGTCAAGTTCAGCCATTTGGAAGCGCTTTGGCTTTTACAAACATGGGGCGAATTCTGCCTCTAGGAAAAGGGACAGGAAATTAATGTTCTTTTGTGGACCTACTGTGCGCCTCCAGCCTCAGAAGTCAGAAAAGCCAGGACCCTCCCCATCCTGCCTCACCTGTGGGCTAACCCTGGAGTGTCATCCAGCACTATGCCTGACACACAGTTGATATCAGAAAACGTCCCCCGTGGTTATTGGATTGAGAGAGTAGATTGGGACAAGCTTCCGGGAGAGAGGCATCTGGGCCGTACGGAACAGTAGGCTTCGGGACCCCCGATGGCATGGCTCCTGGGGTCCCACTGGGGACTGACACAGCTCCTGGCATGCAGAAGGGACTCAGTACATGTTTGTTAAATGAACAGATGAAGGAGGGGAGGAAGAAATGAATGAAACAGTGGCATGGGTGGGGCCGAGACAGACACAGAACCTGCTTTTCTATCCACGGACTCCCCAGAGCCTTGCAAGTCCCCAGGGCCTGGAGTTAGGGAAACCAGGATTCACATGCCACTGGAATTCTCAGTTTTGTCCCCAGCAAAGTGGGGACAATGAAAATACCTACCTCAGGAGGTGCTGGTGAGGCCCCAATGAGAGAGTCAATGTGACGTGCCTTCCGTGGTGCTGGCCATGTAGAGCCCTCAGTAGGTATTCAGCTTGGCTTTTATTGAGCACCAGGAGGTGGCAGGCACTGTGTGAGGGGCTTTTCAAGGGTTAACTTTTTTTTTTTTTTTTTTTTTTTTTTTTTTTTTTTTTTTTTTTTTTTTTCTAGGAGAGAGAGAGACAGCGTGAGCAGGGGAGGGTCAGAGAGAGAGAGGAAGTCACAGACTGAAACAGGCTCCAGGCTCTGAGCCGGCAGTCAGCACAGAGCCTGACGTGGGGCTCGAACCCACAAACCGCGAGATCATGACCTAAGCGAAAGTTGGACGCTTAACTGACTAAGCCACCCAGGCGCCCCACAAGGGTTAACTCTTAAGTTAAGCATTAGGTGCCATTATTATCAACCTATCTACTAGGCGAGGATATGGAAACTCAGAGAGATCCAACAACTTGCCTGAAGTCACACAGCGAGTAAGTGGAGAAGCTAGCATTTGAACCTGAGTCCCTGCTTGTAGCTGCTGTTCTGTTTTACGGATTGTTCTAGACATTTCCATTCCAGACCTAGGACTGGGGTGTGGGTGTTGTGCGCTGGGAAGTAGGGAGCTATGGCCATCCCTGAAGAGGAACATGAGGGCATTCCCTCTCTTCTTCCTAAAGCTGGAGGTACATGCTGAAAGTGAAGGAGCTGGGGAGGGGGATCTGGGCAAAAGAACTCACTGCTGGCCATCCCTCATCCCTGCTCCCTGGCTGGGCTTCCCGTAACCTTGAAGGGAATTAGGGAACATGCCCCCTCCCACCTCCACCCCCCTCCCCCCGAGCCAGGCTGCCCCTGTGCTTGAATGAGAGTCAGCTGAGCACCGCTGCTGAGCTCCTGGATGAAACTTGGAGCCCATAGCCTGCCCCCCGAGAGAGACTATTGCTGGCAGTGACCTGCCCGGGCAGGGAGGAGACCAAAGAGGTGCCTCAGGCTGGTTGTCTGGGCGGGTCTCATAGCAGCTATAATTGCCGGGCACCAGAGCCCAGGCTGGGCCCTTTTATGGAGACATTTATAGCCAGCACGTCTGGGGGACAATTCAAGTGGTTTTGTCTCTTTTGTGTCCCTTTAATAAACGAGAAGAAGAGACATCAAATTAAGGCTGATTCTAGAGAAACTTGGCTTTGCCGAGAGGCTTTGGAGAGGTCAGAGGAAGGTCATTCTGCTCTCCGACCCTGAGGCCTGGATTTTTTACCACATGCTCTTAAAATGTAGAGACTCAGATGTCAGGGTTAGTCGGGCCTTTGAGGTCACTCAAACCAGCTCTTAGCCTTGTGCAGCGATCCCTGCTGCCACATTTGAAGCCTTCCAGGAATGGGGAGCTCACTACCTGTCAAAGCAACCATGCTGTTAACAGCTCTCCATAGTGTCTCTTCTCAGGGGCTGTGGACAGGAACACACTTAGGACAGAGTCACCGCTCCGATGCTCACCAGCACCGAGGTCAGTCCCCGAGCAAAGGCTCTCACTGTTCTGAATTTGCTTCTCTGTCAAATATCGTTCATTCATTCAACAAATCTTTTGTCTTAGTCTGGGCTTCACCAGAAGCAGACTCAAGACAAGGATCTGAGTGCAAGCATTTGGGGAGGGATCCTGGGAAAACCCATGGAGGAGGGGACACTGAGACTTGTGTCTCAGTTGTGTCTTCCACTCCTGCTCCACCCCAAGAACTATGTTCAAGCCCTAACCCGTAGTTGGAAATAAGGTCTCTGCAGATGTAATCGAGTTAAGATGAGGTTGTATTAGTCTAGGGTGGGCCCTAATCCCCTGACTGCTATTCTTATACCAGGGAAAGCTGTGCACGTGGGTAACACAGCCAGAAGATGGCTATGTGAAGACAGACACAGGGAGATCGCCATGTGACAAGGCGGTGAATGAAGTTACACCGCCACAAGCCAGCAGATGCCAAGGGTTGTTGGCGACCACCAGAAGCTAGGGGGGACTTCGCACTTCCAGTGTCCTGAATGGTGAAGGAACAGATTTCTGGTGTTTTAAGCCACCCGGTTCATGGCATTTTGTGACACAGCCCTGCGAAGCTAATTCAGCTGGGAGGAAGCCCCAGCAGGGGAGGGGTGCTCAGGGAGACGGGAATAGCATGTCCCAGAGTTTCCCCAGCTGAGGGGAAGGGGCTGGGGTATTTTTCCACCAGCTTCCGACCATCCTTGCCTGAAGGATGCTCCTGGGAACACAGACCTCCGGCACTCGGGCTGACCAGTGTGTGGACAGCGCAGGTTCAGGTGGCCAGAAAAGCCCCCTGATGAGAATTACAGGCCCTGGCAATCAGAAGCGTTGGGGGTCGGGGTGCACAGGAAGGAGGTGCTGAGGGGACATGGGTGGTGCAGGGCCTGAGTGCCTACTGTGTGCATAAGGCACCGTTCTAAGTACATGGAATGTGGCCGCGCCTTGCCCTGCAGGCTGACATCCCAAGAGAGGTAGCTGACAGCCTAATAAACCACGTGGCAGCATTCCACCCAGTAGGGCAGGAAGGGAGCACAGAGTGATAGGTGTTTGGCCCCCGTTAGTGTGGGTCACCAGCATGGCCCTAGTTGAGCCTGGATGGTCAGTGCCAGCCTCTCAGAGGAGACCTGAGTGTTGAGAAAATCCCAAATTCGGACATCTGATGGAACAGCATTTCAGGCAGAGGGAACAGCCAGTGAGGGTGCCCTGAGGAAATGGAGAGCCACTGCAAAGATTTCATGATCTAAAGGACTCAGCTCAAGGCCTGGAGCAGCGGAGGCTGGCGATCTCCAGACCTCACTTCCCACATTTCATGCCTTGGTTCCTGGTTTGGGCCTCTGGTCACCTTCCAGCAGAAGCCCTTGAGAGGCTCCGGGCACAGCAGTCCCTCACCAGCCCTTGGACCCAGGAAAGGCCTTCAGCTCTGAACCTCACTGTCCTCCTCTGTAAAATGGGAGTAACCACACAGTACCTCCAAGGGTTGGTGTGAAGTTTGAAGGTGGCCTTTTCCCAGGCCGAGAGATGGGGATCCCTCCTATCCACACCCCTGTCTGAACTTCCATAGTCCTTCCAGAAACCAGACTGTGGTCAGCAAATGTTTTGGGGAGTGTGGAGGGGACAGCACATTTTTTAAATTTCAATTTTTCTGTTATAAAATTAACACATGATTATTTATTTATTTATTTTAAATTTTTTATGTTTATTTTTGAGAGAATGAGAGAGAGAGAGAGAGAGAGAGAGACAGTGTGAGCAGGGGAGGGTCAGAGAGAGAGGAGACACAGAATCTGAAGCAGGCTCCCTGCTCCGAGCTGTCAGCACAGAGCCTGACACGGGGCTCGAACCCACGAACCGTGAGATCATGACCTCAGCTGAAGTCGGACGCTCAACCGACTGAGCCACCCAGGCATGCCCTGACATGATTATTGATTTACCTTTTTGCACATTATTTAGGAATGCACAGAGTATGAAAGAAAAATCATCTACCTCTCCCTCTTCCAATACCACTCCGCTTCCTGTTTCCTTCCAAGCCTTTCCACGCATAGCAAACATATAAATGCATATAAATGGTCCTTGGTTTTTATTTTAACAAATATGGAAATGTGTTTGCCCTTTTAACTTCATGTACTGTGGACATCTTCTCTTATCAATAATCCCAAGGTAGAAATGAAACGCAGCTTGGGAGGGGGAAGTGTTTGGGTCAAGGTCAGGCACGGTGCCACGGAGCAGAGCCTGGGGGCAAGTCCATGGAGTCTGGAGCTGAAACGCCGTCAGCGGCCGTCCACAGCATCTCAGTAAGACCTGCGGAGAGGGCCCTCCTGCAGGCAGAGGACTGCAAGGGCTGCAGAGCCGAGCAGGGGCAGGAGATGGGCCGATGGGGGTACTGGGTCCCGATGGGGCTCGGTCCAGGAGGAGGGGCTGGGCTGGGAGCTGTGAGCCGCCGTCAGGTCCCTGCAGGTAAGTGCCAAGACGGCAGGACAGGGAGAGCCAGGTGCTCTGCCACCTCTGCTCTTTCTGCCAGTCTCCCACCGGCCACACTCCCTTGGGGGCCTCCTTGCTCCTCGTCCCTCTGAGCCAAGAGGAAGCTCTGAGCCCTCCTCAGTTGGCACGGGCCGGCATCCCACCCATGGCTCTGTTCCCAAGTGGGCACTGTGGTGGGTATTTGCCCTCCTGCCATTGTGTAGGAGCTCGGAGGCACGTGTAGAGCTCTGCCCCCTCCCTGGTGGACTCTGGGGTCCCCTGAAGCACCGTAGCAGGCACTCATTCAACTCCAGAGACGGGCAGCTCATGACCTCCCCAGAGGCTGGGTCCATCTAGCTATAATGGTTCGTTGGATAGTGAGAGGAGAGAGCTTGGGCTTTGGAGGCAGACCCCGGAGCTGGTGGGGAGGATGGGAGTCCGTTCCAGTGTGTCTAAGGGGAAGGAGGGCTGAAGGAGCCTCAGTTTCCTCTCTGGTTGCCTTTGGCTCAGTGGCTACCTAATGGCAGGTCATAAACTGTTGAGTCGTGATCAGCATTTTACAAAAGAGATAGACCAGGACAGCATCTGGAGCAGTTATAAGCCTGAGACTTGTTTCTGAAAGTGTCTGATGTCAGCATGCGGGGGGACAGCATGCCGGTGCGGTGGCACCGAGGGGTCGGTGTAGGCCCGGTGGGGGCAGGGGCCTCCAGCAGCACTGAGGGTGGCCTGGAGGGGCTCCCAGGCTCAGGCGCCTCTTCCTGCCCAACCCACACCAAGCCGGGGGGGCCCCAGGGGCGGTGGGAATGAGGAGATCCTCTCCCCTCGCCCTGGTGCAGCCAGTGGGCTCTGAGCAGCCCCATAAATCGTCTGCCCGGAGTCAGGGGCATAGAACTCCCTGATTTATGCCCCGCCAGGCCCGCCCCCTCGGCCTCCCTCCTGGGCTTTGTGGGGCCAAGGCCTGGCAGGCTGCTGGCTCCAGACAGCCCCAGTGGTTGCCGTGGCGACCGGTTCAGGCTGGGCCATTCTCGGAGCTCCTGCCCTTCCCTCCCTCACACGCTCACCAGGGCCTTAGCAGCACCTTCTCCTCCACCAGGCTGGCCCTCCCCAAGGGCTGCCACCATGCTCAGCAGGGCCCGTGCACTGGCGTCACCAGGAAGTCCAGAGGTAGAATGATCACCAGAGTGGCCCCCCACGTACCGGGACTTGAACCCTGCTCTTCACATCAAGGCTGGCAATCACAGCGCCTACCTCAGACTCATCAAGAATCAATGCGAGCCCCAGGGAGAGTGCTGGCCCCTTCACTGGCCCTGAGACCTTTGGAGGTCTCCACTATCCCGTCTGCAAAGTGGGCGTGACACCATTCCTGGTCACCGCTCCGTGGACCGCAGCAGGGTCTTGACGGTAGGCGCTCTGCAGCCGTGAGCGCGTAACTGGTCTTGTGGGTTGTTGCAAGGGTCCCTAAATGAGAGCATACGTGCGGTGGACGTCAGAGGGCCACAAAGCCTCGGGCACTGCTGCCACTGGGACCTGGGGCTTGGATTCCCCTCCCCGGGGATCTGGACTGGCCTCAGTGCTGACCTGTAACTGGCGCTGCCGGCCTTCCCGGGGCTTTGCTAATAGAGCCCCGACCACCCGTAAGAAACTGGGCGACCCCGAGGACTCTGCATGGCAGAGATCTTGTGGAAAGGTCCTGAGCCTCCGTGGAGAGAGACAGGCAGGTGCCGGCCAGCTCCCCGCTCTCCTGTCGCAGGTGCCAGAACCCTCCCAGCCGGAGCGGAGGCGAGCTGTCCCTGCTGAGCCCTGTCCAAATCGTAGCTTCACGAGCAGAATCAAGAACTGTCCTTGCTTACGTTAAAAATTAAAAAAAAAAAAAAAAAAAAAAAGCCTAGCACGTAAGTGTTCAGTGAAGGGCAGTTGTGCTCATAGTGGTAATAATAGTAGTTGTCGTTGCTACTAATTATTCAGCCTAATTATTCAGAATTGAAGATGAGGAGGCAGGCTGCCTGAATGTGAATCCCAGCTGCCAGGCTCTACAATGATGGACAATTACTTCCCCACCCCACCCCCCGGGCTTCAGTTTCCTCATCTATAGAAAAGCAATGATGGCGGTCTATCACTTTGTAGGGTTGTTGAGAAGAGATACGAGACAATGTAAATGTAAAGCACCGAGCGCAGCTCCTGGCACAGAGAACATGATGGCACTGGGGGGTGCCGCCATCGGCATGGGCATCAGTGTCTTTAGCTTCCATCTAAAATGCACCCCCTCACTCCGTAAGTCCTTCAAAGGGTCGGAGCTGGAAGGAAGAAAGCCATTGTGTGCGGCCTTCTGACGTGCAGCTGGGATTGGGTTGCTGGGGGAAGCTTTGAGTTATGATATTTTTATCTTTATAAAGAGCTCTGGGTGGCCCATCTGAAAGCCAAATAAATAATGATGATGACAATGGAGGAGGAGAAGGGGGGAGGGGAATTCGCCAAGCAGAGCTCACCTACATCATCACTTCTAGAAGCAGCCCATGGGATTGGTTTCACAACGACGGCTAAATTCTGTGAGCTCCTGGGGGTGGGGGTGGGGGCGGGGAAGCTTGTTTATCTCTGCCTGTTGGATATCGTCAGGGTCTTCCAGGTCGTCTGGTCCATCCTCGCGTCATCCACATGAGGGACATCCAGAGAGGGACAGTGACTTGCGCAAGGTCACGCAGCAGGGCACCAGAACCCAGAGCTCCTCCCTCCCAGCCTGGAGATTTCTGGGAGGCTTCTGGTCTCAGAAGCAACATATTTTAGAGGGGGCTTTACTTACCAAGCTCTCGGGGGTGGCCTGGCCAGCTTACCATAGTCTTCCTTGCACTAAAATTCTCGGCATGGGCATCTCGGCTATTATTCTTTCCAAACGGAAAGTTAGCATCAGAGAAGGAGCCCTGGGGAAGTCAGGGGATGGTAACCTGTAAACTCATCTCCAGGCCCAGCTTGAGAAGCAGAGGGGTAGTGTTATCATTCCCCTTTAGCAGATGGGAAAACAGAGGCCTAGAACAGGGAAATGAGCCTTTGTCTGCTCACCTCAAAAAGCCACCATGGACTCTCCTTGGACAAAACAAATAGCAGACACGCATCTACATGGTACACCTACCTCTACTGGAAGGCCCCATGCTCAGGAGCGGCCCCCTCAGTCACCTTTTCCCATGATTGAAAAATCCACTTTTGGAGTTTACTGCTTTTGAGTCGGGAAGGAGTTCTTAGAAATGCCCCTGGTGGCCCTGCTGTTGAGCTGATTGATCGAAGTCTTCAAATCTGGCTTTGCCACGCACCACCTGTGTGTCCTTCAGCAAGTCATGTTCCCTTTCTGAGTCTCAGTTTCTTCAGCTGTAAAATGGGGGTCATAATTGGACTACCCCACCCTGTGAAGGTCAAATGGAATTTTCTAGCTGCCTTTAACAAACCACCCTGGAACTTGAATGGCTTAAAATACAACAACCCTTTGTTTTGGTCATGAATTTGCGATTTGGGCAGGGCCCGAGCTCTGCAATGGGCAGGTGATCAGGGCCGGGTGGTAAGGGCTGGGGGGTCAGTCCCCTTCCAAGACGGGGCACTCATCAGGCTGGCCTTTCTCCACATGGACCTTTCCTCAGGGCAACTTGGGCCTCCTCAGACTGTGGAGGCTGGCCTCCAAAAGTGAGGGTCCCAAGCATGGGAAGCTGGTCTGGGGCTGGGACACGCATGTTATAGCTGCTCTTCCATTGATTTCTAACGACTCAGCAGTCACAGGGCTCAGATTCAAGGGGAAGGGACGTAGGGGGTAGCATTTCCTGTAACTGCAATGAAATAGTTATTTATGTCATTATATCTTGGCATCTGGTTTTCTTCCCTTCCCTCCACTAGAATGTCTTGTTCATGACTATCTCCAGAGCCTACAACCATGCCTGGAAGATACAAGGCCTTGAAAAATAGTATTAAATATGTGGATGAATGAAGGGACTGATGCTTCTCTCTGACACTCTAGCCTCGGATCCCAGCTGTGGGCGGGGGTGGGGAGAGGCAGGGATTGTGGCAGGAGCCCTGACTCCAGCATCCGAGGCCTGGGTTTGGGCCCTGACTCTGGCCCCAGGCTGCTAGGTGACCTTGGGCAAGTCACAAACTTCTCCGTGGGCGTCAGCAAAACTAATAAAACCACAAGCCGGCTTTTCGACTTGTGTCCTGAAAACCCCCGCCTAGGACTTGCTTTAATTAAGATAAGAGCACAGTGAAATGTTTGGACTTGCTGGTCATTCTTTGATGTTTGGCCTTTTCTGTTGTTGTTTTTGATGTTGGGGGCTTGGAGGACGGGACTTGGGTTCTTGGCCGGTGCTGGCCGGCTGCCTGCCGGCTGCTGTTCGCCTTGGGAAAAGCACTTAGGATCCTAATAAGGTGAGATGGATACGGTGTCCCTGGGGCCCAAACACTTTCCATTCCCTGTGCTCATGGCGCTTCTCCTCTGTGCTCGTACCTGATATTTGTTGAGCACCAACAGGATACTTAGATCCTGGGCCGAGTTTCATTTAATCCTCAAAACAACTCAACACGTCGCCGTGCAAAGCAGGGGCAAACAGAGGCCCCACAAGGCACAAGGACTTGTCTAAGGTCATTGGGAAGTAAGCTGGTAAGTAGAGGTGCTGGGGTTCAGACTGTGCATGCCCTCCTGTGGGCTGCTGCCGGCCCCGGCTTGGATAGGAAGCAGACAGGGACCTAGTCATGTATATGGTAGGAAGCAGATTTGCTTAGTGCTGGTGTTAGTCACTAGCCCATGAGGTGTTGTCTCTATGACCCCATTTTATAGGTGGGAAAACTGAGGCTCAGAGATTTTTTACAAGGGAGATTTGCTTCAGGAAAGGATGATGACCAGGAAAAGGAAGGTGGGGGCTTTGAGACCCTCAGCGCTTTCGACTGGCATCATTCAAGGTTAAGTCAGGTGAGGACGCAAGTGTGAGATATTGGCTGAACTGACTTTGGCATCTTACTGTCCCACAAAGACAGTGGAAGGGACACAATAACAAGTGGGGCGGCCCCCAGAAGGTCGAATGATGTGGGAAAGCATCCACATCCCTGGTTCCCAAAAGCGACTAGGGGGTGCTGGAGGGGGTCTCTGAGGAGGTTGCTACCCTTTCCTGGTCCTCAGCTGAAGCCGCAGGTGCCTCCTCAAGTACCACGAGCCCAGCAGCGCCCCCTGTCTTTAGTCCCTGGCAGTGCCAGCGATTCTACTGTTAACAGCTTCTACAAAAAGCACAAGTGGCAGAGCGGGACGAAATGTCATCTTAAGGGCATTTGGGGACAGTTTAGGAAACTCGGGTTTGCCCCCTCTGGAAAATGAAATGAACATCAGCCCCACCAGGTTGTCAAGCTCCTGGCACAGTGCCGGGCACCCTGGAGGGCAAAGGAGGTTTGTTCCTCCTGAAATGAGGTCCGCCCAGCAGACCCGAGCAGCTCACCTGCTGTGAAGGGTGCTGATACCTCACTGGAACCCAACTGTCTCCAGGCCTCACCGGACTGGAGGCACCCAGGAGGTCACGCCGACATTAATACCCTGATAAGGAAGGCTGTTTCACCTCATCTCCCCCCCAGAATCCTCTCCCCACCCCCAGCGGAAGGTTATGTACTCCCAGCACCCCCGGGGAGGAGCCCCACCCGTTGTGTCTGGGGAGAAGTCTGCTCCTAGCCTTAATGTCTTGTTGAGGCACCCCACTACTGCCTCTTCCCCAGGTGATCCCGCAAAAAAGCCTCAGCAGGTGTGTTCACCGTCCATCTCATTCACCTTGAGCTTCTTAGGTGCCACAGTTGCTGTGGAGCTCACAGTGAGGTGGGCATGGGGGAGCTCAGGCCAACCCTCCTTCGGAAATCATCACCAGGGCCATACGGCCGCGTACCGGGGCCCTGGGTCTCGCACGGTCTCCGTGACAATGGCTTGGGCATCTTCTTTCCCCCATTCTTTCCCCCATTCTTTTCTTCACTTAGGCTGGGGCAGAAGACACGCCTCTAATCCACTGCCCCCATGTCCCCCGTTCCTTGACCCTGGCACGCAATTCCTCCCTCTCCATGAATCCCTACCTGGACAAGACCCACCAGGGCCACCATTGGCCAAAGTCTACATCGGGCTTAACCAGCACAGCCTGCCTCGGACAGAAGGGAGTCTGCTCAGCCCTCCAGCTGGAGTGGGGAAACAGCGTAGCCAGAGGGTTACGTCCTCACCCTGTGTGCCCCTGGGCAAGCCTCTTGCCTCTCTGGGCCTCTGTGTCCCATTGTGTGGGTTAGAGAATGCCCAAGGCCCCGGCCAGCCAGACAGTCTGAGGCCTGGTGTCTTCTCCATGCCTATGGGAGCCAGTGGAGCCAGGGCCACCCCTACCCGAGTCCTTCTTTTCCATTCTGGCCACACCAACGGCCTAACAGCCGGGAGGCGCTTATCACACACAGCTATCTTCGTTGTTTGCATAGCACTCATTTCCCCTCGGCTAAGAAAACATGTTTGCAAAATCAGATTTCCCTGGAAAGGCAGCAGGTTAAAAGGAAAGGAAACGATTTGAATTCTGTGAAGCAGGGATCTGAAGGCAGCGGCCGACCTCTGGGATTGCCCCCATTCTTCTGGGTTCCCTTGATTAGAAGAAGCGGGCCGCATCCCAAATTCCAGCTCCTAAGTGGCCCCCCACAGGCCCCCAGGTCTGCTCCAGAACTCACAGGCTGCTGAGGCCTAGGGAAGCTTAGAGCTTTTCTCAAGGCCACACAGAGTGGAGACACCCCCCCCCCCTTTTTCAGAACCTTCAGTAGCTCCTCATTGCTGGCAAGGCAAGCCCACGTGTCCCCTGGTGTGTGGACCTTTAGTTCTAGATACCTTGCTGACTCATGTCTGCCATGAGTTCATCTCTGTCAACCCATCCTCCATCTATCCAACTCCCTCTTACTCCTCAAGAGCCCATTCAGATCCTGCCTCCTCCAGGAAGCCTTCCATGACTAACCCTGCCCACACGATGCCCCCTGTCTGTAGGGCCCTAGCTACACCACAGCACTGTTGGGTCACTCCTCGCTCCCCACCATCCCCGACCACCACCCTCTCCCAACCACGGCCACCACCAGGGCCAAATTGTGTTTGTGCCAGCTGCCTTCTTGGGCAGAGCTGGGTCCCTACTCCTTAGAGCCAGCCTGGCCTGCTCAGGGCCACCATGGACCACCAGGGACAGAATCAAAATGTTTCCTTGGAAAAAAATGATACCAACAGCAGCACCAGTCTGCCTGAGGGCCTCATCCTGGGGCTTTTCATTAACAGTGACTTTTCCTGATATTAATAGTGGATGGGGCGCCTGGGTGGCTCAGTCGGTTGAGCCCCCAACTTCAGCTCAGGTCATGATCTCACAGTTCACGAGTTCGAGCTCCGCATTGGGCTCTGTGCTGACATCTCAGAGCCTGGAACCTGCTTCAGATTCTGTGTCTCCCTCTCTCTCTGCCCCTCCCCTGCTCACGTTCTCTCTCTCTCTCTCCTTCAAAAATAGAAAAAGCATCACCTACTCATTTTAGAAAACTCAGAAAAGTGAAGAGAAAAGCCCCAGAAACCAGTCAGTCTGGTCTCTTGCAGCTGGCTGGGAAGCCCATTCAGGGCAGTGGGATTCTGGAAGAATCCCTAAGAAAACTGGTAAGTAAGTGGGATTGTCCAGGTGCAGTGGCATCAGCATGAGGAACAGACTTTTCAGCCCAACAGAAGAGGCACTTTATAACCAATCAGAGCTCCTCCACCATGGAACACGGCAGCATCAGTTGGTGGTGAGCTGCCTGTCCATGGAGGCATGCAAGTTCATTCCACATGCTGGATCAACCCTGAGCTGTTTGCTAAATATTTTGCACGCATTGATCTGGTTCCCACCGCCCCCCACCTTTAACCTGAGCTGGACAGTAAGAATGTCTCACAGAGATGGAGCCTAGAGCCGGCTGGTTCAGAATGACAAATAATTATAAAATGAAGCTGCAGAGCCTTGAACAGATGCAGCAGTTTGCAGCTCACAGGATTCCTTGACATGTACGGTGTCACGTGATTTCAGAGCCTCCCAACATTTTTATAAAGGCGACAACAGAGGCTCAGGGGAGTACGGGCTTGCCCAAGGTCACCCAGCTGGTCCGAGTTCCCGCCACTGGCCTGGAGTGCCACCCCACGCCCAGACGTTCTCACAGCGATTGCTCGCCTCCCTCGCAGTGTCGGCACCCGGGCGATGCCCAGGTCCCCACAGAACCGAGCCAGAAGCCCTGGGTTCTAGTATGGCTCTGGCCCAGTGCGCTGCGTGGTGCTGAGCAGGCCCCTGCCCTCTGGTGCCGAGTCTGCTGTTGCCCAGTTCTCCAGCTCTGTTCTGTGCGCCCCCAACCCGGCTCCTCTCTGCTTGTCCCCTGACGGCAGGCCCCAAGGAGTCTTCAGTGGGACAAGGGGGAGGGAAGGCCCTTGGAGTATCGGACACCCCGACGCTTGGGCTGTTCCTTTATTCCTGCAGATTTATAGGGGTGCGTTCCTGAACTTTCGTTCACTGTCCGCGGTCCAGCACACGATCTAAAAACAACAGATCCGATGAAAGAGATCTTGCCCGCAGATGAAAGCAAGGAGGGAAACCGGCCTCCCACAGCCCCGGCCTGGCCCTGGGCCCACTGCATACTCTGGTCAAGGCCAAGTCAGGGCTGCAGAGTACGGAGAGGCCTGGAAAAGGCGCCTTCCCATTGGGGAAGGGCTTTGAGGGGCCCTGGGTGCTAAGCCCGAGACAAGGTACTGAGGGAGGCAAAGGAAGTGGAGACCCGAGGCCTGTCCAGGAGCAGGTAGATTCACACGTCAGCCAAAGGAACTTGGCAGAGCCTAAAGTTAGGGTGAGGATGGATGACCCCAGGTGCCATCCCTCCAGTGCTGTCTGACCACTCTCAGCTCACTCACTCTGCTCCAGCCCCTCTGGCTGCCTTTGGGTTCTTAAACTCAGCGAAGTACCCCCACCTTCAGGGCCTTTGCACATGCTGCTCCCTCCATCTGGGGTGCTCTTCTCCCCACCTTTCACAAGACCTCTCATCTTTCAGGCCTCCAATTAAACGCAGCCTCCTCGGGGAGGCCTCCAACTAATAACCCTGTCTGTTTCCCAAGTCGGTACCCATTTTGCTAATGGCACTTGGCACAATTTATAATCATTTGTTTTAATGATTTATCTGTAAGTTCCATGAAGATGTGTCCTTTATCTCATTCTTCTGGGTAAAGGGGGCCAGTTCTGCCACGAAGTCACTGCCTCAGGTTCAGGCATCAGCCTCCTTGATTTCAGCAAATAATATTGAGCTCCTGTCATGCATAAAGCACTTTCCATAAACGATCCTATGTAGTCCCCACAGCAACCTAAAGAGGGAGGTGCCAGTATTATCCCCACTTCGCAGATGAGAAGACTGAGGCTGAGCAAGATGAATGTGCCTTGACGACAGCCCTCAGCTACAGCTGTGTACACACTGCCTTGCTCACCTTCGGGACCCCGGGGTGCCTCATGGGTGAGCAGCGCAGTGCAGGACAGTGAACTGGTCACCAGCCAGTAACGCCTCAGGGTGATGATGCCTGTTCACTCCTGAGTGGGTCTCCCTCTGGAGCGGGAAGAAAAGGGCCCAGAAAGAGGGAAGCCAGGGACGCTATGAGGGCACACGGGGGAGGTCCAGACTCTCTCTGCTCAGGTCCCACCCGTCCGAGACGCTTCTGACCCCTCCTGGTCTGCAGAATGGGGCCTGGTGTCACCAAGGGGAGGGAATCAGACACTTCTTGTGTTGCACATGGTGGGGGGGAGCAGGGGATTTGGGGGGGCGGGGAGAGGGTGGGGGGCTGTAAACTGGTGCCTGTGCCCCTGGTGAGGGGGGTGCGGCTCAGCACTAGCAGCCGAATCTCCCACACCCTTGTGCTTGCTTAGTCTAGACAATTCTCTGAGGGAGGCACCCTGAGAAAAGAATCAGGGGCTGAGAAAGGGGCTTTCATCCCGAGTCCGTGCCCAGCACCTGTGGGGTGATGTTTTTATGGTATTCTCTCTTCCGTGTACATGGAATTTTTCTATAATGACAAGTAAAAAAGATAGAAAGGAAGGAAGAAGGGAGGGAAGGAAGCAATATGCATAATATAGTTTTTAATTACAGAAGTTGTGCGTGTGTGTGTACGTGTGTGTGTGTGTGTGTGTGTGTGTGTGTGTAAAGACCGTTTGGGAGGGATGCACACAGAAATGTTAACGATGGTTCTCTCTGGTGGAATTATGGACTATTTTATTTTTCTTCATTACACTTTTTATGTTCCTAATTGAGGGGAAACCCCCACAGCTATTACGGGAAGAGAAAGGAAAGGAATGCCTTGGGGCCTGGAGCCCCCGCCCCCCACCCCCACGGCTTGCTCCCTGGCTTTGCTCCGGCCATGTCACCTCCGGAGCCTCCCCTCTCTCCTGGCCAAATGGGAGGACACGGGATGTCTTGAGGCCAGAGGGGCTGCTGCTTGAGGATGCACCCGAGCGCCCCCCACCCTGCCCCGCATGCCGCCCTCACCCCTGCACACAGGTCAGGGACTCGGAGACGCACACCAGCCCCGCACACCAGCCCCGCACACACCTACAGACCTTCTCGGGGGACACGCCGACCTCGGAAAGACACAGCCAGGCTTCCCGGCCCCCGCACACACTCCCCGGTACACAGACATCCTCAAGCCGTGTGCCCAAACACACGCGCGGTGCGCCCCTGAGCACACGTGCTGTAACCTGCGTGGGGTGAGAAGAGAGCCCCGTCCCTCTCCAAGATAAACACAGGAAGCGAGGATCCCACAGTGTCAGGGGAGGTTGGGAGCCATCCATAAACTTCAGGCAGGGGTGGGGGATGGGGAGGAGGAGGGAGAGGGGCCCGGAGAAGGGAGGGTGGTTGTGGGAGTCTGGGCAAGGGCCTGAGTTTGACATCTGTTGTCTTGGGTTCAAATGTGAAAAGTTGAAGCAGTGACTAAGCTTCGGGGCCATCTCAGCTCTGTCTGTCTGTCTGTCTGTCAGACAACAGACAGACAACACCTCCCACCCTCATCCCATCACTTGCTCCCCAGCCCAGGGCCCAGTAAACCCTGCGTCCAGGCCAGTGGGAGGCCTGAGGACCCCCAGCCCCTACCCCTACCCCCACCCCAACACTTAGGGAGGCCAGAATCTATGGTCGGCAGAAATCTGGGCATGAATGAGTGCATGGAAAGAAACGGTCATTCCAGGTTCCGGAATGTTCCATCAGGCACAGTGTGCTTCACGGCCCAGCTTGTATCTCTGAGACATCATCCCAGGGGCAGCCACTAGAGCCCCCACGCCCCCCGCTCCAGCCTTCTCCTCTGGTCCCAAGGGAGAGGTGGGCGTCTGGCCTGGCCGGGGAGGTGGGGGGGGCACAGGGCTGGCCACTGAGGGGCCACCCAGGGAACGGTTTTGGATGAAAAAGTGCTCACTGTGTGCCAGGGTCTTTACATCAGCCTTAAATACTTTCTTGAACAAAGCAAGAAGAGGGAGAGAGAAGGGGGCGTTTTTGTATTTACACGCAACCACCCAGCTGCCCTGGTTTGCAGGTCACCGGCCCGGTCAACATGGGTTGCATCTGATCCAAAGCTCGAGCTCTTTCTTGGGGACTCTGCCTCAGGCTCCCCCACAGAGGGTACAAGTGAAGAGGACGCCAGGGTGGTGGGGGAGAGGGGCACATGGAAACCTTTCCTTAGATGTCCTGTTATGGCATTCCCTATTCAATGCACTGGGGTGAACATGTCTGCTCTCAACATTTTCATCTGCTCACTTCTTGCTGTCAGAGGTGGAAGTGTGCATCCCCACCACTGGAGCCCTCAGGCAGCCCAGGCGGCCCCACCCCGCCCCCAGCCACTGTGCCCACTAGGGCGAGTCGTGGACACTCCCACCCCTCTCCCTCTCTGCTGCTTCAGGCCTCACCGGAAGTTCTTCAGCCCCCCATACCCACACCTGTGCGCAGCACTTCACAATGGTGACTTGCTCCCCACCAAATCCAGGACGTAGAAAGATGATGTCCATTATACCGGTGAGGAAACAGAGGCCCAGGAAGGTTCACAGGAGCGATGAGAAGCTGAACCCAACCCAGACCCAGGTCTGATGCTTCCAAATCCAATACTCTCCTTCTAGTGTCCACACCTTCCTCTGCCACAGCTGCTGGTCACTGGTGGTGACGGCATCAGGGGTGGGACAGAGGTGCTCCGAGGTCTGGGGTTCCTGTTTGCTTCTACCTGTCCTGTCACCTCCCCTCGACTACAGGCTCAGCCTCAGGCCCCAAATTCATACCTTCCAAGGGGCCCCTGCCTGGTTCCTCAAGTTCCTCTCTTTCTCTTTACCTTTTTAGTCACCACCTTCAGCCATATGATTCTTTCATACCCATGGACTCCCTTCTCTTTCTTACCCCAGGGATCTTTCTGGTGTTTCCATTTGTTTTCTTTTTAAAAATGTATTATTCAGTGGATAGATAGACAGGTGGGTGGTTGGATGGGTGTATGGATGAGTGGGTAGATGGGTGGGCAGATGGATGAATGGATGGATGGATGAATGGATGGTTGGATGGATGGATGGATGGATGGATGGATGGATGGATGGATGGGTGGATGGATGGGTGGATGGTTGGATGGATGGATGGATGGATGGATGGATGGATGGATGGATGGTTGGATGGTTGGATGGATGAATAGATGGATGGATGAATGGATGGTTGGATGGATGCATGCATGGATGCATGGATGGATGCATGGATGCATGGATGCATGGATGCATAGATGAATGGATGAATGAATAGATGGATGGATGCATGGATGGTTGGATGGATGCATGAATGGATGGATAGAGCAAGAGATAGATGGAGGGATTAACAGATGGATAGATGAGTGGTTAGATGAGTGAGTGTTCAGTGGGTAGATGACCGGACAGGTGTTTGAGTAGCGGGGTGGGTGGCAAGGTATGGGTGGGCAGGGATTGTGCAGGTGGATGCTGGAAGGGTAGGTGGAAGGGAGAATGGATCTGATAGGCAGGCAGGGGGATGGATGGATGGACAGACAGGATGGATGGATGAGACAGAGGGATGGTGCTTCAGTTCTGCTGAGGTTCAGCCCCCTCTGTGCCACCTAAGTGACCTGGATGATCAGTTTCACCCCCAACGCTAAGTTGCCCCCCGAAACATGGAGGGGTCACCGGGGAAACTGCAGTGACCTTCCCTTCAGCCTCAGTCTTGATTCTCTCCGGGGTGTCCTGGTGGCTCCCTTTGGGAATGCAGCAGGGCCCCTAGACCAGGTTCTGGGGGTGCGGGTGAGCCTCTGTGCTCTGTGCAGACGCTTGAGCTCCCACCAGTTACAGTGGCTCCCGCTTTGGGGTAAGCAGAGGTTATCTCTCCTGTTGCCCTAAAACTAAAACCCAGACTGAGAGCATAACTCCAATAACATACAATTTAAATTTTATGGACTAAAATTACATTGTGATGATACGCTGGTTTCTCTTCAGATCGAATAAATATTTCTCCTTTTAAAATTACATTACGATGACTAGATCTCAAACTTTAAAAAACTACAAATATTGTCTCAAAGGGTTCCAAGGAAGTATAAATAAGTTTTCAAAGGACACCCACCCCAATTAAAATATGGCACAGTTCAGAGGAAATTTTTAATTTCCCCCAAATCCAGTCAGAATGTCTTCAGAATAATTAGCTGAATAATCATCAATATACAAAGAATAAAATGGAGCAGACGAAATAAGATCCACTGAAGTGGGGTAGAAATGTGAGTGAACAGATCACTGGATGGGCAGGACTCTTAGGGGAATGTGCATGACCCCAGCACCCGCTCCCAGACTCCTCGCTCTGGCTCAGAGAGATGGCGGCCCCTGCTCAGGGGCTGAGTTGGGGCTGCCGCTCTGAGCCCCTGTGCTTACCTGTCTGCAAAGAGGTCATTGTTAATGCTCATGAAGTGCTCCCGCCTCTGTCCTGGGCCAACCCTTTCACACGGGTGCCTCACTTTGTGCTCACACAAACACTGGGAGAGAAGCACTGTGGAGATCCCCATTTTCCAGATGCAGAAACTGAGGTTCAAAGCCAGGAAGTGTCAGGACCAGGATCAAAATCTGCCTTACGAGATCTCTATCTTATATGTCCATGAAGTAGATGAAGTGATTGCAGTTTAGGGCAGCTCAGGTCACTCGGCCAGTGAGGGCTGAGCTGGGCTTCAGTTGTGCAAACATGACTGCAAATGTCACGTGAATGGGACAGACAGTGGAAGCTGGGGCCCTCAATGGGGAGATCAATTCCTGTGGGAGTAGGAGTGACTATAGGGAGAGATAAAGGAGATAGGTCCGGAGGGCTTCCTGGAGGAGAGGGCCTTGACTAACACAGAGGATCTGCCAGAACCAATGTCCTCCTGAATTCCAGAGAAGGAGAGAAAGCCAGGACCCCTGTTCTCTCTCTCCCTGAGCTTTCTTGTGCATCTGGCTCATGAGAGTAACCCCTGGCCCCCCACTTTGGGAAAATCTCCCACCCCATAGCAGGGCCAAGTGGGCAGAAGCAGCCAGCATCCTCTCATCAAGCCCTGACAGGAGTTGTCACCAGTTACAGAGCCAGCAGGGGTGGGGTGGGGGTGGGTGTCTGGCCCCAGCCCCACTGTTTACCTGTCTGGGCTGGTGCTGGAACCATCCATCTGGGTGAAGGCCCACACAGCCTCCCTCCTTCCTCCTCCCCACGCAGCTCCCCCAGCAGGCATCAGATCACACCACCGCAGGCCCCTGCGTGCTGCCTCCCTGCACGCGCTGCTCCTTTCTGGCCAGCCCCTGCCCTGCTCTCTCCGGCCCCGTCTTCTCCGAGCCCCTGGGTGTGCTCCCCGTGTCCTCACCTGTCTCTTGCGTTCCACTTAGACTATTTCCCTAGAGCCCGTCGGCATCAAGCCCGTTGGTGCGGGGCTGCTGGCATCGGGCCTGTGCTGAGGAGCGCTTTTCATGCACTGCTACTAGGTCTCACCTCCGCGGTGTCTGCGCAGGGACAGGGGCCACCATATTCCAGACCGATAGGTGGGGCGAGTTCATATGAGCTGTGACCCTCGCATATGGGATTATGGAGCCACTAATTCTGCCAGAGAAAGTGGGGGGGATGGGAAAAGCCAGGGAGAGGGGCCGCAGGACTCGGTCAGTCCTCCAGCGAAGTGGGTATTTTCAGGTGGAGCAGATAGAAAGCATTCCAGGCACGTGAGGGCTCCGTGGGAGATGTGTGGGCAGGGTGTCTGTGTGTGGGAAGAGTCCAGAAGCCTCCTTAAGGCCTTTCTTGAGCGCCTCCCTTCCAGGAACCCTGTGGTCACCGGGCCCTTGAGCCCTTCTGATCGCCTGTAGCATTTGCAGATAATGCTTCTGAGACACTTACCAAAATCCACCTTCTGGTGGAACTTTCTGAGCTCATGTAACCTCTGCTCAACGACCACAGGCCCCTTGAAAACAGGGGCCATGATGTGTATTCCCTACATTTGCTCTTCCCCACCCACCCGCTCCTGGCCCCGTGTTTAGTATAACTGTGAATGCATAGTAGATGTTGAATAAAGATTTGCTATTTGGTGGCCTTCGAGGGCTGTTGGTGGGTTGCTGGTGTCCTTGTGCGGGTGGGATAACAGATCAGGTATGAAGAGTGCTCAGGGCACAGCAGGGGCTTAGGAAGTGTGGGTGCAGACCACCACGCTCCCTCCCCGTCACATCCACGTCAGTTTTCTGGGTTCAGGCTGCCCCTAGAGCTCATGAGGGGCAGAGGTGGGGAGAGGTGGGGAGCCCCGATCCTTCTGCTTTCCCACTGGTGATGTGGGTTCTGTCCAGCTTCGGCGGCCTCGGAGTCCCGTGTGCTGTCTTCCGAGCTTCCGCTAAGGCTTGGACTCCCCTCGGGGGTGCTGGTTAAGTGCCTGGATTCTGAGAGTGACAAGCCTGGGTCGGAACCCCAGCTCTGGCCCTCGCTCACTGTGGATGAGTTCCAGTGTACGTACAGTCAGAGACTCTGAAAGCACTTGTCTGGTGAACTTGTCACGCGGAATAAATGAGGTGCCGTGCGCATCAGGCTGGTGCCCAGACACAGTACGCGCTCAGTCAGTGTTGCTTATCACCACCATCTTTTATTATCTTCAAAATACTTCCTCTCCCATGGTGCACCTGGGTGGCTCCGTGGGTTAAGTGCCCAACTTCAGCTCAGGTCATGATCTCACTGTTCGTGGGTCCGAGCCCTGCGTTGGGCTCCGTGCTGACAGCTCAGAGCCTGGAGCCTTCTTCGGATTCTGTGTCTCCTCCTCTCTCTGCCCCTCCGCTGCTTGTGCTCGCTAGCGCTCTGTCTCTCAATAATAAATAAAAACGTTAAAAAAAAACAAAAAACACTTCCTCTTCCATGAAGCTTCTTCTGACTGAGCCAAAGGGAGGTAGGTATTTCTGCCTTTTCCCCTCTGCTCAGCAGCCAATAGCCTGTGGTCCTTAATTTCCCAGCTCAGGAGAGAATAGCAAAGCTGCCCTGGGGTCCGGAGAGGTCTGGCTTCTACGGCTTCTTTCCTATCGTCGTAGGGTCATTTCTGGGCTCCCTGGGCTCCATTCAGATGGGAGGCTTCTGAGGATGGGACCGTGTCAGGTAAATTCACCCCAGGGGCCTGCCTGCTGCACGTGGGTGTGCTGGTGGTCACCAGACCCATGGCTGTGCTCACTGCCCACAGCCGGACACCAGGCTGCCCTACCCCGTCTCCTGCATCTACTGGCCCTGACGCCTGCTGCTCTGAGACCCCAGGCAATTCTATATTCCCCTCTGTGTGAACTCTGCCCTGTGACCCTGACTGAAGTGGGGGGTGCCCTCTCCAGGGGTCTCCCCTGAGGGGCCACAGTGCACCAGGGGTCCTGGCTCACACCTCAGGTGGGTGAGGCTGGGGCAGGTGCGAGGGGACACAGGAGGCCTGGCTGGATGCACCGGGGAGGGAGGAGGACTGTTTTCTGGAAGACCCTGAAGGAGGGTGCTTTTGCCGTGGCCTCTTCGCCCAGAGGCCTGGTCGGGGCACTTATTGGTGTGGAGATGGAGGAGCCCTGGAGGGCAGTGCCAGGCGGGCTCAGGGCCCATCACAGGCCTGGCTGGCTGACTGTGGAAGGAGTGACTGCCAGGGGATAGCGCCTTCATTACTTAGGCAGGAAAAGAGACGTGACCAAGCAGGGAGTCCTTCCCTGGCCACCGGGGCCATAAACGCCCTTTCTTACCCCCATCCGTGCTTCATTCTATCTTCTCCATAGGGCTCCCCACACCCCCTCCAGAGGGTGAGCTCCTGGGGGACAGACACGTTGTCTAGTTGCTGGTCGCGTCCTCAGTGTCTGGAACACCGCCTGGCACGTAGGAGGCGTGCAGTAGACACCCCAGAGATTGATGGTCACGTTGCTGCATCTTCTGTTTTCATCTCTGCAGCCACCCTACACAGTGAGTGTGAGCGGTCCCGTACTGGAGGTGGGGAAATTGGGGCTTCAAGGAGGGAGGCAACTGGTGAATTTATACACCCGGGAGCAGATGGAACTTGACTCAGACCCAGATCTCAGCTCTGGACACAGACCTCATTAGGTGTGTGAGAGCACAGGCTGGTCGGCTCCCTGTAAGGAGGGGCGCCGGTTCGTATCTGGTTCCGCGGCTTTGCTGCCTCTGCCTCCCCAGGCTGATTTGTTCCGGCTTTCATCGGGGGTGTGGGTGAGCACCAGGGAGAGAATGGAGGAGGGCTGGGGAAGGATTTCCGTCCCCGAGCAAAGTCTGTTTGTGGGCCAAGCCCTTATGTTCCGAACTTGGCCTCCTGCCTCACTTCTTAAAAGGACTGGTATTAAATTGGCACCAGAGATGGACGGGGGAGGCCGAGGAGCAGGGAGGGGCGGGACGCACCGGCCGGTCGGCTCGTGGACAAACACCATGTGCCTGAATCACGGCCTCCCGTTTATGGGATGCGTACTGTGTGCCAGGCACTTCTCTCAGTGCTTCCTGAGAGTCTTCTCATTTACCCCCATTGCCATCCAGGGGTCCTTCATCCTCCTCCTCCCCAGTGTATGTATGGATGAGGAAACGGAGCCCCAGAGAGGTCAAGCCACTTGCCCCAAGTCACACAGCTGGAACGTGGTGATGCCAGCACTGAGTCCCAAAGGCCTCGGTCCCAGAACTCACCCATCAGATGCTCTTCCGCCTGGGGGATTAACATGGGCTTTAGAGCAGGATTCCAACCTCAGTTTCCCTACGTACACGCCATGTGATCTCAGTCCAGCCGCTTAACCTCTCTGAGCCTCAGTTTCCTTGGCCATGAGAAGGGGGCTCCAATCCCCACCTGGCGAGGTTGCTGGGGCACTCAGTGAAGCAATGGGCAGAGGGGCTGTGGCTCGTGCCTGGTACATGGAAGGGGCGTGGTGGCAGGTGTGGTTAATGTGCCTGGCTTGCAGTGACTATGCTGTCACTGATGTTTCCCCTCCAGTCTCATTTCTGGAAAGATGGGGTCAGTTACCTCCAACATCAGTCTCAGACCCTTTCTCCACAGCCCGGATGGCACCTGAGGTCTTGGGGAAAAGGCACCTGCCCACGGGGGTAGGGGGTGGGGGGTGGAGTGAGGGCTACACAGTAGCAGCTGTTACTTGTCACGTTTATCTCCATGTGAATGAAGATTCCGACCTGGGTGCTTGGGTGAAGCGGTTCCCTAGGAAACAGGTTGAAAGGAGGTAATTTTGCCAACCGTATAGCTTTCTGCCGCTCAAATGTCAGCCTGGGATTGCACCTCAAGCCTTGCTTGGATACTTTCTTTGGCAGGGTCAAGTTTAGAATCTTGGGTACTTTCCCTTCTGTCCAGGATAACATGAATATTATTTTAAAATTACTCTTGATAATATCACTCACTCTGCGTAGTACTCTATAGCTTATACACGCTTTTCACCTCATTTATCCTGTGCGACCATTACACCCCATTTCACGGATGAGGAGACTGAGGCCCAGAGAGAAGTGGCTGGCCTGGCTCAGTGGCAAAGCCCAGGCTGGGAGCCAGGTCTGGGGCTTTCTCCGGGGCTGGGGCCTGGTGGGCCTCCCCAGGGACCACCCCCCCTCACCCGGCCCCCACCATACTCCTTCCCATCAGAGAGGCCCAGACTCTGGGCCAGGCCGGGAATGTTGAGGGGGGAGGCTCTCTGGAGTCAAGGCCGTGCGTAAGTGTTTTATTGTTTGCCCAAAGAGGTGTGAATGAAGTAATGGGCCTTCTCCGGCACTCTATCCGTCTAGGGCTGACAGCCGTGCTCGGAGCCGGGGCCGCTCTGCATAAACCTTGTCACCTTCCCATCCCCGAGCAGGCAGCTTCCTCAGGGAAACTGTAATCAAGGCCGCCCGCACCCGCAGCTGGCCCTGTCCGCAGCTCGTAAATCACGGCTGCCTTCCCGGAAAGCAGGGGGAGAGACAGGCAGGGTGACGGGCAGACAGACGAGGCTGGGCGAGGAAGAGACCTGGACAGGCCAGCGAGGGCAGGCACAGCGAGGGACAGCTAGACAGACAGGCAGACCGGGGTGAGAGCCGGAAAGAAGGAAAGAAGGGGAGAGAGGGGCCGAGGGAGGGGCCGACAGAGGTTCTGGGGAGAGGGGCAAGACAGAGAGACTCAGGGAGGGGGACACAGAGAGGGGGTGAGCAGACACAGACTGCAAGGAAGGAAACAGGGGAGAGAAAAAGCTGGGGAGGCAGTGGAGAGACAAGGGTGAAGGCAGGGGAGACAGAGAGGGGCGCATGCGGCAGGGGCGTCAGCTGGGCACCGGCGCCAAGCACTGGGCAGCCGGTCCAGGCCGCTGGCTGGGAGGACGGCCTCCCTCCAGCCTCACCGGGCCCCCGGCTTCCTGGGGCCACTCAGGCCCTTTTCCCTCCGCACTGGCCTGGTGACTTCGCAGCCAGCCAGAGGGAGGGCGGAGGCGGGTGGGAGAGGAGGGGCGGGAGGAGCTGCAGCTTCCTGGCCCCCCCCCCCATGGCCTGTGTCAGATGCACTCTCACCCTGGGATGCCACAGCGTTCCCAGAAGGGCAGACAAGTGACTCACCCAGCAGCCTCCCGAACGCCAGGGCCTGTGGCCACCAGTGTGCTGCACACTCTCATGTACCCCGGGCACAGGCACGCGCAGGCCACATGCACGCTCATGCCCACCTGCAAGGGGACTCTCACGGCGGGAGAGGGAGGCACTCAAAGCCCAGCTGGCCAGGCTATCTTAGCCCTGGAGGCCACAGGAAAGGCCTTCCAGAACCAGCAGAGAATGTTTCAGGCAGCCTTCAGCCCAGCAAGGAATTCCTCTTCCAGCTCAAGCCATGCAAGTTGATTTAAAAAAAAAACCCACAACTCTCACCCACCAGGTCCTATCCCAGGCACTAGAGAGCTGTCAGAAAACCCAATCGGGTTTCTGTCTTCTGGATTCGATGTCTGGTCAGGGAGACAATGAATAATAAGCACGTAGATGAAGTGCATCACGTAATAATGAATGCTACAGAGAGTCTAAATGAGGGGAAAGAATGGGGACATTATGAAAGGGGGGTCAGTGAAGGCGTCACTGAGAAGGGGACCGTTGAGCAAACTCTTGAAGAAAGTGGAGAGGTGGAGCATTCCAGGTGGAGGAAATGGCATGAGCAAAGGTCCTGAGGCAGGAAGGCATCTAACCTGTTGGAAAGTCAGGAAGAAGGCCAGTGTGGCTGGAGCAGGGGGAGCAAGGGGAAGGGTGTTGGGAGGTGAGGTCAGAGAAAGGGGGGACCAGGTCACGTAGGACCTTGACCGTCACTGTAAGGACTTGACTCTTAATATGAATGATGTGGGAAGTCATTAAAGGGCTTCGAACCGAGGACAACCTGATCTGACATATTTGCAAAGACTGGCTGCTCTTTTGAAAACGGACTCGGGGTGGGGGGACGGAACGACAGAAGCAGGGAGACCCACGAGGAGGTTAGTGAATTCATCCAGGTGAGAGATGACGTGCCTGGGAGGGGGTAGCCGTGGAGGTGGGGAGAAGTCAGGTTTTGAAGGTATGGCGGGGAGATGATAGATTTGCTGATAGAATGAGAAGTCAAGGACAGATTCAAGGTTTGGGGCCAGAGCAACTGGAGGATGGAATTGCCACGTATTGTGACGGTGAAGAGGAGCGAGTAGGGTCCTGGGGTGGGGGTTCTGTAGCAGTTCGGCAGAGAGGTCTGCCGCACGCCCAGGTGGAGGCAGGGAGCAGACAGCCAAGAGCGCAGTCTAGGAGGACACGGACCTGGGAGCTGTCAGCACGTGGCGGCGGGGTTTAAAGCGGAGGGGCTGGGTGAGGTCACCTGGGGAGTACAACGCAGAGTCCAGAACTGAGTCTGGGGCTTTATCCCCCCCACCTAGAGGTCTGAGAGACCGCAGAGATGCATCAAAAGAGATGGAGAAAGGAGAGCCAGTGAGGTCAGAGCAAAAACAAGAAGAGCCAAGTCTCAAAGCCAAGTCAGGGAAGTGGTTCAAGAGGGGGGTTGACCAGCAGTCCTGCCGAGAGGCCAGGCAAGGCCAGGGCCAGGGATGGTCGTCGGGGCAGCGCGGAGGCATCGAGGCCCTGACGAGGGCAATCTGGGGGCAGGGGGCACGACCTAGCTGGTGTGTGGGCTCACAGAATCCGAGGAGAAGGACTGTTAACAACAGGTGTGGACAGTTCTTTGGGAGCATTCTGCTAAAACAGGAAGCAAATGATAGGATGGGATGTGGAATTGAGAGAACTTTCTGAAGTAATCTTTCCTAAGAAACATTTTTGAATAATTTTAAATGTATAAGAATTTTGCAGAGATGCTACAGAGAGTTCCCATATGGTCTTTATACAACTTCCCCGTGCATTAGCCACTTCAATGACCACAGTTTATTCGTCAAAACGACGACATTGGTATGATATGATTAACCATGCTGTAGATTTTATCTGGAGTTCACCAAGCTTTCCACAGATGTCCTTTCTCTGGTGCAGGATGCAGTCCAATCCAGGATACCACGGTGCATTTGGTACAGAGGGTCTTTTACTTTTCTCTTAAAATTTTTTTAACAGAGCACGAGTGGGGGAGGAGCAGAGAGAGAGAGGGAGACACAGAATCTGAAACAGTCTCCAGGCTCTGAGCTGACAGCACAGAGCCTGACGCAGGGCCCGAACCCACAAACTGTGAGATCATGACCTGAGCCAAAGTTGGTTAACCGACTGAACCACTCGGGCCCCCCACTTTTTTCTTTTTTTACACGTGAGGACGTGGCTGCCCGTGTGTGTGCTGATGGGAATGACCTGGCAGAGGGCAGAGAGCCAGACACTGGGCAGTGAGAGAGGCTGCTTGTTGGATGGACATCTTCTGTCTGGTGCAGGAGGGTGGCACCCAAGGCTCCAGCCCTCCTGGCTTCTGAATGTCCCTGCATCATGCAGATGCTACCCACAAGAAACATGGGCACCACCACTTAGGAAGCAGATGCTTCCTACTTACAACGGTCTCTGTGTGCAATTTCATCTCAGCACCCCTCCCCTCAAAAGAAAAACAACCCCAGAGATGCAGAGGGGCACTGAAGAGGGGGGCCCAGAAAGGAGAGGGGACTTCCGTGAAGCCACATGGTGTCAGCAGCGGGGCCAGGATTCCAACCCATGGCTCCTAACTTGGGCCTGGAGGGGTCAGTCTTCTCTCCACTACAGGTGGGATGTTGTGGATACCCCAGTGCTGGAAAGGGTGGAGCTGGGAACAAACCCGGAAAGAGAGAGAAAAGTGTTCCTACCATGGTACACCAGCTCTGTCCACCCAATACCTCAGCTCTGCCCGCCTCTGGTATGCCAGCTTTTCCCCACCAGCACACTAGCCCTGGGACTTGGTAGGTGCAGCCGGGTGTTGAGCAGAGCTCAGTCCTGCCGGGAACGACCAAGCAGAAGGGGCAGGTTAGAGACACAGAGTCAGGATGGGGCAGCTGGTCGACCCGGCCGGGACATGTCTGAGGTACCACTCCAGGCCTTGCTGTGTCCCGGAGGGTGGGGTTTGGTGGTTCCCTCCGGCCCACTCTCTGCTTCCTACTTCCTCTGTGCATGACTAGGATTGTACGTATAGTGTGAGCTTTGCTGTTTTCACCCAACCATATTGATGTCTTCCAGATAAAAATGAATGAGTGGAAGAATCCTTCTCTTCTGCTATTTAAGGAGTGACATCTGGTTGGAGAGACCAAGTTTGGTCCTAGCTGGACTCTGGGACCCAAACCCAAAATTCTCTCTCTCTCACACACACACACACACACACCGGGCACGTTACAACCTGCTCCCCCCATCCTTGTTCTGGAAAGCACGATTTCATTCTAGGGCAAGTCCACAGTCCCTCACCTGAAACTCTTGGGGGTTTCAGACTTCAGAACTTTTCAGATTTTAGAAGGGTAATTCGGCACACATACCACAGAGTCTATAATAACCCCTGCGGGGCCTGACCAGCACTCTGTATGCAAACATATTAATATTTCTGCAGTGAAATGCATGAATATTCACAGTAAGTGGGGAAAATAAAGACCATAAATAGCCTTGTGACAGTTCAAGTTGTATTTTACAGACTCACGAGTTAAGTGAAAATTTGGCTTTTGGAGCTTCTTGGATTTCAGGCTCGAGGGGGAGCGACAGAGAACCCCTTTGGAGCCCCCAGCCTGGTGGACTGCCAGCCTGCACACACACGGACCCACACATTTGTTTGTTCCCTAGGAACGTCAGGACCCCATTCTGGGAAAAAAAAGACAGAGACAGGGCCTTGTGCGCATGTGTGAACCCTTTCCCACGCCGGTGACTATATACACACGCACAGGTGCACGTACCGGGGTCATGCCTTGCCCGTCCGGACCCTTGAGTTTCTTTCAGGGCTGGACGGGGCCTCAGAGACATCTCTTGAATCCTCTCGACAATATCCCCACCAAGTGGTCACCCAGTTCCTGCTTCCAAAGCCTCCCTGCTCCCCCTTTCCTTCTTCTCTGCCACCTCTCCTCCCTCCCATGTAGGAAGCATCACCTACATGGTGAAGGTCCAGAGCCTCTGGACCTTTTCCTCCTCAGGAGACTCAGAATGCAGCAGCCCTAAAGCTCTTCTGTGTCAGCAAAATCCCTCAATGGGAACTACCAGTGCATCACGACCTTCATTCATTTCCAGTTCTGCAAGAAGGATCCAAACCCCAGCTTCCCCACATCTCAGATTCCAGCCAGCAGTGTATTAACGTGGGGGGCTCCCCGCTGCCTCCCCCCACCCCAGCTTAGGAAAGGAGGACCCTGATCAGGCCTGTAGATGCCCTTATTTTCTCCTTCCCTTGGAGTCTTTCTTATTTCTTTTCTACTTTTTTTTTCATAAGATATTTTAAATTAAAAAAATTTTTTTGCCAGGCGTACTGAAAAAGATTGATGATTTAAAAAATTTTCTTATTCTGAGATCATTTGAACTTACAGAAAAGATGCCAGGAGCGTGTAAAGAGCTCCTGTATATCCTTTATCCCTATTCGTCTTTTGTAACATTTTGCCATATTTGCTTTATTATTCTTTGATACATATATATTCATTTTTTTCTGAGCCATTAGAAAATAGGCTATGTGATGTTGCTCTTTGCCTTCCTATTTCAGTGCGTATTTTCTAAAAATAATGATCTTCTCTTAGATAACCGCAGAGCACACGGTTATACAATCCAGGAAATTTAACAGCAACACAAAGCTTTAATCTAATCCATAGCTCTCCCTTGGAATTGAGGTCACTTTCCTCACAGTTTCTTGGACAGATCAATGGTGTTTGGGGTGAATTCCTGGTGCTGAGCAACGTTAGCCCCAGTCATGGCTCCCTTGGGTCAGTCTGGACTTCAGAAAGGAACGATGTTGAGAGTTCTCAAACCATGTGCCACAGAACCTCAGGGGTTCCACCAGGGGAGGGAAGACAGCCCTTGGACATGGGATTTATTTGGGAAAAATATTGAAGAACTGATTTAAAAAAAAAAAAAAAACTTTGAAGAAAACAAGTGGAAAACGCCAGTCTCTTTATTTTACATTTGAGAGTGGAAGCCTTAGAGAGGTTAAGCAGACTGGTCCCATTGCCACAGAGGGAGTCAGCAGTCAGCCAAGCAGGGGTCTAAAACCGAATCATTTATTCACTCAACCATCTCTCCAGCACAGCAGGGAGAGCGGAATGTGCTGCACCCTGGCGTCACAAAGATGACAGAGACCGGCCCGACTTCCAGAAGCTGCCTGGCTGAGTCTCGATGAGGCGCTTGTCCCCTGTGCGGCTCCGCTGAGGTGGGCTCTGAGCTTACACTCTCGCCCGGGGACCCCAGAGAAGGGAAAATAGCCTGTGAATCAGCAGGAGCTTTTCCAAGAACAATAGTGTTCTTTTAACAAACATTTGTTCTATCAGCAAATTTTTGAACAGTCAACAAACATTGGTCCTTTCAACAAATATTTGTTCGCTCGCCAGTGTTGACTCAGTTCCTGCCTTGTGCCTACTGCTGGGTGGGAACTGCAGACGCGGTGTTAGGGACGGGGCGCCGGGTGGCACGAAGGCCCGGCCAGCCCTCCGGAAAGGGCGCAGGATGGTCCAATCTCTTCTTCGGGATCTCTGTGTCCCTGCCTCTCCCACGCCCCACCACACAGAAGGAACGAGGTGACCCTCGCGGCTCGCTCCTTCGGGCTTCACTCCCCAACTTCTCCTTTGTAAACAAAACCCTTTGCATTACCAAGCGGACCCTCCTGTCCCTGAGCAGCTGGCACAGATGCTGCTTGCTAGAGCGCAATCCTGCAAGTTACCGGACGTCTCTCTCTTCTAAGAATCTGATCTAAGGAGCCCATCAGGGAACACAGGGAGGCGTGGCCTCAGGGGTTGTTTACAAGAGTGAAAACCAGAAATCAACCTGAATGTCTCCTGGGGGAGGAAAATCACGGGTCATCCGTGCCCTAAAAGCAGGGTGGCCTTTGACAACGGTGGGGAGGAGATGTGGAATGTCAGGCAAGAAAGTCCCCAATAAACTAAGAAAAACATCTTCAAAATAGGATTCGCTGGATCATCCTAGCTTTTAAGAAATATATACAGACTTAGAAAAACAATCTGATGGGATATACTTTGGAAAAGTTAAAAATTAGTTATCTCTGTATGGAAGAATTACACATTATTTTCCCCCTTATTATTCTCCCCTGATTTTGTAAATTGTCTGCAATGAATATGGATTGGTATTATAATTAGAAAGTAATACACAGAAGTGTAACCATGCCATTAAACACACCAGTTATTAATCTGTCCCCTGATATTTCTTATACACACTCAGCTGCAAACCTTTATTACAGACACGACACCATTTCTAGAAATTCACCCAAGGAAAACATTGAACCCTCGGCCCCAAGTGGCGGTCCCAGTGATCACATCAGCCCTGCTGGGCCCTGGGCTTCATACCCTTATGTCTCACATGCACATGTGTACAGACAGATGTGTACAAAGATGTGTTTCTTGGGGCTGGGCATGGTGCCCAAGGATGGCAAAGTCAGGGCTGGGAAGTCATCTCAAACCCCAGAGAAAAGAATGATCTATGACTATCTTTCCAGGAGAATGGGCTCACTGGGCCTCCCTTTCCATCCTTTCCCCATCTCTCCCAAAATGCACACTCACACACCCAAAAGATACACATGCAACTAACACACTTTTTTTTTTTATATATTTTTATTTATTTCTAGGAGAGAGAGAGAGAGAGAGAGACAGCGTGAGCAGGGGAGGGTCAGAGAGAGAGGGAGATACGGACTCTGAAACAGGCTCCAGGCTCTGAGCTGGCAGTCAGCACAGAGCCCGACGCGGGGCTCGAACCCACGAACCACGAGATCATGACCTAAGCGAAAGTCGGACGCTCAACCGACTAAGCCACCCAGGCGCCCCGCAACTAACACACTCTTAATAGCAATGCATGGCTTCTCTTTGTTGGAGGGTGGGGGGGGGGGAAGAAACAGAGACAATAGGATATATATATATATAGATATCTAGTGACTTTGTGTCTGCAGAATCCCCAATGGGAGTGCTCCAACAGGTCCTCATACACATGGTGTGCTCCCAAGTACACTGAGTTTGCATCTATAATACCCACACGCAGGTGCTCTCAGTGGTTCCTATGAGTGACCACATATATGGGCACTGAGGTTCCCTGAAAAGAGTCTATCCTTCCCAGCTCTGAAGCCCGGCGTTGCTGTTCAGTAACCTTGTAAACGTGGGGAGGCCTCTCCAAGCCCTGTTCCTTCTGGAAAGTGGGAAGGATAGGCATGGACAATATTTAAAAGTTGTAAAATGCTATCCACGTTGCAAGGCTCATTAGTATTATATACACACATGCTGGTATTTATAAAAATAATAGTAAATCATAGTACTGGCTAGAATGTGCCTCTCCTTCACCCCTGCTGGATACCCTGGGACGCTATTACAACCCTACCCCTGCTCAGCTCGCCTCTCTCCTCTGTGCCTGCATCATGTTAATTACAAAATCGGAGGGTTTTCAAATCTAGCTTGGGAAAGGATCCTAGAAGTTACCTAGTCAGAGAAGCATGAGGGGTTTCTAGTCCAGACAGGGGCCTTAGCACCAGCAGAGCCCGGGTGCACCCCGGCAGGACCCACCTGTGGCTCTGGCCACTGGCTTCAGACAGCTCAGGGAGGGCACCCGCTGGCGTTGCTGAGCCAGGGCGGAAGCCTCAAGCAAAAAGAATCAACAGACCCAGGAACTCCCACGAGCTCACCCCAGCAAGGGGAGGGGCCAGGTCCCGGGGGCCCTGCTGGCGGAGCTGGCCAGGCTGGGATTTATGGGCCCCTCTTGGACACGTTAAAGATCACATTAAGTGCAATAAATGTAGATCACGCTTCTAAATAAGCTGAGATTTATCCCCGGATCCTCTCCGCAGGGGCCGGCCCCATAAATCCTGCCCAAGCCTGTCCCCAGGCCAGGGGAGTGGGGGGAGGGGAGGCGTGGGGGGAGGGGCAGAGAGCGGGGTAGCCGGTCCAGGTACAGAAAGGCTGGAGCTGAGAGGGGGTGGGGCAAAGATGGGGGCCCCCATCTTTGTTGCCTGCCCCCCCTTCACCTACCCTCTTTGCCCCAGCCCTAGCCCAACCCCCACCCCTCCACCCCATCCCTACCTTCTCCTGGGCCCCTGTCCACATATGATCTTGTTACAGACATTTAAACAATAATGACACTAATGTTGGAAAAGAAGCTGTAGCTTCTAAATGGGAAGCTCAACCCCAGCTAAAATTGCCTTTGTCCACAGTGTGGGAGGGCCCTCCATTAAGAAAAATGTATTGTAGGAAAATGCAAATTTACAGACCAATAAATTAGGGGATGATTAGCCGCGTTGCCATCTTTCTTCAAAGGATTCTTTAAAGGCTGAGCTCTTTCATTTAAGTGTCTGTTTATAGCTCAGTAACTTCCAGACTGAGAGGCTGGGAGGCCCCACCGATGAGCAAGGGAAACTGGGAAGACGCAGAGAAAGAGGCAGAGCCACCCCCTTCCTTAGCCAGCCTGAGGATGAACGTCCCTGAAAGGCCATCAGAGTCATCTGGATGGTATTGACTCAAAGGACGTTTGGCCAGCACCTACTGCATGCTGGGTACAGTCTCGACACCGGAGAGATGACCAGACAGGACCCCAGACCCTCCAGACGTTCGCGGGGTGGGGGTGGTGCGGGGAGAACAGCAGTAATCAGATGCACACTGGTTCCCAGTAGACTAGATGGAATTTCCAGGCAGCCGTTTCTGAGCACAGCTATTGCAAAATGTCAGGGACAGTCCACGTGCGTGATGGTGGAAGGAAGGATGAATCAATAAAGGATGGGATTTTTTTTTTTAAAGGAAAACAAATATAAATGCCATGGTTTCTCCAGCTTTCCCAAAGAACAAATACGAAGCTTGGCCTCCATGGAACTAATTGCCCTAGAGTCCTTTGCTGTGTGACCTGGATCAAGTCCCTCAGCCACTCAGCACCTCGAGCACCATTGACCGCAGGCAGACAGGAAGAGATGAGCTCACGCCCTGGCCACGGGGATCACTGAGGAATCTCTTCCAAGGGTGAAGAGAGGCCTGCTGGATCCCCGCCACCCACCATTTGAAGCCACACAGGACAGTTTTCCAAGCCCTTCTTGCCCCCATGTCTTTGTTCCTGCAGGCCCCTTTGCCGTAATGCCCGTCTTCTCATCTCTACCTAGCAAACTCCTACTCAGCCTGCAAGACCCAACTTTTGCCAAGGACTTATTGCATTATGTTGTGATTTAGCCATTTGTGTGTCTGCTGCTCCCAGGGTACTATAAGCCCTTTGAGGGTAAGGGTTAAGTTTTGTTGGCCTAATTCTTAGAGCCAAGTACTGTGCCTGGCACCCAGGTGCTGCTCCGTAATTGTTTGCGGAAGGAATGGCCCAAATTAATTGGACATATTAGTGACCATGATCATCTCGGCCATAGTTACTGAGTGTCGAGCACTCACCGTTCAGTAAACACCTCCCCTACAACAACCCTTTGAGGGAGGTTTGAGCCTGGAAAGGTTGCTTAAGATCAAAGAGCTGGTAAATGATAGGAGCCGGGTCTACTTGATGATCTATTACACCCCCATCAATTTTCCCTTCTAAATTACCATCTCAGGGGACGCCTGGGTGGATCAGTCGATGAAACATCCGACTCTTGATTTCAGGGTTGTGAGTTCAAGCCCCATGTGGGCTGTGAAGCCTACTTAAGATAGATTGATAGATAGATAGATAGATAGATAACTATCTCTTCCAGGTCAGGGACTGTGTTGTACTGACCTTGGCATGCCCTCCAGGACCTAAGAAAATATGTGCACAGAATTGCATGACTGAATGAATAAATCTAAAGCTACTGTCATTTTCAAGTCAACAGCCAATGGGCTGAATTCCAGTGATGTGCCAAGCCATACCAGAACATGAAGCAAAAGGAAAACTGTGTACCCCTCTATACATATTTTTAGATAGTTTTAATAGTTATTTTTTTCTAGAACATTAAAGAATATTAAAAGATGAAAAGCAGGGTATCAAAACTCATCATGTTATTTTAAGGTTAGATATTTTATTTATACGAAAACCAGAATTTACTGTAATATTGCTTCCCAGCTTGAACAGAAGCAAACTCACGGATACAAATCAAAATTCAAAAAAAATCTACTTCTTTGCTTATTTTGTTTTCCGTTGAGAATTGTAAGTTACAATGAATAAAACTTTGAAAATATGTTTGATGAATATAAAACTCTATCAAAAGATCTGAATATAATTCCCAAACACTTCAACGTTAAATAATATTGTGAGTTTTAATACATCTACTTTTCAACTTTTTAATATGCTTTTGCATCACGCTGTGATTTAGCCAATTGTGCATCTGCTGCCCCCACGGGACTCTAAGCTCCTTGGGGACAGGGGCTAAGTTTTGTTGGCTCAATTCTTAGAGCCGAGCACTGTGCCTGGCACATGGCTGCTGCTCCGTAATTGCTTAACATTCTGGAAAAGATATGTTTAAAAAATAGAGAGGCACACGCTTTTTCTCAGTCATAGCAATGTGTTTTTATTTAAAATTTTCAAATTTTGCTCATTATGGAATTTTTTACATTAATTTTTTTTTTGAGAGAGAGAGAGAATGTGAGCGGGAGAGAGGGGCAGAGGGAGAGAAAGAATCTCAAGCAGCCTCCACACACTTAACAGTGTGGAGCCCAATGCGGAACTCGATCCCACAGCCCTGGGATCATGACCTGAGCTGAAATCAGGAGTCAGACTCTCAACTGACTGAGCCATCCAGGTGCCCCTGATTTTTTAAAAAAACATCGCAGTAAATATTTTTCATCTTGATAACTGGATCTGTTTGGTGCCCCCTTATATTCTGTGCCTGAGGCAAGCGCCTTGCTGACCTCACCCAGTCCTGGCCTTGCTAAATTCCAAAAGAGGAAGTAAGAGCGAAAAGTGCCTGTCCCTGCCCCGCTGGTAGAGATGCAAACTGATACAACTTTTCTGCAGGGCAAACTGTGGTAAACATCACAAACTATTAAGAGGTTCCTCTCGGCTACCAAAATTCTACCTCTGGAGATTCCTCTAAAGAAATGATGAGATAAGGACAAAGTGTTTTGTACAAGGATGTTCACCTCCGTGTTATTTATAACAGCATAATTCTGGGAAGAACCTGATTGCCTAACAATAGGAAATCCAGTTTATAAAAAATTCTGTCTATTCATGTGATAAAATATAATGCAGCTGTTTTGAATTATGTTTTTCAAAACAATATTTTCTAAGAATATTTAACGACATGGGAAAATATTCAAAATGCCTTTTGTAGAAATGCGTGATGAGAACTATATATATTCCATGCCATTTAAATTTTTCAAAACATATTTGTTTTGAAAAAAAAACATAAAAGTGTTAACAACGGCGGTCCCTGGATGATGGAATTATGAGTGAATTTTTTTCTTCCTTCCACTTTCTTGGGTACATATCTTCTTTCTACTGTTTTTTAATATTTTCAGTGACTTTATATTAATTTTATAATCAGGAATTTAAAATAATGGTTTTTCTCTTTTTTTAAGTTTATTTATTTATTTTGAGAGAGAGAGAAAGGGAGAGAGAGTGTGCACATGCAGGAGGGAAGGGCAGAGAGAGAGGAAAAGAGAGAATTCCAAGCAGGCTCTGCGCTGTCAGCATGAAGCACGATCTCACTAACCGTGTGATTGTGACCTGAGCTGAAATCGAGTCAGACACTTACGCACTGAGCCACCCAAGCGCCCCAATATTTTTTTATTGACAAGTAGTGGATACACACAAAATATTTTGAAGTTCATTATCCAATAAGTCTGTACTTCAGATAGGCCATGGAGGAGGACAGGGAATATGCCTGCTTTGTTTCCTGTTCCATTCCCAGTGCTCACAGTAGGAGTCCTAGGACATAGTAAGTGCTCAATAAACATTTGCTGACTGGCCACATATGAATAAGTGGTTCAAACAGTCCTTTTATTATTCAGGACTTTGGGTTGAAAAGACAGAAACAAAACCCAGTTTAAAGGGAAAAGGAAATGTGTTGACTCACTGGTGAAGCTCCCAGATTTGAAGGACTAGTTTTGGGGTTCAGGGTCTGTCATTTTTCCTGGCTCCTTTGGTTGCAGCAGGGAAGATGAACACCGACAGTTCTAGAATCGCCTCCTCCTGGCTCCACTAAGCAGCAAGGGATGAGGGAGAGGCAAACCCCAAAAGCAGAGACTGTGGGGACAGGCGCCCTATAATCTCATTTACCCTCTGAGGGTCCCGTGTGGTACAACACCTCTGTGCAGACGGATCCAACGTCCCCCTTTACAGTTTATTTTTTAAAATCATTTTTATTTGAGTGTAGCTCACCAGCGTCCTTTTATTAAAACAATTTTGGGGGTGGGGGTGGGGGTGCCCAGGCGGCTCATTCGACTAAGTGTCTGACTCTTGATTTTGACTCAGGTCATGATCTCAGGATTGTAAGATTGGGCCCCTCACTGGGTTCCATGTTGGGTGTGGAGCCTGCTTAAATTCTCTTTCTGCCTTCCTCTGCCTTTACCCTGCTCCCACTCTCTCTCTCAAAAAAAAAAAAAATTCTATACCCCTATATTCATACAGTAGGATTTACAAAACTAGTAACATTTAAGGTTACTAGTTACAAAACTAGTAACGTATAAAACATTTAACATTTTAATAACTTAGGGGGGTTTAAAGTTGCAAGTCAGGCGGTCCAAAGGTAATTAGACAGCAATGGCCACAGGACAAAGAGCTTCCTAGAAGGTTTCTGTTTTCTGCTGACCTGACATCCCCCCCCTCCCCCAGAACATCACCCCAACCTATTGGCCAGAGCCCCTTGACATTGACATTTACCATTCCCGAAGATTCCAGTGACATAGGAGACACCAGGTATCCAGATGACAGCCTTAAGATGTCTGACGCAGCCACTCGGTTCCTGAGGTTATCAGATTTTTGTACCTGGGGAATTTGGTGTGAGGGGGTGGCACTCCACCCATTTGCTTTGATAATTCTGCTGCTAGAGCGCAGAAAAACAATTCATTGTACCGAGCACTCTCTTGGATCACTTCATGCACATAGAAAAAGGCAAAAATAAAGCAGGTAAGGCGGGAATTGTAATGATCCCATTTTAGAGATGAGGAAGCTGAGGCTCAAAATAGTTCACACAGCTGCCAAATGGCAGAGCCAGGCTCCCAATCCAGGCGTTGTGACTCCAGACCCCGAAATCTTTTCACTCCTCAAGTGTTTCCCGTGGGTCACAAGAGCCACGAAACGGTGTGCCAAAAAGAACTTTCGGGGCAAAGTATTTTGGGAAATGCTGCAAACTATTTCTTCCTCTTGGAAAGTTACAATATTTATTAGCACATTACAGGCTTGGAGAAGTCCTGCCAGAGAGAAAACTGGGCCGGTTTCGTTTAATCTAGTTTTTGCCTAAATGTGTTTGACCCTGTCGCCCCTCCTGTCCGGGGTAACTATATCACGCGGAACATGCTGTGGGAATCTCCGGATTATGACCCCAACTACTGTGTTCATTCATCCCAACAGTAGCTTAGTAGCTTTGCAATGTTTGTCCTGGTGCTTGATGGTCTGTGGGAGGGGCGGCTCAACTGATTTTATACTTTCACTGGTATAAATATCAAAGTCGCTGAGACCCAGGGGGGATTCGGAATGAGCTTGGTCCTCACTCACTCACGTTTGGACGGTTTTTTCGGTGCAAAGGAAAGGCGTGGAGTTACAGCCCTGGAAACCATCTATGACTCATAGCCCTTCTGCTCCTTAGCAAGGAAAATTACTGACATCATGACCTATGTGAAAACAATTACAGTGCATATGGATTGTGATTTTTATAGTCATTTCTGTTTTCGTTTTTACTTGAACCAAGGATAGCTTCAGGGAAAAGGTGCAAGGGACATTTCTTGTTACATCTGTCCCGGGTGGTTCCTATGCAAATACTTTCCTACTGGGCCTACTGTGTTGTTAATCCTGGTATCCAGCCCTCTGGATGCCGTAATTGGCCTAAGGGGTGGGTAGTTGACCTAAACACAACCAAGCAGATTCCTACCAAGAGGTCAGATATGTAGATTCCGGAGAAAACTATCTATTGGATTATAAACCTATGTGGATGGAGGCTTGGCAAAGCTCTCTTTCTCACCCTGTGGAGAAAAACTTCTCTGAGATTAAAGCCAAAACATGGAAAGGAGCAGAGCTGAAAATGAGAGAGAGAGACAGAGAGACAGAGATAGAGAGAGAGCGCGCTAGAATCTTTGTAACATCACTTGAGCCCCTGGATCCAGCCATTCCTGACACTGCCTCACCCCCAGGTATTCTCAGTTATGTGAGCCGATGCATTCTCCCTTTTGCTTAAACTCATTGGGGCTGTGTTTTTAGTCATTAGCAACTAACAAAAGATGGATGTATTCAGAAATTGGTACCCAAAGAGTAGTATTGTAAATGTTGAAGTTGAAGTGGGGTGTGGGTAGGAGTGAAGTAAGTGAGGAAGAGGGTGGTAAGAAATTAGATCACGGAGGTAGGGAGGGGTCAGATCACTCTGGACCTTGTAGACCAAGCTCAGGGTTTGGGCTACTATTCCAAGTAAATAAGCAGCTTCTGGAAGGATTCAGAAGTAAGAGAGTGACCTAATATGATTGGTGTTTTTTAAAAAAAATTTTAACATTTATTTCTTTTTGAGAGACAGAGCACAAGCGAGCGAGGGCAGAGAGGGAGACACAGAATCGGAAGCAGGCTCCAGGCTCTGAGCTGTCAGCACAGAGCCCAACAGGCTCGAACGCACGAACCGTGACAGATCATGACCTGAGCTGAAGTTGGAGGCTTAACCGACTGAGCCACCCAGGCGCCCGTGATTGGTGTTTTTAAAAGTTTATTCTGGTGGTTAGATGCGGAATGGAGGTAAACGTGGAAACCAGGAAACCAGCGGAGAAGGGGGCCCTAAGGCTGACCTAGGTGCAGGCAGTGGTGACATGACCAAGACGAAGGAAGGGGAAGTGGTGACCACTGACCCTAACGGGATCCCCCGGGGGCGGGGGGGCAGAGCTGAGCGTGTCTGCTGACGGAGCCGCCGTGGGATGTGATGGATGGAGGTGTGAAGGACGGACAACCTGTGTGGACCACGGCCCAGGTGCCCCTCCCAGACCTCCAGGGCAACCCAGATACCCGTCCCCCAGCTCCTGGGAGAATCAGCCGCCCCTTTCTGTGGGGAACCGCCCTGAGCCACAGGGACCCGACTCCCCAGAAATCCACACAGCCACCTGCCAATCACTGGCCGACAGGAAGCTACAGAAACGCAGGCTTGCTCCACACTTCAAGGCGGGACGACTCTGCGGCAATTCACGCTCCAGAGCTCCTAGCGAAGCTGGTCTCCAGCGGAGAACACAGCCTTGCGGCGCGGCCCCACCTGCTCCCGCCTCCCCCCTCCCCTGATAAGTCACTGCACAGGGACTCTCCGCTCAGGCTCACTTCCAGGAACCCCAACCCATGCTTTTGGCCCGAGCAGCCCGGTGGATGGGGATGCCGTGTGCGATGGGGAAGACTGGGGTAGGAGACGTTTGTCTAGAAAATAAGAAGTCTGCTTTTGGACATACTAAGTTTGAGATGCTTGCTAAAAGGTGTCAAGAAGCTCTTTGGAATGGGAAAGTGAGAAGGCTCCGTGTAAGTCCTGGCCCTGTGGTATCCCTGCTAGGACGGTATAAAGCAGGGAGTGGGTGGCTGGGGGTGGGTGGGGAGCGGGGATAGGGTAGGGGCTTAGGTGGATAATGGAACAGAGCAGGTGATTGGTAAACACGGAGGGAGATTCTGCCCTTGGTGCAAGCTGTTTACCACCTTGGACAATTCCTTTTCTGTCTCTAAGCCTTGGTTTCTTTACATGTGAAAATTGGAGGGATTCTTCTGGCTGTGACATCTCCCCCGACCCCACTCTCTCCTTTAGGACCCTTTCCCCCCATCTTGACCAAATTCCCAAACAGTTTGTCCTGGGCTTTCTCCTGACAGCCCTAGTTAGTTCATTTGCATACCAATTCATACTAAAGGGTTAATGACTACTAGAAGGTGGGTTTATATTTAAATATGCACCTGGAATGTATTCAATAACATTTTATTTTGTACCAGTCAATGGTTTAAGACTCAGGTAACGTGCCATTATGGAATGTTCAAAGAGAAGGAAGACGATGTTCTTTGCCTTCATTCCTGGAAGATAAAACCCTTGCCCCCAATCCTGAAACCACACAAGAGAGACCTCACTGAGCCTCCAGTGTAAGCCAGGGGCTTCCTAAACATTCTCTTTAGTCCTTCATATCATAAGACAGATATTTTTTATGCCTCTTTGCAAAGAAGGAAGTAAGGGAGCAGAAAAGTGAGATTAAAACCCGGGATTATTCAGGTCCACAGCCTACGGGCTTTCCTCTGTGCCACATGACCCTTATTCAGTCTTTGTGCTTCCCCACACCCCTCACAGGCGGTGTGGCCCGTCTGCACATGCTCATTCTGTGACGGAAAGCTCACCATGACTGTAGGCTGATCCAGTAATTCTTTTTTTTTTATGCTTATTTATTTATTTTGAGAGGTGAGAAGGGGCAGAGAGAGACAGGGGTGGGGGAGAGAGAGTCCCAAGCAGGCTCCACGCTCAGTGCAGAATCCAACTCAGAGCTTGATCTCATGATCGTGAGGTCATTACCTGAACTGAAATCCAGAGTCGGATGCTTAACTGAGCCACCCAGGTGCCCTGATTCAATAATTCTAAAGTAATTAAATGCTGGGAACCTGTGTTTTAAAGATGAATCTGCAGACGGTCAGGTTTGGTAACCACCAGAAATGTGCCCTTTCTTTCTCTTGGATCCTGAATCAGTCCTGCAGTGAGAAGTTCGTTTGGAGTTCAGCAGTCCTGGGGGTGAACCCGGTTCCGCCAGGCACTAGCTGGGTGGCCTTGGGCAAGTCACTGCACCTCTCTGAGTCTGTCTTCTCACCCGAAACATACAGGCAAGAATACTGGCCCATATGAAGGAGGGGAAACTAAACGAGAGCCAGGTACAATGCCTGGCATAAGCAGGCACTCAGCACGTTGTCATTGCTGTGGATGCTGTCGTCACTGCACATATACAGCCATCTGGGCCCCCGCAACAGGCTCCTCTGGGCTCCCAGGTCCAAGGTAGCCTCTCCCTGCTGTTCAGAACATTCATATCATCGATCCCAGCTTCCAAAATCCGCGGTGAACTCCCGTCCCGCCTTGCCAACGCGTCCTGCACACTCACTCCTTCCATGGGGCCTCCCAGCGCTGACCTCAGCCCGGGCCCTATCAGCTGAGCCCTGGGCAGCGTCTCGCCCACACCCCGCAGGGCCTGGGTGGGGCTGGGCAGGGGCCCCCGGCCCCCGTCTGCAGGCCAGGCCGCCGAGGTTGTCGCTCACTCGGGTACAGGGTAAGGAGCACACAGGGTGTGCTGGCTGTGGGGTGTCTCGAGTCAGTCACTGCCGCCCTGAGAATGGGGACCTCCACTCTCCCCTCCCAGGGCTGCAGAGCGGGATCAGGGGAGTGGTGGGCAGAAAGCGCCCAGTCAGCGGGAGGTGTTGTTGCCAGTTGTTGCTTCCTTCCAGAAGCCTGGGGTCTCCCAGGCTAGGGCACTAGAAGGAGCCTTTCCAATGTACGTCAAGGGAGGGAGACAGACGTGTCATATGGTACCGCAGTAGGGTTATGAGGACAGGAAGCTAATTTTCCCGGGGCAAAAGATCCTACTACGTGTCCATTTCGAATACTCCGGGTGACAAAGGTCTCCCCACCGACACACACACTCAGGATCAGATCCAGGAGGAAGAGTGGAGAGGGTGGATAAGAGAGGGTGTGGGGTGAGGGAGGTGTCAGAAAGGGAAGGGTTAAAGTGACCAAGGGGAGACAAGCCAGGGAGGACAGAGCCCAGGCGGGTCATTCTCCAGACTGAGGACTGTTGCTATGATGGGAGCCCAGGGACAAGGAGCCCAGTGTAGAAGCAGCTCTCAAACCTCCCCTCCTGGGGGGCTCAGTCCACCCGAGGCTGTGTTTGCGCAAGCTGGTGACAGCACGGTCATTTTGTAATGGCCTCTCTCATGCTGCCTTCTACTGTAATGGAGTGATGATAACAATTGCTAACACACAGCACCTACCTGTTTGTCAGGCTAGGTTCCCGGAGCAATGCGTAATAACTCATTGACCCTCCCAGCAGCCCCAGAGGCAGATAGTGTTATTAGCACCATCCTAGAGATGAGGAAACTAAGGCACAGAGAGGTTAAATAACTTGCCCAGGGTCACACAGCCATTAAATAGTGGAGCTAGGATGGTCTCTCACAGTAGTGCCAGAGTTGCAGCTTCCCCTCTCCCTCCTCCTTGGCGCTGGAATGTTCCCTATCATGCCTGGCTGCTCCTTGCAGTCCTCGCAGCCTAGAACACACCTGCTCCACTTCCCCGGAGGGCACTTACCCTCCTTTCAGCGATCAGAGCAAGCAGTTGCGTCTTCACAGCAGCAAAAAGTTGGGAACTTCTTAAGTGTCCAGCCGTAGGGGTTTATTAAATCAACGGCGACAAATCTATACATTAGAATGGTATGCAGCAGGGGCGCCCGGGTGGCTCAGCCGGTTAAGCGGCCGACTTCGGCTCAGCTCATGATCTTGCGGTTCATGGGTTCAAGCCCCATGTTGGGCTCTGTGCTGACAACCTGGACCCTGGAGCCTGCTTCAGATTCTGTGTCTCCCTCTCTCCAGATTCTGTGTCTCCCTCTCTCTCTGCCCCTCCCCTGCTTGCGCTCTGTGTGTCTCTCTCTTTCTTTCTCTCTCTCTCTCTCTCAAAAATAAACATTAAGAAAATTTTGTTTGAAGGACAGTATGGAGTCATTAACAATGCTGCTGCATAACCCTAGGTTTCTAGAATGTGCCAGATTGTGTTAGGTGCCCTATTCATGTACATCACCTCGTTTAATCCCCCCAACTGCCCTGCGAGGGAGGTCCTGCTTTGCTTTCCTTGTGCAGATGCAGAAAGTGAGGCTCAGAGGAAACTACTTGACACAGTGTGAACCAGGTTTGGCCCGAGTCTTCCTCGCTCATGCCCAGAACCCCTAACCTGTGCTCATGGCATGGGATGTGTTCATGAACATTGTATTGCATGAACATGACAACAAGTTACCAAATAGTATAGACGGTATGATCCCAATTTGACCAGCAAAAATACACATCTACATGCGCAGAAAAGTAATTAGACCAATATTTTATCTCTGTTTATTTCTGGCTGGGGGTGAATGGGTTTGGAGTTCACTTTTATTCACTTCCTTCTGCTCACCTGCTTTTCTTTATTTTTGCGGCAAGCACGCATCACTTGTATAAGATAGTTCGTAGCTACCCTCGTCACTACACACTTTAGTCTCCAGGCTCTACCCACGTCATCTAGGCAACATTTTCTGCCCTCTGTGCCCGCTCGGGTCACTCTGCCCCTGGTCCCCCACCCGCCTGTGGGTCTTGCAGAGCGTATGCTCTCACTTCCATCATTTTGGGTGCTGACTCTCCCTCCTCCAGGCTCAGGACTGAAGCCTCCCTGTCTCCTGTCCCACGCCTGCCTTGCCCACCTCTCTCTCCAGAGCCCGGCTTGTGTTTCTGAGCCACCTCACAGAGAATGGGTGTCTCGAAGGCCAGCACCAAGCAGGAGCCTCCCTTCTCTCCTTCCCTAGAGCAGGCAACACCCTGTCTGGGTGAAAATCTCCGTCACTGAAGGACTACCTGATGTCCGTGTTGCTCTAAGGGAACTCTTCCCACAACCCCAGGGAGTGCAGAGTCAACAGCAGACCCCAGAGCTGGCAGTCAGTGCCCCACTGCATACAGCTCACAAATGCGCGTACCCACACAGACAGGCAGTATACACACACGTATATGTACACACAGAAAGGCATGTACACACAGAGAGATGTGTGCACACACAGAATGTACATATGCTTATACGACACATACTTGTACACAAAGATGCCTGCGTGCATGGGGCCCTGGGGTGGCTCAGCTGATTAAGCGTCTGACTTTGGCTCAGGTCATGATCTCGAAGTTTGTGACTTTGAGCCCCGTGTTGGGCTCTGTGCTGACGTCTCAGAGCCTGGAGCCTGCTTGGGATTCTGTGTCTCCTTCTCTCTCTGCCCCTCCTCTGCTTGCACTCTATCTCTCTCTCTCTCAAGAATAAATAAACATTTAAAACAATTATAAATTTTTTTAAAAGACACATGCATGCACAGAACAGTGTACACTCACAGATGTGAGAAGTGTACACACAGAGACATGTGCACACACACAAACACCGCCCTCCAGAGAGATATGTGTGCGTGCGCATGGAAGCTGTGTGGCCGAGAAGAAACTACCAGGACCTGGGGAACCAGAAACCCCGGTTCTCACCCTGTTGTGACCTTAAGCGAGATCCTCCCCACACTGAACCTCGGGTTCCATACTTTTACCCCGTAGTCATGAACTTCATGCATAAGCATCTGCAAATCAAAGGGCTGGGTAAACCTTAGCATTCTAGATCTGAAAGTTCCCTCCATGGTCTTGTCCAATCCCCTCCTAGGAAAAGTGAGAGCACAGAGGTGGAATGACTTTTGCAAGGTGCCCCATAGGGTCCATGCCGGTCAGAACTAGAATCTGGGTCTGCTGCGCGACCCAGGCAGGATTCTACCTGATATTCCAGACTTCAGGGGGTGAGGGGTGTGAGCTCTCCTGAGGTCCTTCGTACCTATTCATGTCATACCTCTCCTTTTGCCTTTGAAACGGATTCAATACTATAGACAAAGTATCTGCATTCTGCTAGAGTCGTGGAGGAAAGATTTCAGGGCTGTTGCATGACCCAAAGGCTGCTGGGACTCCGCAGTACTCCAGATGACCACTCCGCTCAGGGCAGCGGACGTCGTTGGCAGAATGTGAACCAAAAGCTGGCCTCCCATGCTGGCCATGGTGGTCACAAAGGCTGCGGAAAGTACTAAAAGGAAAATACCCTTCTCAAGAATTTTTTTAGGAAATAATTGAAGATGAAGAAGAAGATTCATCTGCAAGAATGTTCATCCCAGTGTCATTTATAGCGGCAAAAATAGAGATACAATTTAAATATGCAAAATTTGGGATGAATCTATGAGGGATCAAATATCCTGTAGCCAGAATACCATGATATATTTTTTTAAGTTTATTTGTTTATTTTGAGAGATAGAGAGTGGGGGTGAGGGGCAGAAAGCGAAGGAGAGAGAATCCCAAGCAGGCTCCACAACTGGCAGCTCAGAGCCCGACCCAGGGCTCCAACCCATGAGACCACGAGGTCATGACCTAAATTAAAGCCAAGAGTCAGACGTCCAACCAGCGGAGCCACCCAGATGCCCCAAGAATACTGTGATATTTTTAAAAATTGCTTTTTACTTTCAACAATAGCCAAATCATGGAAAGAGCCTCAATGTCCATCAACTGATGAATGGATCAAGAAGATGCGGTTTATCTATACAGTGGAATACTACATGGCAATGAGAAAGAATGAAATCTGGCCATGTGTAGCAACATGGATGGAACTCAAGGGTGTTATGCTGAGCGAAATAAGTCAGGCAGAGAAGGACAGATACCATATGTTATCACTTATAAATGGAACAGGAGAAACTTAACAGGGGACCACAGGGGAGGAGAAGGGGAGAAAATAGTGGAGGAGAGGGAGGGAGGCAAACCATGAGAGACTCCTGAATGCTGAGAACAAACTGAGGGCTGATGGGGGCTGGGGAGATGGGAAGAGGGGCGATGGGCATGGAGGAGGGCATTTGTTGGGATGAGCACTGGGTGTTATATGGAAGTCAACTTGACAATAAACTATTTAAAAAAATAAAATAAAAATCGCTTCCCCCCCTAAGAATACATAATTGCATATGGAAGTGACCATGGTATTATAAGTGAACAGAGCCTGTTTGGAAGAGGTGTCGTTGTACGGAGGTGACGGGCATGGATCCTAGAATTAGATGGAAGTGGAGCGGAAACAAATTCACCAGCGCTTAAACTCTGATTACTTCTGGATGGTGTATGGGCATAGAGTTCATTTTTATTCCCTTCTCTGTGTTTATCTGCTTGTCTTCATTTTGAATAGCAAGCGTGTGTTACTTACAGATAGCCCCTCCCCCACCACCACCCTGCTGCCTACTTTAAACAGACTCCAGGCCCAAGTCACCACATCTATGCAACATCTTCTACGCTTTCTGCCCACCCAGGTCACTCTGCCCCACCTGCCCCTGTCTGTCTGTGGGAGCTTCTACCGCTTAGCAGCTGTGTGACCTTAGGCAAGCTCTTAATCTCTCTGAGACACAGCTTCCCCATCTAGGAAAGGGGCATGATCACAGTACTGAGAGCATAAGGTCATCCGAAGGATGAAAGAATGTGATGTATTTAATTTGCTTAGTGCAAAGCCCAGCACACAGCAAGCATTTGGAAAATCATAACATAGGTATGTATATATGTACCTCCTCACACACTCATAGTCGGATATAGACACAATATTAGAAGTGCATCGCTTGAGGGTTTTTTCCTCTTCTTCAGAAATCAGGGGAAGCAAGAGGTTATTGAAGGAGAAAGGAAAATGTGGCCCCCAATGCCACCACGTGCAGCACAGAATTCTTGCAGCAAAGTACAAGCAGGAGCGGCACCCAGCCCCCCACATGCTAGCTTGGTCTGCTTCCTCTGGACCGCCCGTGGGAGCGTGGCTGCTGAGGGATGTCAGAGCGCAGGGAGGACCACTGTGGGTCCGAAGAGCCCTGGACAGTAGCATGTGTCCAGTGGGCAAGCGAATGGATGGATCTGCCCGAGTACAGGGAGAATGAGAACGGAAAATGTAAGCGGAAAATGGCTCCATTTTACAGAGGAGGAAATCGAGGCTCCGAGCGGGGAAGTGACTTGCCCGAGGTCACCTGGCTGTCATTGCCTGAGCCATGATTTGAACCAAGACCTGTTGATTTCCAAAGTGTATGCTGCTGACACTGCTTCTCTTTAAATGATGGAGTCCCACAGGAAGGCGGCTTTGCAGGCAAAGGAACGTACAACGTCTGCGAGGCTGGTCTGGCTGCCTGGAAGGTCCCACTGGGTGGCAGGAATTCAAAGCTTGGATGGCTGAAATGCTCTTGATTTCTGGAGTCCTTCGGCCCCCGCGGCTGCTGGCTCTGATTGCAGATAAAAAAGACACGGAACCTTCTGTCCCAGTGTGACCTGGCTCCCTGTTGTCCTTCTAATGCAGGAAAGCCGGGTTCTCGCAGCCCCTGTGCCTCCCAGCTGCTTCTAATGGATTCATTGTCCACCTTGTTTTGTCGTCCCAAGCTCAGGCCACCCTGGTTTTGCCTGGTGAGTGGCCTCTTTCAAAGGTGAGCTGGCCCTTCTCTGACTCTGACAATCAGGCCATTCAGAGTCAGGCCAGCATCTCCACGAGCAGCCCAGTGTTGTCCCCAAGGCAGACCTCCACTGCGGCCAGCAAACCAGTGCGCAGGTAGGTGTGCGTGCACCCCAGTGACTAGGGGTGTGCTTTATGTTGGAGGCAGGGCAGGGGTGAGAAGAGACAGTTGGAGAGGATGGGGGGAGGGGTGGACCAAAGACTGTGACTCAGGACAACGTTAACTGCAGCTCTACCAAAAAGTACACTATTATCAAGTAAGTTTGAGAAATGCCAAAAGTTCTATCTCTTCCTTTAAATTTATGGTATGTACATCTGTGGGACAAAGGCTCAGAGAAGTCCTGCAGTCAGGAATATTTGTTGACTTTTAATTGAGAATTTCTGTGGGGTTTTTTTCCTCCTCCCTCTCTCTCGTCCTTCCTTCCACAAATGCTCCAGACATTCCTAATATCCACCAGGACCATCTCAAGTGCTGGGGATACATACAGCAGTGAAACAAGGGTCAAAACAAGGCTCCTGCCCCCATGGGGCTCCCTCCAGAGGGAAGAGACAGACGATACACGTAATAAGGAAAACACAGAGTATGCAAGCGCAGTTGGATAAGAAAGCAGGTGAGGATGGGAGCGCTGGAGTGGGCAGTGGCTTATGATTTTGGGTCCAGAGGTGAGAGAGCCCTCATGAGGAAGGTGACATCTGATCTGCTCTGTATGACAGGCGAGGGAACCCATCATGCAGACTCTTGGGGGAAGGAGCATTCCAGGCAGAAGGAACTGCAAGTGCTAAGACCCTGAGGCCTCAGCATGCCTGGTGGGATCCAGGAGTAGCAGGGAAGCTGTCGGCCCCATCCCACGGGGCACATTTTAACATCCGCCAAAGCAGTTTGAGAAGCTGGTGTACAGGTAAGAACAAGGCTCTAGTCTGGAAGACTTAAGTTTTTATCCCAGCTTCACCCTCTCCTACCAGTCTATGCAAATTTAGCTGTGTTGTTACCTGAGAGCCTCAGTTTCCTCATCTGTAAAACAGGGATAATGACTTGCCCCAGCCTCAGAGGGCCACGGTAAGGGGCAATTCACTCTGGGTGGCCCATCGTGAGCCCCCTCAATGCCAGCTCTGACTGTCATCATCAATATTCTTTTTTTTTTAATGTTTTTTTTTTTTAAATTTATTTCTAGGAGAGAGAGAGAGAGAGAGAGAGCATGAGCAGGGGAGGGTCAGAGAGAGAGAGGGAGTCACAGACTGAAACAGGCTCCAGGCTCTGAGCTGGCAGTCAGCACAGAGCCCAACGCGGGGCTCGAACCCACTAACCGCGAGATCATGACCNTCAGAATGGCCCGGTGTCTTTCTTCTTGTTCTTTTTTCATTTTAGATATGTGATGACCCTGAACATCCAACCTTAATTTGATAGGCAATATTCTTTTTTTTTTTTTTAAATGTTTTATTTATTTCTAGGAGAGAGAGAGAGACAGCGCGAGCAGGGGAGGGCCAGAGAGAGAGGGAGTCACAGACTGAAAGAGGCTCCAGGCTCTGAGCTGGCAGTCAGCACAGAGCCCGACACGGGGCTCGAACCCACGAACCGCGAGATCATGACCCAAGCGAAAGTCGGACGCCCAACCGACCAAGCCACCCAGGCGCCCCGTCATCATCAATATTCTTAAAGCTGTATGAGGAAGCAGCTCACTCTTGATAGAGCCATCACCTTCACCTTGAGTCCCCTGCAGAATCTCCCACCTGTAATGCAGGGGCCTCACCAGCTGCCAGCTGCTCCCGCAGCAAATAATGCCTCAAGGATAAGGAGAAACAGATCAGAGAGAACTAAAGTAGAAACCCAAGATGGATGGCCAGGACATAAGCCTACCTAGGTCAAAGCCAACTAGCCCGTGAACTTGCAGGGTCTCCTGAAGCCCTGTTGGGCACCTCTATCCTGCTCTGGGAGTGAGGACTTCTCATACAGCACGGCCAACAAGAATTTAAAGTAGTCTCCCTCCCTCCCTCTACCTAAACACATAAATTTCCCCCTTCCCCCACTAGATGTTTTCTCATCGTAAACCCCCAGGAGTGGCCTCTTTGCTGCTGAGATGTAAAGATGGTTTATTCAACAGGTATTTTATGAGAGCCCACTAATGTGCAGCCAATGTTATAGGCACTTAGGACACAAGGCAGACAATCTCCCTCCCTTTATGGAGTTATCAGACCAGTGGTTCTCAAAGTATGGTTCCCACCTGGGAACTTGTGAGAAATGGAGATTCTCAGTCCCACCCCAGCCCTATTGAAGTGGAAACTCTGGGGTGGCACCCAGCACCCCATGCTAAGTCTTCCAGGTGATTCTGATGCATGCTGAAACATGAGTCTAATGGTCTAGAATAGTGGTTCTCAACCAGGTATATGAGTGCACACACGTGCGCGTGCGCACACACACACACACACCCAGGACATTTGACAATGTCTAGAGCTATTTTGTTTATCACAATGTGCAGTGGGATAGACACCAGGGATGTTTCTAAACATTCTATAAAGCACAGGACATACCCCTCTACAAAAACAATAAAGAATCATCCAGCCCTAAATGTCAGGAGTGCCAAGGTTGAGAAACCCTGGTCTAGGGAGAGGGAGACAGGAAACAGGTAATGGACACTTATGTCGCTAAATGAATAAGATCATCTTAGATGATGGTAATTGCTCTGAAGCAAATAATTCAGGGTAAAAAGAGAGTGGCTCGTGGTGGCGACAACATTGGGTGACCAGAGAGGGCCTCTCTGAGAAGGTGACTTTTGAGCTGAGACCTGGACTAGAGACACCTGGCCATAGCACGTTTGGGGAAAAGAAGGTTCCAGGGAAGGGAAATAGGCCTAAGACAGGGAAGAGTTTGATGTGCTGGAGGTTTGGGAAGAAAGCTAGGTGATGGGTTCTAGGTACCCACCCTCCTCCCCTACCATCCCCCCTCCTCTCCTCCCTCCCTCACCTTCCTTCCACAAATATTTATTAAGTACCTACTAGATACTAGAGACATTAGTGCTTTGCAAGGCACCTAGGAGAGCTGGATGGAGTCGCGGGGCCAACGGAGCAGAAACAGAGGAGCACAGAGTCCTTGAAACTAGGATGTGAGAGCCCGATGGGGTGTCGGGAATGATCGCGCAGCAGCTGGTCTCCAAAGACAAACTGCCCTCCCCATGTTTGCTCCCTGTGTGGTCCCCTCGTCATGAAGTGGGGTTGACTTGTGCCTTGCTCTTGACCCACAGGTGGCTGTAGAAGTCATGCCTGTAGCACCAGAGGCTGGCTCAGAAGCCTGGCAGGTTTCACCTGGTCCCTTCAACGCTCACTCTCGGGACACCCTCTCTTGGAGCTGAAAGGAAAGCACAGTCCCTGTTTCCTCCACCCACGAAGCAGTTCTGACATCAGATGCGTAGGTCATTTTGCACCAAGCAATCCTCCACCTTTCGGTGGACACCAGCTGGGTGTCCTGCTATTTTACTCGATTCTGACACTAACATCCCCAGTGTTTGCACAGAGCCCACAGCTTAAGGGCTCAACCCCTGACGACTGCCCCCCCCACTTCAGAAACCGATCTCAAGTCACAGGTGCTCACCTACATTTCTATACCTCAGTGCTTCCCATAAGCCCTCTCCAGTTTCAGTAATTTGCTACAACTGCTCACAAAACTCAGGGAAACATTTACTTACGTTTATTGGCTTATTATAAGGCATCTTACAATGATTACAGATGAGCAGCCAGATGACGAGGTACAAGGGCTGAGGAAGGGGCACGGAGCTCCCCTGCCTCCTCGAGGCATGCTGCCTCCCCAGCACCTCCATTAGTTCACCAACCTGGAAACTCTCTGAAGCTTCGCTTAGGGTTTTTATGGAGGTTTCATTCCATAGTCCTGGTTGGTTAAATCATTGGCCATTAGTGATTGACTCAAGCCTTCTCCCCCTTCTTGGGGGGGTGGGCAGTGAGGGGTTCCAACACTCTAATCACCTTGGTTGGTTTCCCTAACAACGAGGCCCCCTCCACTCCCAGCCTTAGCGACTACCCCAAATGTACCTCATTAACATGAACTCAGATGTGATTAAAAAGGGATTGTTATTGGTTTTATGGATTATTTCCTTTGCGTGCAGAAGCTTTTAATCTTGATGAGGTCCCAATAGTTTATTTTTGCTCTTGATTCTTTTGCTTTTAGGGATGTGTCAAGTAAGAAATTGCTGTGGTGGTGGTCAAGGAGGTTGTTTCCTGCTTTCTCCTCTAGGGTTTTGATGGTCTCCTGTCTCACATTCAGGTCCTTTATCTATTTTGAGTTTATTTTTGTGTATGGTGTGAGAAAATGATCTAGTTTCATTCTTCTGTATGTTGCTGTCCAGTTCTCCCAGCACCATCTGTTAAAGAGGCTGTCTTTTTTTCCATTGGATACTCTTTCCTGCTTTGTCAAAGATTAGTTGGTTGTATATTTTTGGGTCCAATTATGAGTTCTCAATTCTATTCCATTGGTCTATGTGTCTGTTTTTGTGTCAATACCATACTGTCTTGATGGTGACAGCTTTGTAGTAGAGGCTAAAGTCTGGGATGGTGATACCTCCCATTTTGGTTTTATTCTTCAATATTACTTTGGCTGTTCGGGACAACCCAGTGAAGAAATGGGCAGAAGATATGAACAGACACTTCTCCAAAGAGGACATCCAGATGGCCAATAGACACATGAAACGATGCTCAGCATCCCTCCTCATCAGGGAAATACAAATCAAAACCACACTGAGATACCACCTCACACCAGCCAGAGTAGCTAAAATGAGCAAATCAGAGGACTCTAGATGCTGGCGAGGATGTGGAGAAA
>NW_024080635.1:9747099-9918562 GCF_003009895.1 Hyaena hyaena | reverse complement strand
CAACATGGATGGGCCTTGAGGGTGTTATGCTGAGCAAAATAAGTCAGGCAGAGAAGGACAGCTACCATATGTTTGCACGTATAGGAGGATTAGGAGGAACTTAACAGAGGAGCATAGGGGAGAAGAAGGGGAAATAGTGGAGGAGAGGGAGAGAGGCAAACCATAAGAGACTCTTGAATGCTGAGAACAAACTGAGGACTGATGGGTGTGGGGGGGAGGGGGGAGATGGGCATGGAGGAGGGCACTTGTGGGGATGAGCACTGGGTGTTTTATGGAAACCAACTTGACAATAAACTATTTGTAAAAAAAAAAAAAATGGGATTGTTATACATAACATGAGACAGGAGTCAGGGACAAAGACCAAAATATGTGTTTAGTATTATTTCAAATAACACAGAACCCAGCTGCCATGCCACATTGTCACATGGGGGTGTGGGGAGGGGACCACGGGTTGGCATTGCATTCCACAGCTTTAGCTAGGCACCAGCATCAACCTGCCATGTGAGGGTGCCATCTTGGATATTCCAGCCCAGCTGAGCCCCCGGATGACTGCAGCCCCTGGCTGTGGAGCAGAAGCCCAGTCAATCCACAGGCCATGAGAGACCCTAAAACTGTTGTTTCGAGCCACCAAGCTTTGGGAGGCTTTGTCATAAAGCAGTGGAGAGGTGAGGCAGGCAGGATGCTGACACTTGTGGGTCCTGCCTTGGGAAGGTGCCATAAATGAAAACTCAAACACACAAAAGCACTGTGTGAGACAAGTTTGGGGCAAGAAAAAGAAGTTGGGAGATGTGGTACTTGGGTCCTGGCCCTGGTTCTTCCACCAACGTGCCGTGTGACTTTGGGCCTAAATCTCTCTGGATGTCAACGTTCTCTTGACATAGAAGATCCCATTGGGTCCCATGATCTCAGAGATGCTGTTCTAACTCTTTCCTCCTTGGCTGGTTGGCTTCATCATGATTTTTTTAGTGCTTATTTGTTTTGAGAGAGAGAGAGAGAATGAGTGGAAGAGAGGCAGAGAGAGAGAGAGAATCCAAGTGGGCTCCACACTGTCAGAGCAGGCCCAATGCAGGGCTCCATCTCACAGCTACAAGATCACAACCTGAGCCAAAATTAAGAGTTGGACATTTAACCAACAGGCACCCAGGTGCCCTGCTTCCTTGGTGATTTTTAATCAACCTGCATGTTCCTCCCTCCAAACATGTCCTCATGTTGACCCACCACTGGGATGATCCAATGGAGTATTCCAGGTCTTCCCATCTGTGCCTCGTCTCTGATGGTGCCAACCAATGTCCCATTTCCAGTAATATTTCAGGAGCAGGGGCTCTCTGGGTCCAGAACATTTGGGTACAAATTCCAGCTCTAACACCTCCTAGGTATGACTTTGCATGAATCTCTTCACCTCTCTGTGCTTTAGTTTCCTCCTCAGTAAGATATGAATACCTCTTTCATGGTGCACCTGGATGGCTTAGTCGGTTAAGCATCCAACTTTGGCTCAGGTCATGATCTCGCCGTTCCTGAGTTCAAGCCCTACATTGGGCTCTGTGCTGACAGCTCAGAGCCTGGAGCCTGCTTGGGATTCTGTGTCTCCCTCTCTTTCTGCCCCTCCTCTGCTTGTTCTCTCTCTCTCTCAAAAATAAATAAACGTTACAAAAAAGTTTAAAAAAGAATACCTCTTTCATGAGAGTATTTTTGCAAACCCTACTGGATGATTCATGTGAAACATTTACCCCTGTGCCTGACCCAAATCAGTTCTTAGGCCTTTTCCTTTTCTGTCTCATATATTTGTGCTCTGTTGAGCATATTTAATTTGAGTCTTGTCTCCTGACCTTCTCTCTCCTGATAGGCTTCAGGCTTCTGGAAAGCTTGACTCAAGCTGAAACCCAGACCATAAGATTTAGCACCAACCTGGATAGGAGACGAGGTCCTGAGAGCCAGATGCCTCCGCTCCTTCCTCTGGCTGTGGGATGTGAGCATGATGCTTACATGGGCCTCTGCCTCTTCATCAGTACAGTGGAAGTGATTGTACGCATTCTGTCCCCTCCTGGGGCAAGGTGAGGATTAACTGAGATACTGGGTGCTAATGAGCTATGTAAACTGCCATATGCTTGACACATATATGTAAGGGACACATTGGTCCAGGGTCAGACCACAGACCTGGAAGGTGGAAGAACTCGTTCTCATTCTGGCTGTGTGACATTGGGCACCTTACCTCCCCTCTCTGAGCCTCAGTATCCCCAATGGTAAAGTGAGGTGAGGTCACACAACCTGCAGATGTGTTGGTCTAGTGTTCCTTAAAATTCAAACTGATTTCTTTACAGACTGGAGGTATTCACACAAACATTGACTTCTAGGCTCCTGCAGAAGAACTCAGGAGGTGTAGCAGCACGGGGTCTATGCACTCCCACACGGCAGATGCTGAGCGGTGGCCATCCCTTTTAGAGAAGGGTCTGTGTTCCCCAGGACGCCTCGCCCATCTGGGACCTCTGCCCCCTCCAGCTGTACTCATGGATGTCACCCATCCAGCCTTGACAGCCTTCTGAAGGAGGTGGCCTCTGGGTGCCACTCGCTGTGCTAACATCCTAGAAATCTCTGCCCACGATGAATACGACAGTCATGCTTCCTGGTATCCTGCTCAGCCGGCACAGTTCTGGGAGCACAATGGACACACTGCAGACGTTTGGTCCCCACCCCTCCCCGGCTGCCTGGTGACCTCAGTTACCCTGCAACGCGGGAGGCTTGAGATGCATCCTACAGGGTGTGCCCTGCCTAAGCCCTGTCCCCATGTGGCCTGCATCTGCGTGGCCAGCGCAACAGAAATCAGGACCTTGTTCCATTGGGGTGGATTTCAGAGATCGTCAGGAGCTGTGGATACTTCTTTCTGCCCACTTCCAAACTGGCCACTCTGCCCGCCCTCCATCCTCTCACCCCAAACGTGACCCAACGTCACCTGTGGGCGGGAATCCGTCTGCGCCACACAGAGAGGCGGACAGCACAGACTCCGTCACACAGCCTTGGGTTGAAACCTAACTTGGTAGCGGTTGCCATAGATGTAGGGAGAAGAAGCAAAACCAATGGGATATAGAGGGATTCATAAGAGAAGACTTATTATCAGAATTGGCTCACATGATTATGGTGGCCAAGGAGCCCCACAACCTGCCCTCTGCAGGCTGGAGACCCAGGAAAGGAAAAGGTGGTGATACGATTCAGTTGGAGTCTGAAGGCCTGAATCAGTGAAGCCAGTTGTGTGAATGAAGCTCTGAGTCTGAAAGGCCAAGAAGCAGGAACGCTGATGTTCAAGGTCAGGAAAAGAAATGATGGGGGTCCCCCCTCCAGAAGAGGAACAAATTCACCCTTGCTCCGACTTTCTGTTCTGTTCAGGCCCACAGAGGCTTAGATGAAGCCCACCCACATTGGCGGGGGAAGGAGGGGTCTTCTATATCTAGTCTACCGATTCAAACGTTAATCTCTTTCAGAAACACCCTCACAGACACACACAGAAATAATGTTTTACCAGCTACCTAGGCACCCCTTAGCCCAGTCAAGCTGATGCATAAAATTAGACATCACAAGAGATTAAAGCCCCTAATTCTTCTGATCCTCAGGTCCCTCAAGTGTGAACTGAGAACAGCACTCCCTCCCCACTCCCTCCTGCCCACCTTGGAGGGAGCGCTACTGACAAGATGAAAGGGGCCGGCCAGGTAATGAACGCCGGGGAAGTGGTCACTGTCAGCGTCATCATCTCAGCCACAGAAGGACACCGTGGCTTGGCATTTCCAAACCAGAAGGGGCGATTTTCCCAATTCCATCATGAAACCAGGAAGAAATTGGCAGATGTGTCTGAAGTCAAACTGGAACTGGATGGGAGGAGCCCAGTACAGTGCAAACCCCTCACCCCCATGTAGAAGACACCTCTTCATTTTTGCCCACCCAGCATTCACTTTCTCTTCTAGCAAAAGCATCCCAAGATTCCTTAGGGAAACTACCTCTCCTGGATGCTCAGTCTATGCAATTTGTTGAGGTTGATGCCATCAGCCTCCTGGCCAATCAGAGCCCTGACTCCTCCAAGAACAGTGATTGGTTCATGGTGAACATGTGACCCAGGCTGGGCCAATAAGAGACCTCTGTGGTTTTTGCTGAGCTCTTGGGAAAAATCTTCCTCCTTCCAGAGTGGCTGGGTGGACAGGACATAAGCCTACAGCTGCTGGTGGGCAACCTCACAAGCAGAGAAACAAACAAATAGACAACCTGCCTGAGAGTGAAGGCAACAGCAGAGCCAAAGGGTGTAGGGAGAATTCCTGACAGAAATGTCCAGGCACCTGGATCCAGTCATGACTGAAGCTGTAGATATCTTTGCCTTTGGACATTTCACATATGAGTACTAATGCATTTCTATTTCTACTTCAGCCAATCTGAGTTGTATTTCTGATGCTTGTAATGAAAGAGTCCTGGGGCGCCTGGCTGACTCAGTCGGTAGAGCATGCAACTCTTGATCTCAGGGTCATGAGTTCAAGCCCCACACTGGGCATGGAGCCTACTTAAAATTAAAAAAAAAAAGAAAAGAAAAGAAGAGAGTCCTAACACAGTCCGAATAAAGCTGGTCACAAACAGAAAGAGTGATTAACCAAATGAACTTGTGAGTAAGTACATGAATTAATTAGTAAAGGAGCAAGGAAACAGATGAGTGAGTGAATGAATGAGGAACTGAGTGAGTGAATGAATGAATGAAGCATTTCAGGAAGCACTCCCTTGTTGTGCTCTGAGCCTCAGATGCCCATGCCTTCCACTCCTGAAAGGTCTCCTCTGCAGCGCGTGGTTGCAAGGACCCAGCCTGCGGTGCTTAGTTAGGGGGGATTCTGCAGTCGGTCTCACGGAGGTCCAAGCATTTTTGGTGGACGAGTCACTGGTTATAACCTTTGGATGAGCCTGAGTCTCCTTACCGTGAAATGGGGATAAGAGGTCTTATCTCACAAGGCTGTTGCAATGGTTGGATAACGGAATGCACATGAAAGCACTTAGCACGGGGCCTGGTAAAGTCGTTTGATAAAAGCCACAGCAATGGTGATCCAGCCTGGTACCGTGCGTCCAGGCTCAGCTCCCACCTACCTCCATGAAGTCCCCCCTGACTGCATCAAGTTACCCCTTTAGTGCAGAATCTAAGTTGGCAAGCTTGCTCAAACTTCAGGATATCAGAGTCCCCAAGGGATGTGTGCTACCAATGCAGATTCCCAGATCTACCTTCCCAGAACCTTTGCCAAGGGTCTAGGGTGGGGCCCAGGAATTTTCATCTTCACCAAGTCCCCACACCCAAGATGATTGTGAAGCACAAGGTCCACAGACTATACTTGCAGAAAACTCACCTATCCACTACCCCATTTTACAGATGGGGAAACTGAACTCCACAGGCCACATGTTGGCCCAAAGTCACATAGTGATTTACTGCAGAGCCAGGCTTGACCCAGAACCTGTGTCTTGTGGACCTGAGCTAGCTTAGCCCTGCTGCACGGGGCTCCTCTGTGGACTGGAGCTTTCCTAGAGCCTCTGGTGTCTGTTTTCCACCATCGGGTTCTCTAATCATTGTCCGGCCTCCTGCCCCCAGGAAATATGTCTGCTCGGGGCCCTGGATCTAGCTGGTACTCGACAAATATCTGCCATGGGATGGGTACCACTGCACCGGGACCAAAATATTTAGCGGCTTCTTCAGCAAAGGAGCCGGACGACCTAGCCACGAGAGTGACGGAAGCCATGAGGAAAGAGCCACCATCCCTTGAGGGATCTTGAAATGTAGATTGTATTTCTTGTGTTTATTTTTCTCTCCTGCGATAGCTGTAATGGGGCAGAGCTGCCGAATGAGCCAGCTCAACTCTAACCTCCAGCAGGTAGGCCTGCATTCGCCTTGCTCACCTGTACTTCCCTGCCTAGCATACAGCAGGTGCTCAATACGTGATGCAATGAGGGAAATGGAACTGTGGACCTGCTTCCCATTTAAGTAGTTCATTTCTTGTTCTGTAGATGGTCTGTTGGCGGGAATGTTACCCTCCCCATAATGTTACCGTCCCCTGTTGCCCTCCTGGCTCCCCATCTGCTCCTTCCAGCTATGGAGTGGGGTGGGGGGGATGGAGGCCCAAGAGACAGTCCTGGTCTTTGCTCTTGGACCATCTTCTCTGGCGTCATTTATCTGTGGGATGGAGGGTGGGGCGGGGAGAAGATTTCTGCCGAAATAGCTTCTGCACCGCTGGGGCGTGCCGTCACCCCCAGCTGCCTACCCTTCCTCCATCGGCGCTTTGGCGCTGTGGCCCTGGCTCAGCCAGGACTGGATTTGATTCTTTCTTTATGGCCTGCGGATTCGATGCCTGAGCTGAACACATATGGAAGACAAGCCAGAGTGGAGGTGGGGGAGCAGCGTGGGCCAGACCCCAACTCTTGTAAGGCACAGAGCCTCCCCAGGCCTGGCCCGGGTCACGACCTACATGCCCGCCGCACCCACATGCCGATGACTCTGGTTTCTAGAATTGTCCTGAACCTCATTTCCCAGCAATGTCCGATCAAATGGGAATGTCCAAGGCCAGGCCCTTCAGATGGGACAAGCCTGGGCCAAACGTCCTCCCAAAAAAATGTGATGTGAGCAGTATTCATCTGTTATTGATTGGGAGGCTGTGAGCTTTGCTTCCAAAATCTCCAATAAAACTGGCTTGGAGGAGAATTTCCTGGATCCCCGGTAAGTGGATAAAGATGTTCCAGAAGTCCAGAGTGGTGCTGGTGGGGAAGCTCGCACACCATGTCCGGTTGGTTTTCCCCTTTGTTACTTAATGAAGAACAGAAAACAATCAGCCCAGCTCTCTGTCTCCAGAGACGGCTCCCTTCTCCCTTTGAGTTAATTTCCGGTTGGAGGCAAGAGCCTGCTTAGCCTGAGGGCCCCTGGGAATCTGCCCTCTTCTCTTTTGGGTTGGGGGCTGGGGTTAGCTCATTCCTCTGGATATCCCAAGGGAGGGCCCTTGCACCTATAGGTGGTACTAGGAGGTGGGGGGTCTCTAGGGAGTATGGCGGAGCACTGGGGAGCTGGTTCCACTGTCTGAGAACCTTACAGAAAGACAGATCCACCTCTGAGGTCCCCCCTTCTCGGGGGTCCTACCATTTACCAGCTAGGTGGCCTTGAGCAAGAGAATTCACCTTTCAGAGGCTCAGTTTCCTCACCTGTGAAACGGGTATCATCTCAGCCTCGGTCTCATGGGGTAGTCGACGGGAGTCAACAAGAGAACGTAGGCGATGTACTTCACATGGGGCCTGGCGCACAGCAAGTACGTTGTTATTACTAGTATTCACTGACACCAGCAGCTGGGATCCTGCTGACTTCATGGCGAGTCCCAGAGACGCCCAGAGAGATGGAGTCACCCCCTTCCTTGTACTTCCCCCTCCCCCCTCCACCCCCCACCACATTCTCCTGGGTCATGGGCTGGAAGGATGAGGACAGGCGATCTGAGTCAGAGTGCTTGTCATCTGGGTGGGGGGGAATGGGGGGTGGGCCGGGAGCTGGAAGACCTCAGCCTGAGCCAGGGTGCGGCCGGGGCGGTCAGCCCTTGGCTTTGTGTCTCCACCGTATGGTGCAAAGATGCCTGAGCAGACTCTCACCTCCAGCCTCGCTGGTCTAGGCCTCCCTCGACCCCCGCGGTTGGCGAGGATGGGGCACCTTACTGTGGCCTTTGCCCCTGTGCACCCTCATGACTGTGGGCCCCGAGTGCCTCCTCTCCCAGATGAGAGGATTGGTTTTTGCTCCGTGTCCCGCAAAGGGATGTGATGCAGCTCAGATGCGTACAGGGGTCAGAAAGCCGAGTGGACAATCTAACCAGGAGCTGGGCGAACACAGGGCAGATTCAAACCAACGCAGCAAAGGCTCAGAAAACGGAACCTGGGCCACTGCTCATGGGAGCCAAGCAGGACTTTCGGTCTGAATCGCATCAGGTTGTTTGGGTGCTCAAAGAAAAACTTCAGTGTTCCCCAAGGACAATAACAATCCAGAATCTGCATGGCATCCCATTGCGCTGCCCAGGGGCCATCCAAAATTACCAACGTACTAAGAGCCATGAAAATATGAAGACTCTTAACCTGACAAAGGCATCTATGAAAAATCTAGAGCTAACAGCCTGCTTAATGATGAAAGATTGAATGCTGTCTCCTGTGAGCTGTATCTTGCACCATATAAAAATGAAATAAAAATGGATCATATACCTAAATATAACACATAAAACCATAAAAGTTCTAGATGAAAAGATAGGAGGAAATCTTTGTGATCTTGGGGTAGGCCAAGATTTCTTGGATTCAGCACCAAAAAACACTATCTATAAAAGGAGAAATGGACGAATTGAACTATATCGAAATGAAGAACTTATGCTTTTTGAAAGCCTTTGTGAAGAAAATGGAAAGATAAGGTGCAGACTGAGAGAAGCCATTTGCAAATCGCATATCTGTTAAGAGACGTGCATCTGGAATATACATAAGAAATTTTTAAAAAATAATAAGAGAATGAACAACCCAATTAAAAGAAATGGGCAAAAGAGTTGAACACACATACACCAAAAATGATATATGGATGGCAGATAAGTACATGAAAAATGTTCAAAATAATTAATCACCTGAAAACAGGTATTAAAACCACAGTGAGATACCATTCACACCAATTAGCATGGGTAAAATTAGGAAGACTGATGATCTCACAGTTCATGAGATTGAGCCACGCATCGGGCTCTGTGCTGACAGCACGGAGCCTGCTTGGAAATCTCTCTCTCTCTCTCTCTCTCTCTCTCTCCCCCTGCCCCTCCTCCACTCATGCTCTCTCTCAAAATAAATAAATAACCATTTAAGAAAAAACAATTAGGAGGACTGACCATTCCGAATATTGGTGAAGACAAAACCCTCAAGAACTGCTGGTGGGAATGAAAAATACGTATAACCACTTTGGAAAATAGCTTGGCAGTTTTCCATTAATTTCACATGTACCTCTCATTTGACCTAGCCATTCTACCCCTAGGCACTTATCCGAGAGAAAGGGAAATATATGTTCATATTGTTCACAAAAACTTGGATGTGTATGTTCATTGCAGCTTATTGGTAATAGCTAAAAACTGACACCAACCCAAATGTATATAAACAGATGAATGGATAAACAATTTGTGGTATATCTGTACAAGGGACCGCTACTCACGACGGAAAGGAATACGCTACTGATATGTGCGACCACATCATGAATAGTTAAGCCGAGCGAAAGATGTCAGACAAGAAAGAATACATGCTGTGCGACTCTGTATAAAACTCTAGGAAGTGCAAACAATTTATAGTAACAGATGCAGATTAGTGGTTTGGGGGATAGAAGGAGACGCTTAGTACCCCCATTTCAGTGACGGTTTCATGATAGTATATATGTGTCAAAACAGATCAAAAGTACACTTGAAATATGCGTGGGTTATTGCACTTCAGACTTAATGAAGTTGGGGACAAAAAGGAATAGTCTTCCTACGCTGATATTAAATGCCCATTCCTGGGTCGCACCAGCTGTCCCCTGAGCCACCCAGGTCTCCCTTTCTAGGAAGTACTTCTTTAACTAAAGTGACCAACTCATGTGACCTGCGACTTCCCACAGTTGGTGAGTCGCAGGATGCAGCCGTGGAGCACAAGCTTACAGCCACTGTGAATTTAATTTGAACTGTAGGGGAAGTAAAAGCCAAGAGTTATGGGAGCACCGAGGAGGAACAAATTCTCTCCTCGGCTCGAAAGCAGACCCTGAAGCAGATGGCTCATGTGTTATCACTTTGTCGGGGGATAGAATCCCAATGAGATGGCTAATTTTATTTGCCAATTTCACTGGGTCACGGGATGCTCAGATATCTGGTTAAACGTGTCTGGGGGTGCCTGTGAAGGCGTTTCCAGAAGACATGAATGTGTGGGTTGGTGGACTGGATAAAGTGGACGGCTGTGTACGTGGGCAGCATCCAATCCACTGAGGCTCTCAGCAGAACTAAAAGGCAAAGGAAGTTGAATTTTCTCTCTCTCTACCCAAGTGCTTGAGCTAACATGCTGGCTCTCTGCCCTCAATCTCGGACTCACACCATCAGTATGCCTGCTTTTCAGTCCTTCAGACACCAGCTGAAATGATACCACTGACTGAGGGACTTCTCAGCTCCATAATCAGGAAGCCTCCATATCCAAGTCCGTATAATAAACTTCATCCTAGATAGGTAAACATGTATATGGGTATCGGTTGTAGACATCATCTCCTCCTGATTCTGTTTCTCTGGGGAACCCTGCCTCAGACACCCCGGGGTGAAGCGAAGAGGAAGAAGGGAGCAGAGAGGAAGAGTCATGGATTACTGGGTCTGTGACCTGTACCCGGAGAAGCTGTACAAGCCCTGTCGTGGGATAGCTCCTGGGGTCGAGCAGCAGGGACAACATGGAGCCACTGTCTCTCCTCTCACACTGGTCCAAGGTCCGCCCGCAGAGCAAGGACACCCCTGCACTCTGGGGCCGTGTGCACCTGAGGGCAAGCACAGGGGCCTGGTGGAAGGAAATCCCAGGGGTGTGCGGGAACCTGCACCTCTGAGAAGCCTCTGGTGCCCAGGGAAAGCTGGAAGAAGACACTGCTCCGGGGCAGCGGGGACAGGTGAGACTAGGATGGTGTGTAAGACAGAGGCATCTGATAAAAACTCTGGGGTCACCAGGAAAAGCAGCGAAAGGGGCAGGTGTACTGAGCGAAGCCAAGCCTCGGAGGATGAGCCCGTGTCGGGAGTAGAAGGGTGTGGATGCCAGGAAGCCCATCCCCAAGGAGGGAGCAGAGTGAACAGAGCCGGTTGCTGGTAACGTACTAATAACTCCTGAATGTGTATCTCAGATTCACACTGCCTTCTGCACTCCAGGCCAATAGACGGTTCTGCTCGACGGGACCCAGACTGGCTGGTCGGGCACCCCTCCCCCAGCCTCTCTGCGTCATCAAAGGTTGACACCTGCTCTGCATCATCCAAGGTTGAGTTAAGGTCCCACATCCTCTCATGTGCTTCTGCTGGAAGTCTTCCGTGAACCCCCTGCCCCCCTCCCCATCCAGGCATCGTCAAGTCCTGCTGATTCTAGCCCCTCAATGTTATCTCTGGATACCTGTCACTCCCAGTGTGGCCCAGGGACTGGCGCGGTCGGCATCAGACTCTCGGCCCCACCCCAGACCTACAGACGGAAATCTGCATTTTACCAGCATCCCGGGTGGTTCCTATGCATGTCCAAGTTCGAGAAGCCCTGCTGCCAAAATTCTAACTTTCTCAGCATGGTGTGTGTGTGGGGGGGGCACATGAATGTTACTTAAGGCTCTTTAGAAATACTGATGCCTGGGTCCCACCTCCGAAAATTCTGGCTGATTCTGGCTGAATTGGTCCCGGCTATGGTCTGAGCATCAGGGTATTTCAAAGCTCCCCCAGGGAATTCCGTTGTCAGAGTTCAGGTCCACTGCTCTCGCCCGTCCCCCTCAGCCCCCCCGGGCCCATCCCCTGCACCGCGGCCAGGGTGGCGTCCCACAGCAGGAAAAATTGGTACCCCCTGAAAAGAGATGTACCGAACATGGAAACAAGGGTTATTTTTTCTAAGTGACCCCAGCTTCTTGGTAGGTCTTGTCATCTGGCTGAAAACAGGAGAAAAGACTGGTTGATTTTGCCAGTGAAAGGAGGCTCTCTCTCTTTCGGTGTCTCCTCAGGGGAGCTGCTCTCTTACAGGATTTTTCCACCTGCCAGCGCCTCTCTCCTCCCTGAGGGGCTGTCAGTTCTCAGGATGGCAGCGGGAGTTGCTGCTACCCACGTGTGTCCTCTTGACTAGCCTCACTGGCCGGCCTCGGGGGGTCTCACGCACTTGTGTCTGAGCCTCAGGCTCTGCTTTCGTGGCTCTGCTGGTGCTGTCCTTGGTCTCTCAGCGTGCGTGGGCACACGCATGGCTGCTGAGGGTGGACCCTGCCGTCGTCTCTCCGGGGCCTCCTTGCCCTGATCCGCTCAGCCCTTCTGATCCCCCCTGCTTTGCGAGGCAGTCTGGGGCTTTGCGGACGCATGTTCAACACCCACAGGCCCCAGGGAGCCAGCAGGGCTCTCTCGGTCTTGCTGGCTGGTCATGGCCCTTGGTGTCCTGCCTGAGCCGGTTCTGCCTCCCCTCCCTTCACGCAGGAAGGACCCCCAGACCCACCCTCTCTAGGGCAGGTGTCTCTCTTGTATCCCACAGGGACATAGAGTTCTCTGGTCCACATTGGTCAGCCTGGCTTGTGAATCCAAGGAGCTTTGAACATTTTTTAAAAATCTGTTTCTCTTTCGACAAGGCTGACTTTCAAGACTATTACCTGACTTAAAACTTAAGAAAGTCAGTCTGGCCCCTTTGTTGTAAAGAACTTGCTCTCTGTTTCCCCAGGGAAACAGGCCTTGGGCTGTCCTTCAGGGGACAGCCTTTTGGGGAGGTTGCAAAACCATATGCTTTAGAGTGACAGGCAGGAGAATTAAAAGCAGCCTCCTTGCAACCTAAACGTCCATCGACGGTGAAGGCGTAACCACACGTGGCATAGCCACGCAGCGGAATGTTACTCTGCAGTAAAAAGGAACCAGCCTTGATATACAACATGGGGGGATCTCAAAAGCACTGTGCAAAGTGAAAAAAGCCAGACACAGAAGGATGCACTGTGGGATTCAATTTATAAGAAAGTCTAGACAAGCCAAATCCACAGATTTTAGATCAGGGGGCTGCCTGGGGCTGGGTGGGCAGAGGGGAGACTGCAAGGGGTCCAAGAAGGACCTCTGGGAAGTGATATTGATGTGCTGATCGTGGCAGTAATTACACAATGGTAATTGACATGTACCCTTAAAATTGGTGAATTTTATTTTATGTAAATTGTTCTTCAATGTAGTTGATTTAAAAAATGTTAAAACCGCAAGTTTTATATCTGATTTTATTTTTTAAAAATGCATATTTATTTTTGAAAGAGAGAGACAGAGTGTGAGCAGGGGAGGGGCAGAGAGAGAGGGAGACACAGAATCCGAAGCAGGTTCTAGGCTCTGGACTGTCAGCAAAGAGCCCAACATGGGGCTTGAACTCATGAACTACAAGATCATGACCTGAGCTGAAGTCAGATGCTCAACTGACAGAGCCACCCAAGCACCCCTAAGACCACAAGTTTTATGTTTGAAAACATCAACCTCCTTTCATGTCTGAAATTGAATTCCTTTCATCTGATCCCCCATTCAAACTTCCCATTGCCCGTGGTATAAACTAAAATCTGCCTGCCCTACTCTCTTTCCTCCTTCACCTGCCAGCTCATTTTGATTCTCAGATGCTCTGCTTAAACCCAGCACAGACCCTTCTGGACCCCCAAGACCAGGCGACATCTCCATGCACTGCATCCCCACGGCAGCCTTCACCTGCCCTTGGCATTGGCACATTTCGAATTGTTGGATTGCTTGTTTACGTCCCACATTTCCCACTAGAGTGTGCATACAGTGTCCCCGGGTCCCAGGGCAGTGTCTAGAGCAGAGGACAGCCTCTTAAATGTTTGCTGAGTGACCACGTAGGCTCTTGGTGACTGTCTGCTCAGTGAAGGAACAGAAGAGCAATGAGTAGCTTGGTGGGTCTGAGATGCTGTTGACATGGAAGGGAAGGCATTGAACAAACACTGGGCACACTCTAGGGAACAGCCGCGGTAACCAGGCTGGACCCTAAAGGACAGAAGGAACATAAGAAAGGGAACGGGGTGTGGAAAGACGTTCTGCCTTGCGCGGCCAGCCCTAGCAAAGGCTGGGATTTGACACACTGCAGCGAGCCGCGGGCTCAAGATGAGGCTGGCTGCTCCAAACCAGAGACCTAGTTAAGGAGTATTTTCCAGATGCCAATCATACGCCCAGGACCGTGGGGAAAGTTGTGAGAACGGGCTGTTCCCACTTGCCTCCACACCACATTTCACCGCCCCGCACATTGGTCTCTGCCTTGTAAAGATCGATTCTGTATTGACAGTTTCTGTCTGCACCCAAACAGGCAGAAAAAACAGCCCTGCGGGAGGAACCCGACAGCGACTGGATTTATGACGGGCGCTACCAAAGTGCCCCCGCCCTGCTGTGGCTGGCAGCACCCCGCGGCACGCAGCTCCCGCCGGAAAAGCAAGGATGGGTCCAGGAGGACAGGATCGGTCCTGTTAACCAGCATTTACTGTCGCCCATGCCGCACCAGCCTCTGAGGGTGCAGAGAGCAGTAAAACATCATCCCTGCCATGTTGTCGCCCTTAGACCCGCCAACAAGCATTACCAAATACCTTCCATGTGCATTCAATAATGTTTGTTGAATTTTAGCTATTTAAGAAACCCTTACATAGTGCTTACTGTGTGCCAGGGAATGTTCTAAGTATTTTACGAAGATTAACTCAGTGAATCCTCATCCATTATAATCCCCATTTTAGTGATGAGAAGACTGAGGCAGAGACTTGCCAAAGGACACAGAGCTGGCGAGCGGCAGAGCCGGGGGAGGACAGCAGACAGTGGGCTCGAGTCTGCACGCCGCGCTGCCCTACGCTTGTGGCTGTAGAGCCTCATTCATTCATTCGACAAACATTTAATGAGCTCCTACTGTGCATCAGGCATTGAGGGAGACATCAGGGATGTGGAGAGTGAAGCCTGCCACTAACATCTAGGAAGGACCTACTGTGTGCCTCAGGGACAGGACCGAGTCCCACTCACCTCCGTCCCAGGCGTACGGTGCTGTAGGGGCTCGATCATGTTTGCTGAGTGACTGACGGTGCTGGGGGTTGGAAAGAGTACTGAGCTTGGAGCCTGAGAACTTGGATCCCTCCTGCCGGGAAGGACAATGTTTTGACATGCTCATCCATATTCAGGTATGTTATGTATCCCCAGGGGCTTATATTGAAAGAATGGAACTGAGATAAGGCAAGAATATCCTCCAAAAGAATGAAGTATTAATGGTGGAATTTCAGGCATCCGCAAAGGAGATAATTTGGCGGGTGGGTGGCCCCCAGTCACGCCCTGTCATTGATCGCCTCCTCTAAAGCCCTGGGACTGGGACAAACATTCCGCGGGAAGGTGCCAAGCTCTCCACTTGGGGCTGTGAGTCACTGGCTGGTCACAATGGAACCTGACAGGGAGGAGAGAGCTTACATCCACCCTGCAGACAGATACGTCCTCAGGGACAAGGCAGGGTCTGTGGGAGCAGAGCAGGGGCCTGGCCCTTCAAGCCATCAGAGGTGGAGGCTGCCAGCAGCCCCCCTCTTGTGCCTGGGCTGGGACTGGCTGTCTCCTCTGAGCTGACTGAAGCCTGGGGAGGGGCCCGAGGAGGATCTGGGACAGCAGCCGGGACCTGCAACACCTGAGCCCCCCCCCCGCCCCCCGCCACTTGAATCTGCTGGAGGCACGGGGGCAGCCAGCAGGGATAGGATCTTCCCAGATTCACATGGAGACAACATCCAGTGACAGAGAGGGGTGCCCAGTTATCCCTGACACATGGCATCCCATTTTACTTAATCCTGGCCCCAGCCCTAGGAGGCTGCTTCTTCCCCCTTCTGCAGAGGAGGAAATGAAGTGCAGAGAAGCGAAGTCAGTTGCCCGGGGTAGCTCAGTAGGTGGCCGCAAGCCTGCGGTGTCTGAGGCTGGCGCCCGAGCACAGAGCCACAGTGCCATGCTACCACCTGCTGGGGGTGGGGTCCAGCCCTCCCCTCCTGGCTGCCCACACTTGCCCTGGGTCTCCCCTCAGCGTTAGCGTGGTGTCCACACTAATGGTTGGGCCACGTGACACTAAAACCTGCTAAAAACCCTTCCTGGATCAGAAGCTTTAAGTGCAGCCTGTAACAGAAGCCAGTTTATCCCCCCACTGACCCCCAGCACAAGTGCCCACGCATGGGGTCGGCCCTTCCCTCTCTGGGGTCTCCAGCCTCCCCTCTGCCATGCCCTGCCTTCTCGCCCCCAGCACGCTGGCTTCAACATAATTCGATCCGCCCCGCCTTCCCTGAGGTAGGATCCATGGTGCTTGTGGCACAGGCTTCTGCCGTCAGAGGTTATAATATTGAGTTGAGAGTCGCCCCTTCTTGAAAACACACTGCTTTCCCCCAGGCACCTGGTGATGGCGTCAGGAACAACCTCAGGGACAGCTTCTGCCCCCGCGGTCCAGCGGCTCCTCGGCAGTGGCCATGAGAGGCACCCTGAGAGGCTGTTGCCACCAACTCTCTCATTAACAGATGAGGAAACTGACGCCCGGTGAGGGATTTGCCCCAAGTCACACAGTGACATCTATCTAGAATCCTGCTCCGTCCACCCTCCCAGGCCAGTAGCCGTTTCTTAAAGTCAAGGTTCCAGAAGCATTGAGAGACCTTTGGCGACCTCCAGCGCGGGTGCCCACCCCTAGCACCCTGTCCCCGTGCCCGGGTTGGGGGCAGCCCCTGACAGCTGCTCCTCCTGTCCTGTCCTTCGCTGTTCATGTTCCTGGAAGCCTGCACGCCACCCCCCCCCACCCCCCCACCCCCGTGTCCCTCTCCTCCCTGCCCTGTAACCAAAACAAACATTTTCCCATACCTCATTCCATCACCAAACAATAAAAGCAGACTTTTTCCCCCTTAATGAAGCGTTAATTTATTCCCTATGGTGCAGGCCAGCTACACTGAGGTGAGCTGAGCATGCGAGGCCAGGTGGGCAGCGGCGTTGCTAAGAGATGGAGGCGTCTGAGCTCTCATCAGGAGGGCTGCGCTCTGTCCAGCCGAGAGGGCAGGAAAGCAACGGTTCAAACCGCTTTCCTGGCTGGGCCGAAGCCAGCCGGGCCCCTGTCCTGACAGCCCTTTGGCTGGAAGGCTCAGCTTCTCTGTGGGGCTGGGGTGGAGGGTCCGTCCCCAGGCACCACATTAAAAGTGATAAGAAGTTCAAGGTCAGAAAAAAAAACTCGAAAACTTAGAGTGTGTCTGGCCCTACCAGCTGATCTATATCCAGCCGCCTCCTCTGTCTTGGGGTTCCGTCACATGCGGGCACAGAAACACAGGTCCCTGCAGAGAACTCTTAGCGCCAAGGACTCCCTGTCCTTTCTCCGTGCCAACTCCTCGTTGTCTCAGCCTCCCCAGCATGCAGTCCATCAGGACCCCCCGCTGCTCTACCCTCAAAACCTAGCAGGATCCGACCACTTCTCTCCATCTGCACCACCACCTCCCCCCTGCATTATTACAACAGCCCCTCTCTGGGTTCTCCACTTGCACTCTGGCTCCGGATGGCAGGTAGAGGGATTTTTGAAAATGGACATCCGATTTCTTTCCTACCCTTAAACCCTCCAGTGGGGTACAAGTTCAGGTCCTCACTGGCCGGCAAGTCTCTCCTCAATCTGACCACCGCCTGCCACTCTAACCTCATCTCCTGTGGGTCTCCCCCTTGCTCATTTCACACCAGCCATACCAGCTCCTTTGTTACTCCTTACTCCTGCCCAACACACTCCTGCCTCAGGGCCTTTGAACTTGCTTGTCCTCAGATATTTCCAGGGCTCACTCATTCTCTTCATTTAAAGTATTACCTCCTGGGGCCTGCTGGGTGGCTTAGTTGACTAGGCGTCAAGTTGGTTTCGGCTCAGGTCATGATCTAATAGTTTGGGAAATTGAGCCCTGCATTGGGCTCCATGCAGACAGTATGGAGCCTGCCTGCTGCCTGGAATTCTCTCTCTCTCCCTCTCTCTGCCCCTCCCTTGCTCATGCACGCTCTCTCTCTCTCTCTCTCTCAAAAATAAATAAATAAACTTTAAGATAGTCCCTCCTCAGAAAGTCCATCTCCGACTCCTTTTCCCAAAATAGCACTCCTCACCCAGCCACTCTCTGCAAGTGTACTTTCTTCCAAGCACTAACCCCTTTCTAACACCACATTTTATCTCACTTATTAGACAGTGTCCCCTCTAGAATGTAAGTTCCATGAAGGCAGAGGCTCTCTCTCTTATTTCATCTCAGCATCCTTAGTGCCTAGGATAGTGCTTAGTGCAGAGCAGAGGTTCAGTAAATACTTGTGGAATGAATCCATACCCTGTTTTGCACAGGCTGCATTTGCACACGTAGCAACATTTCCTACCTAGGTGTCATTCTTATTGAGGGGAGGCACTCTCTACCCTACAAGCTGTCTCCAGAGTGGCACCCAAACTCCCTCGAACAGCAGTGGTTTTATTGGCATCACGGAATGGCGTCCTGGCTTTCATTCTGCTCTTCTGCTCTCATAACAGACATTATTTATGCATCATGCTTAACCAGGCTTTTCCCAAATGAGGGTTTGAAATCTTGGACAGGTGATGTTACGGACCGCAGGTTTATGTTCCCCGCCCCATGTTCATATGTTGAAATCTTAACCTGCCACGGGATGGTATTAGGAGGTGGGGCGTAGGGGAGGTGCTTGAGTTTAGATGAGAGTAGATCCCTGTGATGGGGTTAGTGCCCTTATAAGACGAGAAAGAGATTAGAACTCTCTCTGTCCACGAAACAAGGACACGGCCAGAAGGCAGCTGTCTGCAAATCAGGAAGACACCTCACCAGACACTGAATCTGTTGGCACCTTGGTCTTGGACTTCCCAGCCCCCAGAGCAGTGAGAAATGTCTGTGGTTTAAGACACCCAGTCTATGACAATTCATTATAGCAGCTTGGGCCGACCAAGGCAGGTGAGGTACTGCCGGGGCAGCTCTCATCACAGAAAACACTCTGACATTGAAGGTCTGGATGTTTTCTTTAACGTGACTCACAGCTGGGAGAGACCACAAATGTGGCAGAGGACGGAATGCCCAGAGGGGCTGGGCTACCCATTTGAAATTGACAGGATGAAGTTCAAGCAAGGTCAACGTTGTCCTTCGTTTAAGTTCCCGACCGTCAAGCACTGTGATTTCTCTTACGGGAAAGATACAGAATGTAGACAGAGATTTATGTGTGAACCAGTCCATCGTGACCGTCTTCGTATTGGTGAAAATCTAGAAGCAAGTCCATTGCCAGCAAGAGGGGACTGGATGAGTCAAATCGTGTAGATCTAGCGAGGGACTGCTAGATAGCAGCACCGTAACGCTTGGGATCGGACAATTCTCAGCTGTGGGGGCCGGCCTGTGCATCGCGGGGCGCTGAGCAGCCAGTAGCAATGCCCCCCTCTCACACCAGCTGTGGGAGTCTCAGGACATTGCCAGATGTCTTGTAGGGGGCAAATTTGCCCCTGGTTGAAAACCACTGCTGTGCATTGCAGAAAAATAACACTTCTTAAGATCATGGGAAATGCTTCTGGTCTTATGCTGGCTTAAGAAGAATAAGACTCAAAATGTGTTTTCAACTATATTCATATAGAAAATAGAAAAAAGTTTGGAAGGTTACATACCAAGATGCTAGCAATAATCTCTGAATTATAAAAGATTTTCTTTAATTCTCTATCTTAAACGTTCATTCGTTCATCCAGTTGATATTTATTGAGTGCCCACCACATGCCTTGTATTGTTTTAGGCTCTGGGAACAGGCTGTGTACAAGACAGACACAGGCATTACCCAGAGCTCTGCCTTCACATAGGGGAAGTTCTGAGGTCGGGGCGGGGGGGGGGGGGGGGAGGGGGTGGCATTAAATCCAGAACCTATAAAGAACCGTAGGCTGAGATGGTGAAGGTAACAGTGAGATAGGATACAACGGAGCAAAGTGAGGGAGAGAAAACAGGCCCAGCCCTAGTCGTACTCAATCAATGAATATTTTTTGAATGATTGATGAATGCTTACAGGATTTTAAGTAAGGGAGATAAATGATCTGATTTTAAAAGGAATTATTATTTTAAAAAATACTTAGTTTTGAAAAATTAATACCTGTTTGTTCTATGAAAATTCAAGCAACCTCAAGGAAAAGATACACGGGAGCATATAAAAATCACGTGGAGGGGCGCCTGGGTGGCTCAATCGAGTAAACATCTGACTTCGGCTCAGGTCATGATCTCACAGTTCATGAGTTCTAGCCCCGCTTTGGGCTGTGTGCTGACAGCTCAGAGCCTGGAGCCTGCTTCGGATTCTGTGTCTCCCTCTCTCTCTGCCCCTCCCTCACTCTCTCTCAATAAATAAGTAAATCAATCAATCAATCACATGGACTCAGCTACATAGAAAACAGCCTCTGCAGACATGTTAGCGGTCATCTCTTCAAGCATCCTTCTCATCCTTTCTCTGTCTGTATTCCTGTCCATCTCTGCCTCCCTTTATAAATATATGAAAACATTTTATGCAAGTGGATTCAAACCATTCATGCTGATTTGTAACCTGCTCTTTTCCTGTCCTTTGTAATTTTATGCTCATTGTAAACTTTCCACAGTGGGCATATATTACTTTTATAATCCGGAACATAAAAAAAGCAAAAGACCACAAAAAATAAAGCGAAACCCACAAACACAGGATGAGAGCTCGCTGGCTGAGCAGTACGGCCGTGAAGAAAGGCTCTGGGGTTCCGCTGACCACAAACGCAGCATGAGCTGACGGCAGAGTGTGGTTTCTAATTTCAGCTCAGTTCATTTTATCAGACAATTCTGCAGCTCCCAGGGTGGGAAAAGCAAAGGGCAGTAAGAACAGGCTTCTCTGGGCTCAGCTCAGAGTAACTCAGTTCAGCTCAATCCTCCGCCTTATAGGTTTTGAAGCACCTACTATGTGTGAAGCCAAGACAGTAATAGCCTGAGTACCAGCTCTGTGTCAGGCACTGTTCTAAGAGCTTTCCATACATTAACTCATTAATCCTTGCAACAACTCTGTGACATGGATACCATTATTAGTCTCATGTTGTAGATGAAGAAACCGAAGCCCAGAGAGGTTACATAAAACTTGCCTGAGGTCATGTAGCTCAGTAAAGTATCATGAGAAACAGCAAAAGGGGCAAGTTACGGGTCTGTCCTCAAGGAGCTGACAGCCCAAAGGGCAAATACGATAGCATGACAATAATTCATTTGACAAACATTCACTGTGCGGGGGCTCCATGGATACATCCTCTCAGCCTAGCCTGGTGGATGTTCATTATTCAGTAACCCGACACATTTGTACGGAGCACCAGCTGTATGCCAGGCTTGGTGCTAGGCTCTATGGAAAGAGTGGGAAACAAGACCATGCCTCCATGGTTGAGCTTACAACTGAGTGGGAGAGACAAACAAGCTAGTACGTGATCTAATTTAATCACATGGGGAAGTAAGTCCGCTGGAGCAACCTGATGTGGGAGTCTGAGCAGGAGAGCCAGGGTAGGTCACTGGCAAAGACCATCAGGGACGGCCTCTTGGATGAGGCAGCTTAGGAAAAGTGATCTGAACAGAGAGGTAGCAATCTTGGGAACATGGGGGTCCATGCCGTCCAGGCATGAAGAGTGGCAGGTGCAAAGGCCCTGAGGCATGAACAAACGTAGAAAGGCCAAGAACACAGGGAGGCTACTGTGTCTGGATCGGAGCGAGTGAGGTAGAATTGTAGGAGATGCGGGCTGAGAGGCAGTCAGGAGTCGACACACAGTAGGGGTTTGGCCCCCAGGTAGGACTGTATTACATCTAGGCCAGGAAGCACTGGAGAGTGTTTAGCAGGGAGGCAACAGGATCTGATGTCCACTTTTGAGAGGTCACTGGGCCGGAAGGCAGCAGGGAAGAGGGGAAGCAAGGTCGTCCAGCAACAGAGCACAAGCTGGTGGGATAGACTAAGGCTGCTGTGAGAGTCAAGATGCATGATTACGGTAGCACTGACCACACCTGTGGATGCACTGGATGCAGGATGGAAGGGAAACGGAGGAGGCAGAATGGCTTCCAGCGTCTGGGCCGAAGCAACCAGCGGAAGATGGAAGACAGAGCAGGTTTGAGGAACGCGATCTGGTTTTGGATGTGGTGGGTCTTCTCCAAGTGGGAAGCTGCAGATACGAGTCTGGGGGTCAAGGGAAAGGTCTGGCCTAGAGGCGGACATTTGGGAGATGTTGGGGTGTAGAGATTCAAACGACACCCTCAGACTGGATGCGTGTACCCAGGGAGGGCGCTGAGAGCCCCAGGTGCTCCAACGTGTATCCGTTTGGAGGAGGAGATAAATCCCAGGAAGGGGCTGACAGGGAATGCCCACAGAAGGAGGAAAACCTAGAAAACGTGGGGCCCTGGAAGCCAGGTGCTTCGGGCAGGAGGCAGAGATCAGCACCCCGAAACCCCGGCCCCTTGATTCCCAGCGCCGGCCACGGACTCACCAACAGCCCAATGGCCTGTCCTGGGTCCACACAGGAAACAGCAGCCAGTGTGCTGGCACGGCCCTCCCAGTTCCCGGCCGGCACGGACCGTCTTCCCCCGGTGAGCAGACACTCGCAGGGTGCAGTTTCCCTGAGACCCCTGCATGTCTGTCCCCTCCGTGCCCACCCCACCCTGCGCCTGAGATGACAGCACAGACATGGGAGCATTATCACCCTCCTCCAGACTGCTGTGAGTCAGGGAGCCTGAGAGGAGCCCCCGTCATCTCAAGGGTAAGGTGACGCGCATTCACCATGATCATCAGAGACTAACTCCTCCAGGGGCGCTGGAGCGGCTCAGATGGGTAAGCGTCCGACTTCAGCTCAGGTCATGATCTCACAGTTCCTGGGTTCAAGCCCCACGTCAGGCTCTGTGCTGACAGCTTAGAGCCAGGAGCCTGCTTTGGATTCTGTGTCTCCCTCTCTCTGCACCTCTCCCCCCCTGAAATTTAGTTATTTCAAAACTAAATAAACATTAAAAGAAAAAAAAAAGAAACTAACTCTTCCGACACCTTCTTCTCCTTCCCACTCCTCCTGGAGGCGACTCACCATCCCTGGGGCTCCCCCGCCCTCTCCCAACTTAGCCACTTCTTTCAGGGGTCTCTTTGGCCGTGCAATGAATTCACAGCTCACCCCAGTCAGCTCCTCACATTCTCCCCCCGCTCCCAGAGAAAGCAGGATGACAGTAGTGAAAGATGAGGAGAGGGATGAATGCTGACCCCCCATCCATGCCTGACCCAGTGAGACCTCTCACCCCCTTGTCCCTGCGGCCACCGAGGGAGGCCCTCTCCAGAGGGCAGAGCCATCCCTGACGCCAGCAGGACAATGGCAATGCCTACTGCTCACTGGGCACCTAACACGGGCCACTTTGGGATAAGCACCTTCTGCTCACTCCCTCCTTCCGGGGCCGAACAGTGGTCAGGGATAAATATTCAAACTCAAAAAGTTGAGTTGTTAGGCAAAAGAAGAAATCTGGGGTCAGAATTCAAAACTTGGGGTGGAGGCAGAGAGACCCCAGAAACAACTGCCAACCATTGTGCGCCCCTAGGTTCCCAGGGAAATGCAGGCGTGGGGTGTATTGTGTGCTGGATGGGGGAGCAGGGAAAGGCACAGTCCCCTCCCCTCGGGTGTCCCGCCCCAAGGGAGCGACCCCTGGGTCCTTAGCTCGTGAGATGTGTGGGCACCAGAGGCGCCAGGGACTTGAGTGTATCCCAAGGGGACTGTGGCAGTCTTTGCATTTTTGTGGCATGAGGTGGAAATCTGAAACAATAAAGAAAGGGGAGGGAAGAGGCAGAAAGGAGAAAGAAAAAGCAAGGAAACAATAAAATGTTACCATCTTGCAGGCGCCAGCCTGGGCGATGAAACCCCTAATGAGCCCAAGGTTCTGCAGAGCCCAGAATCTAATTCAAACCAGACAGATAACAGCCCCAGACGCCCCTGTCCAAGTGCTGAGAATGTGCCCTCGAAGCAAGGCTGGGGTGCGTGTCCCACCCCCAGCCAGGCTGCCCGTCCATCCAGCAGCCCAGCTGGGTCCAGTCAGGGTGGAGGAGAGGAGAGGGGACAAAGCACAGCTGGATGGTGAGAATACCCCCGCCTGGTCCAGGAGCTATCCTGTTGTCTTGTTCCCAGAGAATGTTCTGGAACATCACCCAAGGCCAGGTTACCTGTAGCTCTGCCTGCTCTCCATTTCAATCAGCACTATGTTGGGGATATAGATCCTGCTAAACTTTTAGGGAGGCTTCCACCCGTTTTGCCACCCTTTGAACATTCTAAGGACTTTTACTTTAGCTCACTTTTTCTAAAAGCACTTGCTCATTTGAATAATCCACTATAATTATATTTTGATCACTATGCTATGAGTTTACTCTTTTCCAAGGATTTTGGCTTCCCTTTAGGTATCTTAGAAGCAGGATAGTGTAGGGATGCTGGAGTAGGGCAACCTGGGTGTAAGTCTAGCTTCACCGGTACTAGCTGTGTGATCTTGGGCAAAGAATTAACCTCTCTGTACCTCAGTTCCCCATCTTCAAATTAGGGATAGGGTTGTTGTCAGTACCTTAAATGAGAGCATTACATGAAATGGTACACGTAAAACACTTGTCACTGAGTAAAGGTGAATGATCCTGGCTGTTTTGTATACTTTGACACATCTTATTTGCTTAAGACTCACTATTGATGGAGCATTTCCTGGAGTCAGGTGCTGGTCTGGGAGGTGGGGAGGCAATAGTAAACATGACAAACAGGTCCCTGCCTTCATGCTGCTCTCTGTGCGGTAGAAAAGACAGACCAGCAAAGAGATGATTACAACACAGTATATCAGGGGCAAGGAGGCAGAGGTCTATGGCAGAACAAAACCAAGGCCAGTCATAAGCAATCAGAGACGGCTTCCTGGAGGAGGTGACAGTACAGACCTAAAAGACAAATAGGCATCAGGCAGCAGAGAGGGAGCAGGTAACCCAGGTGGTGGGAACATGGTTTGCAAGAAACATAAAATGCCAGGATGCTCTCAGAGAAAAGCAAACGGTGCTGGAAAGTTGGCGTAGGCACCAGGCAGCTGTCAGGCTATGGGAGGAGGGAGGGATCAGGCCACAAGGGGCCTCCTCAGCCTCAAATGCTGGGCCAAGGAGCTTAAGCACTATTCTGAGGTTGGTTTGAACCTTAGTTTTGAGCTCCTACCTCCTCATCTATAAAACCGGGGTGCCTCACAGCGCAGGTGGGAGGAAATGAAATGGAGAAGCACCGTGCTCTGCACGGGCCCCGGCGCATAGCCACAGCTCCACCGGAGCAGCCGTGACAAGCACCAACCTTCTAGGCCAGCAGGATCGTCCTGAGATCAAGTGACACATGGACGCAAAGTTCTCAGCCCGTCACAAGAGGGCGTGGCAGTGAAGAGTCTGAGTGCTGAAGCCAGACTGCTTGGGCTCCTGTCCTGGGGGTCCTCCGCCCAAGAGGGGGCGAGTCACCTCACTTCTCCACGCTTCGCTTTCCGGGTCTGTTAAATAGGGGCAGTAAGCTCCTAGGGGAGGCGAGGGTGAAGAATGCAGGTCAAAGTCCCAAAATGTTTCTGGCACATGGTAAGGGCTCAGTGAAATTCAAAAGTTGGCAATGATGAGCCCTGACTCATTACAACCAGCATCTGCATTTTCCTCCGATCACACACTACCTCTTCGACCTCCCGTTCCGCACAAGACTGAATGAACAGTTTATTAGCCGCCAGGTTTGTTTTTTTGTTTTTTGTTTTTTTTCCCCAAGACGGTAGGAATAAATCCAACTCAAATATCACTGTCTTTCGAATTTGGTGAGGATCACAAACCCTTAAAGTCACTGCAGAGTTCACAGGAAACTAACTACTAGTAGCTAGCAGGTAAGTGCAGGTTCTCCGCTAAAGACTGAGTCCTTGACATTCTATATAGATGGGCTGTGTTATTAACAACGAGCACCTGCCCCGCGTCATACATGTAACAAAGGGCTTTCACATCCATCACACTTAGGTGGAGCAGCACCCCCACTTTGCATTAAGGAGATGCAGGGTCGGAGAGACCCCTTGACAACCAGCACTTAGAGGGAAAGGGGGGAGGCTGGGGGGGGGATGCAAGGGGGAGGGGCCTCTGCCCTCTGCCCAAGACAGTGCTCCTGTCCACAGATGTGTCCCCAACACCTAGGAGAAATCCTGGCACATGGAAGGTATTTAATAAATATTTGTTTCAGACCCCGAGGCAAAGGAAAGCTATCTCTTGACCTTTCTGCCCTTGAGCAGAGCACACCACTAGCTGGTCTTGGGTCTCAGGTGGGCTGGGGCTGAGGTCAGAGCTGGGAGCAGGACTCAGGCCTGGCTTAGAGTTGGGTTTTTGGACTGGACCGTGGTTGCAGTGGGTCTGAGGTCAGGCCTGGAATTGGCTGGACACGAGCTGAGCTTGAGACAGAGCTGGCGTCAGGCTGAACTGTGGACAGGGCTGGGGCGAGGGCACTTACAAGGGGCTTAGTGCGGATGCCCCGATGCAGACGGAATGGGGTTTAGAGGAGGGTACTGACGTCCAGCCTGAATTCAAGATGGTTTGGGAGTGGCCCTGGGATTTGGGTTAAGGCTGGTTCTGGGGCTGATGGAGGAAGAGGGCTAGGGCCCCCTTCTTTCCACTGCTCCGGCCCCATGCCTGTCTCCACCAAACCTGCTCCACGGTCCCTGTGGCCTGTGACACAGACACATAGAAGTGGCTCAGGGGTACCAGGCTGGGCCCCAGCCCCGCTAAGACAGAGCATACTCAGAGCTCTGCCGGGCTGGCCAGAAGCAATGGGGCCCTGCCATTTACTGCCTTTTCACAAATAAAATACACCAAGTGAAACTTTTTTAAAGCAACAGTAAATATTTACCAGCGTGTGGCTTTCTCAGCCTCTGATTTATGGGGCACCTGGGCTGTAGGGTCGGATTCCTACCAGGGGCTGCCCCAACCCTGGAGCTCATGTGTTAATGCCATAAGTCCAGTTTCTGCCCCTCAGGGCTTGTCAGGGAGGTGCTGATGGGTCAAGAGCAGCTCAGGGCTCTGCCGGCTGGAAAGACGGAGACCCACTCTCTGAGCCTCCCTTCCCACCACTGTGTATCGGCACAGGCTTTGCAGTCGGGCAAACCTCAGTTTTAATCTCAGCTCTGGGACCTACAAATCAGCTACCTCATTTCCCTGAGCCTCAGTTTTCATGTCTCTAAAATAGGGATAATCTTTCCCTCACTGAGCTATTGAGTGGATATGTCCAGCTTGGTGTCTCGCTTCTAAGAAAGGTTTGCTGTCCCTTTCTTTCTTTCTTTCTTTCTTTCTTTCTTTCTTTCTTTCTTTCTTTCTTTCTTTCTTTCTTTCTTTCTCTTTCTGTCTTCCTTCCTTCCTTCCTTCCTTCCTTCCTTCCTTCCTTCCTTCCTTTCTTTTTTAATGATTTTATTTCTGAGAGAGAGAGAGAGAGACAGCACGAGCAGGGGAGGGTCAGAGAGACAGGGAGACACAGAATCCGAAGCAGGTTCTTGGCTCTGAGCTAGCTGTCAGCACAGAGCCTGATGCAGGGCTCGAACCCACAAACCATGAGACCATGACCTGAGCCGAAGTCGGACGCTTAACTGACTGAGCCACCCAGGCGCCCTGTCCCTTCTTTCTTACAGAGGTTGAGAGATTAGGCTCTAGACTCAGACAGACCTGGGTTTAAATCGTGGCTTTGCCATTCATTATCTGGGGAGGGAGGCCCTGAGCAAGTCACTTTACCTTTTTGAGCCTCAGTGTCCTTGTCTGTAAAATGGGCAAAATAAGAGTATTTATCTAATTGGTCAGAGCAAGTGGTTGCAAAGCACCAGAACCTGACTGTCTCTCATGAGTGCACCAGAGGGTTCATTGGGAGCGTACTGGAGCCCACAGATCTATAGCTGACAAACCTCACGCGCGGAAAGTAGATGGAAAGCAAGGAATGATGAAGGGCGGGGCAACAGAGGCCAGAACAAGTGGGAGCAGCCCAGATGCAAGCCATTGTAGCCGCAGGATGACCAGGACTCCAGTGGTCCTTGGACCTTCACATCACTTGCTCAGTGCTCATGGCCTAACTTATGTTACATGTTGAGGTTTCCATAGAGGACAGTATGACCCCCTGCCAATTCCCCAGGAATTATCAGGGTGCTCAGGAGAGGGGGGTTGGAGGTAACCACAAAGGTCCATAATGGGGTCTTTGAGAACGAAATAAACACACATTGTTCCCCTGTGCCTCACACCAAGTATTGCTCCTGGAGTGACCGCCATTAGCTGTCATGGCAGCCTCTTCTAGTACCGTCCCTGCCTACAGAGACTCCTCTGTTAAAGAGGCAATGTTTTTTATTTTAGTTTTTAAAATATTTTGAGGGGCACCTGGGTGGCTCAGTTGGTTGAGCATCTGACTTCGGCTCAGGTCATGACCATATGGTTCGTGGGTTCCAGCCCTGCGTCGGGCTCTGTGTTGACAGCTCAGAGTCTGGAGCCTGTTTCAGGCTCCTTAAAAGAAAAATAATAAAATATTTAATATTCTCTAACAACTTTTAAATATTTCCAGTTAATAAATTAACTCACATACCATAAAATTCACCCTGTTAAATTGCACCCTCCTTGGCATATTATTATATTCACAAGGCTGTGCAGGCATTGCTGCTAATTGCATAAAATTTTAGCACCCCCAAAAGAAACCTTATACTCTAACAGCGCTCGGCAACCACTAATCCACTTTCTATCTCTATGGATTTGCCTTTCTGGACATTTCACATAAATGGAATCATGCAACGTGTGGGCCTTTTGTGTCTGGCTTCTTTATTTGACGTGTTTTCAAGGGTCATCTGCATTGTACAACGTGTCAGTCCTCCATTCCTTTTCATGGCTGAAGACTAGTCCATGGAATGGATATACCACATTTTGTTTACCCATTCCTGTAGGGTTATTTTTATTCACACAGGCCCAGCGCTGGGGACTGAGGCGGTCTCAGAGGGAGGTCAGCACAGAACCGGGAGGAGGGGCCACAGCCGCATGGGGAGGTGTGTGCAGCCTGAGATCAGTCTCTGGCCCTGTCTATTCTCAAAGTGCCTGAAGACATTCCAGAAATTCCCTGGATTCCAAGCCTGGAGAATTATTGCTACCTAGAATCCGGGCTTTCTATCACCTCTACCTCAAACCCCAGGTTTCTGTGGGCACCAACAAGGATTTCCCAGAGGTGGGGAGATAGTTGACACAGTGCTAAACCAGGCACATGGTAAGTCCTCAGAAGATACCTAGATTGATAAATGGATTGATAGAGATAAATGGATGGGTAGATGAGTGGATGATGGATGGATGATGGATGGGTGGATGGATGGATGGATGGGTGGATGGATGGATGGATGGGTGGGTGGGTGGATGGACTGATGACTAGATTGGTGGGTGGAGGTGGCTCTAACATCTTGCTAACACCTACTTTACACAGAGGAGAGAGATAAACTTTCTACCTAGAGAGAAATCCCAGCCCAAGGCATTCTTGAACCAAAGGACCTATCATTTTCATACTAACTCCTAGTCAGTAGTAGGAAGGATTGGTTCTCAAATATTTCGCATTTCAAATTAAAATGATCTAACTGTGCTTGTTACATAGTAGGTGTTGAATACATTATTACAGTTAGAGTGAATGAATGACTTACAGAACAGAACAAACCTATTTTGCACCCATTTTTGAATTAGGAAAATGATGCTCATTTGAATTAGGAAAGTGATGCTCATATATAAATGGGGAAAATGGCATCTAAAATACCCAGGGGCAGACCAGGGGCTGAGTGTGGTGTGGAATCTAGGCCAACTGGACTCTTTCCCCACACCAGGCAGTTTTCTGATTTCTGAGCTTAGTGTAGACAAGTAAAACAGATGACTCATTTCCAGACCTTGGATGTTGTGTTCTCCTGCCTACAAGGAGATCACTGAGCTGACCACATGTCCGTTTGATGTTTGTTTGAGAGAGACAGAGTGTAAGTGTGTGTGTGTGTGTGCGCGCGCGCGCGCGCACATGCGGGTGCGTGTGTGTGCACATGTATACTCAAGAATGGAAAGGCAAATGTGTCTTGTCAGCAGCTTCCACCTTTCCGCGGCCCAGCTGTGGCATGTCAGGTGTATGGGACACTTGAGGTAAGCTGGTTTTGACACACTGCAGATGCCTACCTACCTCCCAGGGAGGTTGTGACAGCCACATGTGACAGGTGCAATGACATTCAACATCTGGGTATCAGCTTAGATGAGTTAACAATGGCTTGGCACGGGGTAAGTGCTCAATGAGTGGTGGCTGCTTTCATTAAATAATTACAATCTCTCTGGCCCATGCATTCTTATCAAGCTTCATAGGCTTCAGTGCCGCTAGCCTGGGAATCAGGAGGTCTGGCTCTAATCCCAGCTCTGCCGTGCACTCCCTGTGGGGTCGTGGATGTCTAACCTTCCTGGGTCTTAGTCTTCTCATCTGTAGAATGGAGATAACCATATCCTTTTCACAGAGACAAGGGGAGAGATGGGCTATGAGGGTACTTTGCATGCTGCAGGTTAAGCAAGGGACAGCAGACTACCAAATCTGGCCCACCACTTGTTTTTGTAAGTAAAGTTTTATTGGAACATAGTCATGATCATTCATATATACATATATATTCACATGTATGTGAATTCATTGATATGTATACCAATAGTTGTGACAGAGACTGTAAGACCTGCAAAGTCTTAAATATTTACTATGTATCCATTTATAGAAAAAGTTGGTTTACTCCTGCTATTGAGCAATTATTCCCAGGTCTTAGCAGCATAAACCTCCCCTCTTCGCTGGAAGCTTGTTAAAAGTACCTCTGCCAGGCTCACCCCAAGGTTCCTGTAGATCTGGGGGTGAGGCTTGACTACCTGCTTTTTGACAAGTGTTCCCCGTGATTCTGATAAAGTGAGGTCCAACCCAGATTTTGAAACCCACTATAGTAGGCAGGCCTGGGATCAAATCCCTGCTCCTCTACTTCCTATCTGTGTGACTGTGGGCAAGTTACCTAACCACTCTGAGTCTCAGCATCCTCATCTACAAAATGGGGACAACCATGGCTGTCCCTTCGGGCTGCTGGGAAGGTTAAGTGAGAATCTCTGTAAAGCACTCGGTTGGGCCTGGGGACTCCGTGACTGACCAATTCTCCCTCCTTCTTCCCGGATCCTTGGACATCCTCCCATGAGTCCTAGGCAAGCTGCTTCTCCCAGCTCTGCCAGAACCTTCCCGGCTGCTCCTCTCAGCCCCACTGCCGCTTCTCACCTCTGCCGGCAGGTCAGCATTTGGTTAGTGGCAGTGGCAGGTGGCTGTTCTGTTAGAACCCGGAGTCCTCGGCCTGTTTCTGACACCGAAACTGCCGCCAGCTCCATGTTGACACATTTACTCTCATAATATTTGCTTTCTGTGGCCATTATTTGCCCAGAGGCTGACGTCAGATGAAGACAATCAACTCCCCACTAGAGCTTTCAAAGAGCAAGGTCAGCACCTCCCTGTCCCTGTCCACTGTCGCATCCCTGCTCTCCTTATCTGAGTTTTCTAAACTGACCACAGTTTGGACAACAAGTGACTTCGCAAAATGTGTTGGTGTGAGACCAGGAGGATAGGCAGATTCTGGCTCCAATCTGTCACTGACCTTGGGGCTCCCTTGGGCAGCTCTGAGCCCCTCCCTGGGCCTCAGCTACCTCATCTCTGCCCTGAGAGGTCTGGCCGGCCAGCACCACGATTCCATGACTCTGGGGCTTCAAGAACTCTCCCGATTAGGAGATTCTACCATTCACCTTGCTGTCACTCCCCATCTTCACTCCACCCTTCTTCTTCTTCTTCTTCTTTTAATATTTATTAATTTTTGAGAGCCAGAGTGTGAACAGGGGAGGGGCAGAGAGAGAGGGAGACACAGAATCCCAAGTAGGCTCCAGGCTCCAAGCTGTCAGCACAGAGACCAACGCAGGGCTCGAACCCACTAACAGCGAGATCATGACCTGAGCTGAAGTCAGATGCTTAACTGACCGAGCCCCCCAGGCACCTCCACCCCTCCACCCTTCTCAAGCAAGGGAAAAATAGGAAGACAGAACAGAAGTTATGGCAAACTAAGCCATACTTCCATTATTCTACCTCCGTGCCGATAGCATCATTTTTCTCTCATCAGGACAGACAATAAAAACTTAAGAAAAACTGCAAGCCCGACAATTGGACTATCTCTACCACCACAAGTACCCACACCCCAAACAGCTCAGGAAGCCTGATGATGGAGTGGAAGTTGGGCTTCTCCCCTCCCCACCCGTTCACACTTTCTCACACTGGGAGCTTGGTCAGCTTGCAGAGGGAGCTAGTCGGTTTCTCAGGGAGGAGGAAGAATCATGCTGGCTCCAAGGGAAGAGAAGATCACTAAATCAATTCAGAGTCCCTGACCCCACTGAAATGTGCTACCATGTCAAGGACACTGGATTGGGGGTGCCTGGGTGGCTCAGTCAGTTAAGCACCTGATTCTTGATCTCGGCTCAGGTCATGATCTTCCGGTTTGCAAGGAGCCTGCTTGGGATTCTGTCTCTCCCTCTCTCTGCCCCACCCCTCTCACTCTCTGTTTCTCAAAAATAAATAAATAAGCTTAAAAAAAGACACTGGTTTGTGGGAAGGACACTGGGAGGGCACCCACACCTCCAAAGGATTAAATAAAGGGTATTCATCTGAAACCTTGGCCTGAGAGACTTTAGTAAGTTGTACCAAATTCCCTCTCACCTTGGCATGAGGCTGTGTGGGGTCATGTCATGATGGAAGGGAAGTCTGTGGAGCTAGGCCCTCTAAGGCTACCCAGTGGCTGGGGGACCCCAGGCAAGCCATGTTACCGCTCTGAGCCTGGGCTTTGCCAACTGTGAAATGGATGTGATAGTAATTTGTACCCCAATGGGGCCACTGGGAGACTTTAAAGTGGTCTAGGTAAAGTACCTAAGCCAGTTCTCTCTCTCTCTCTCTCTCTTTTTTAGAGAGAGAGAGAGAGAGAGAGAGAGGATGCAAGTGAGTGAGGGACAGAGAGAGGCAAAGAGAGACAGAGACAGAGAGAAGTAGGCAGGTCTCATGTTCACCTGATGTGGGACTTGAACTCACAAACCATGAGATCATGACCTGAGCCGAGATTGGATGCTTTAACAACTGAGCCACCCAGGTGCCCCAGCCAGATCCAAGTTCACGGGGGGCCCTTACCAAATGCTCTTCTCCTCCTCAGCAATGGTGAGGGAGTGATTCTTTGAGAGTAATACTATAACAGGAATACTTCTTTGACATTGACAATATTGAAGTCCTTGGAGGAACTCACATGCGATCTGTCCTTTATAGCATTTCTTGCAACAAGCCCATAGACTTCACTGTCCCCATCTTACAGCTGCCAAAACTGAGGCTCAAAGAAGAAGGTAATTTGCCCAAAACTCACCATGAGTCAGCGGCGGACTGAGGCCCAGGGCTTTGTCCCCTGGTCAGTGCTCTCTGCCATCCTTCCACAGAGTCACGTCCTACTGGCCCCGTGTGGCCCGAGTGCACCCTGGTGTGTCCAGAGGCCTCCCAGGAGCTGGTCCCAGGCCTCCCAAATTCTCTCCAGCCTCAGGTGGATCCGCTGGGCCAGTGGAGGGAAGCTCAGCCGGAAGTGTGAGGACACAGCGCCCTCCAGTGGCTACTGTGCAGCAATGACAGACCCTGGAGTCCAGGGAGGTTTCCCAGGGGCTGCAGCGCAAAAGGAAGAGGCACAGATCACACGTTCCTGCTCCGGCCCTTCCCCCCTCAGCCCACCACGTGCCACGGCCACTGTCTCCTTTACACCCCCAAGTAACCCCTCTGTGCAAGGCTCTTAGAGTCACCTCATTTTAATCTGGAAAGAAACTGAAACACCTCTTAAGCAAACACTCTCTTTGCACAGAGGAGATTATTGAACCCAGGGTGGAGACAGCACGTTCAAGGTCACACAGGGAGTTGGGCAGAGTAGAGGCCAGAACCCGGATCGCCTGCCTCCCCCGTCAGCTCCCGCAGGAAGTTCAGGGAGGCTGGATCCAGTAATGCTGTTGTGTCTTCCCCTCTGCCCCCTCCCCCATCTTTCCCTCCACTCCCTCCCCCTCACTGACACACCAGGTAGAGTGGGCCAAGCTAAGGAGTAAGAGTGATACTCAAACTTTGGATCGCTGTGTGACCTCGGGCAGGTTACATAACCTCTCTGTGCCCCAGTTTCCTCCTCTTTGAAATGAGAAAAATAATAGTACCTATGTCACCAGAGCACTGTGAGGAACATGGTGTAAAGTAAGAAAGGTCGGTAGCACAATACCTGGTAGATAGTGACCAGCCCCCAAACATTGTAACCCTTGCTACCATGATTATTATTTTTTGGTGCCTTTAATGCACTGGCTCACAAGCTCTCCCGAGCGCAGCTCCCCTCCCCTTCCTCTCGCCAAACCCCAAAGTGGCAAATGAATCCCCAGCGCCTGTATCTCATGTCCATCCAACAAGAAGAGGCGGCCGGGTCAGGGACTGGAAGGTAGGCACCACGGACACAGCCCCCGAATGGTTCAGGTTCAGCAGGCCACTCTGGCCTGGGCGAGCTCGGCTGAGATGGAGTCTTGGAGAAGGGCTGAAACCTTAGAGGGCTTCTCTGGGGCCAAGAGGAGAACAGGTTGGTTGAAAGGCACTGTCAATATCTTCCTGAGTTTCTGGAATTGTTCTGAGGGTCCAGCTCTAACAATTGGACATCACCAATCCTTAAAATCCCTCCTCGATTTTTCCTTCCCTGCCAGGTTTGGAGCCAGGCAGATGTGGGTTCGAATCCTGGCCCTGTAGCTCACCAGCTGTGTGATCCCGGGAAGAGATCTGACGTCTCTGAACCTTAGTTTCCTCGCCTGTAAAGTGGGGACGTTGATGGGATTGTATGGAGCTGGTGCTCGGGTCTGGAAGGGCGCACAGTGCAGTACCCGGAATCTGGCTGCTTCTTCGTCAGCAACTCAACATGAATCCATCATCGCTTCCCCCAAATTCTGCTCTTCCTCCTGGATTCCCTGTTCCAGTAGATGGCAGCATCCGCCCAGCCATCCATGGAGGGGCGGCCCATGTTCTCCACCTGTGTCAGTGCAGGAAGTGAGCCTTCACGCCTGTCACACCCAGCCCTTGCCCTCCTGCTCCCCTCCTCTCCGCCCTCCTCACCCCTGCTCTCGTTCAGGACTGGGCTCCTCTCTGCTGTCCTCCTTCCACTGTCCACACTGCTGCTGTGGTGGTTACATCAGCCTCTCGGCACCCACACACCTCACTTGGAACCCCACCCCCATCCCCCACCCTACCCCTGGCGTGGAGTCGAAACCGCTCAGCAGCACCAGGACGGACCAGGCCCTCCATGCTCTGAGCCCCGTCTCCACCCACCTCCTCAGGTTCATCCACTCCCACCCCTGCACTCTTGCTCTGACCGGCCCCAAGTGCTCAGGTCCCCCGATGACACCTGTTACTTCGTGCCTCCAAGCCTCTGCCCGTGGCCGCCAGCATCCAGAGCACCTCCCTCTAAGACCACCTGTGCGAGCCCACTGCCTTGGCCTACCCAGTCGCCCCTCATGGAGCTGAGCACCCCTCCTCTGGGCCCCGCTGGCCTCTCTCAGACCTCCGTGGTGGCCCTCACACCAAAGTGTGCTCTTGGCACACTTACCAGACCAGTGATTTCTGGAAGACACGAGAGAGCTTTGGTTGAGACCAAGGCCTCCAGTCATGTCCTTTGCTTGGACTTAAGTCTTGGGACTTTGTGACATTTTACTGAGAGGATGTGTGTAACGCCAGCATTGTGCCTGCTGAGCAATAGGTGTGCGATACATAGAAGTGATTCTTTTATTAATATCACCCCACAAGACTATAAATTCCTGAAGGGCAAGACTTGAGTCTTATTTATTTCTGTATACCCAGGAACTAGCAAGGGATCTGGCCCATAGGAGAAGTTTAATAGATGGACGACTGGATGTGGCTGAAAGGAGAGGAAGAAAAATGTAAGAGCTGCCGTTTCTCTGGTAATTAGGCCGTGATAGAAACACGCAGAGCTCTTTACAAAGTGATGCCATTTCATCTTCATGCCACCATGGAGATAGAATCTATTTCTGTCCCCATTTCAAGGAAGGGGGGGAGGAAACTGGCTCAGGGAGGTGAAGACACCTGCCAGAGTCCCAGAGCGACAATGCTGGTGGCTCAGCTGATAGTCAAAGTCACTTCTCTCTGGCTACAAACCCCGTGCAATTTCCATCTTTCCTTTGCCTTATGTCCTTAAAAGGGGGCAGTTGGAATAACAGCCAGCATCTGGAGGAAATGATAATTAGCATTTATCTAGAGTTTGCTAGCATTGTTGGGCGTTTCATACTTACAGTTAATCCTTGCAAGAAGGGAGACTGTTATCTCTCATCCCCATTATATAGATGAGGAAACAGGCATAGGGAGTAACTAACAATAGATACGGGGCTTTTCACTGCCGCATGAGCCATTCTGCCTCCCAGGTGCTGGTGGTACCTGATTCATCACAGACAGAGGAACCTGGCGGGAGCATCCTGGACCTGGACCTGATGCCAGAGGCAAACAGAGGCGAGGAGGTACAGATGTCTCCAGACGTTCAGGGCTCAGTAGTAGTGTGACCAGGAAATGTCGCTGTTATTACTGTTACTCATAACATACTCTATTATTATAGATGCTATCTAAGAAGATACTATACGATTACTTACATTGCCAAGGCACTTTATAATTTTCAGAGCACTTTTGCACACACAACTCATTTTTCCTCACCAAAGTCCCATGAGATACGCAAGGCGGAGATTTTTATCACGACCTTACAAAACAAATAGCTTCAGAGGAGTTACGTAAACCCTCCCAAGTTCCTATAGCTAATAAGTGGTTTCCCTGGGTCTCGATCTAGGCTCTTCTGACTCCTGATCAGTGCCGTTTCTCTGGCACCTGCAGCTTCCCCGAGAACCTCGAGGTATATGTAGTACAGGTATTGCTCAGTAGGCTGCTGTGTTGATGGAGAGAGAGGCGATGGATGGGAAAAGAGGAAGTGGGATCATTAGGGAAGGTTCTGTTGGGACAAGGAACAAGACGAGACAATACAGGCCTCTCTGGGGTCCTCCCCAGGACCCAGCTTCTGCTCAGAGCCATGTGCCAGGCTGGCGACCTAGATGCTGGCACAAGATGGCGCCCTTGGCTAGAGAAGCAACTGCAGTGAGCCCATGGAGGTGGCTGAGGGGAAATGCCTGTGGTTCCCACCCTGCCTCTGATGAGAAGGGGCATCTTGGTCCGTCACCTGGTGTTTCAGAAGGGCCCTGTCAAGCCTCCTCTACAGAAATCCTAGGTCTGTCCACTCAAATCCACAGACAACAGAGCCACGTGGTTAATCAAGGGTTCACAGTTATTACCAGTCAGGAGCACCTGAACATGGGTGAATGCAGATTTTAACCACAGTCCAGGCCTCCAAAGTATGTCCCAGGGAAATGCAACGTGGGGGGCTAGGCAGAGATCTTTCTAAAGTTTATTGAGCCCTTCCAATGGGACAGCCACTATGCTACATGATTCCTCTGCATGTAAGCTTGTCAGACAAAACACAGAACACCCAGTTAACTTGAAATTCCAGATAAATAAGGAATCATTTATTAGAATAAATAGGTCCCAAATATCATATGGGACATACCAATACTAAAAAATTATTTCTTGCTTATTGGGAAATCAAATTGAACTGAACATCCTGTATTTCTGCTTGTTAAACCTACAACCTTTCTTGTGTTACATCAGCCTTACGGCCTCCAAGGAAGATTTTGAAACTCATTTCCGCTTCAACAGGCCTTATAACTGAAGTTCCAAGATGTGCGGGAACTTGCTGATGTTTGCAGCAGGTGAGCTGATGGGGCTGCAAGTCTGGTCCAGGTCTGCCCTCCTCCTGAATCCACAGCCTTCTCTCTAACCAACACGAGGGGCTGAGAAAAGAGGCTGAAGGCCTCTGTTCTCTCAGGGAACAGTCAGTTCAAACCGGACTCTGGGGGCGCCTGGGTGGCTCAGTTAGTTAAGTGGCTGACTCTTGGTTTCGACTCAGGTGGTGATCTCATGGTTCATGAGTTTGAGCCCCACATCTAGTTACATGTGGACAGCACAGAGCCCGCTTAGAATTCTCTCTCTCTGTCTCTCTCTGCCCCTTCCCTGCTCATACTCTCTCTCTCAAAATTAATAAATAAATAAACTTAAAAAAAAAACAACCCTGGACTCTGAAGGCATCAAATGTAAATATCTTCATCACAAGAATAAAATAGAGTTTCCACTGTAAAGCAGCAATGGGTCTTATAAATAAATCATACAGCTGAAGGAGCTCTGCTTTGGGCTTTTAAGAGGCGGGTTCTGGAAGCAGGTCATTGGATAAAAGCCCCAGCTCCCTTTGTTACTGGCTGTGCAACGCTGGGCAAGTTATTTAACCTTTCTGTGCCTTGGTTTCCCCATTAAGAATATGTAGGAAATGGTACCCATGTTGTAGGATGGTTGAAAAGATTAAATGGAATAATACAGGGATGCCCGGGTGGCTCAGTGGGTTAAGCGTATGACTTCAGCTCAGGTCATGATCTCATGATTCAGGGGTTCGAGCCCTACACAGCCTCACAGTGCTGACAGTTCAGAGCCTGGAGCCCGCTTCGGATTCTGTATCTCCCTCTCTCTCTCTGCCCCTCCCCTCCTCACCTTCTCTCTCTCAAAAATAAACATTAAAAAAATTTTTTTTAATGAGGTAAACATGCATAGCACTCAGAGCAGTGCCTGACACTTGTAAGAGACCCACTTGTAAGAGACCTGCTCCATGCCCGATGTGGGGCTTGAACTCACAACCCGGAGATCATGGGTCCACATGTTCTACTGACTGAGCCAGCCAGGTGCCCCAGGTAAGAGCCCAAAATTATGTATATCAGCTCTGTGTATGCAGTCCAACCACTTTGCTTCTCAAAGGACAACAGTGAAACCCAGAAGAGGAACTGCTTTGCTCTAGGCCACACAGCAAATGAATGGTGGAACAGAGTCTCGATCCCAGGTCTCCAAAGGGAAGTTTGTGGTGCCAGCCTCAAAAGAAAGGAGAGAGGAATCAGCATCCATGGCCGACAGAGGCTCAGTTCCTCACCTTCCCGTCCTGTCTTCTCCCAGGCCAGTTGGCAAAAAGGGCTCCTACTTTAAACCAGAATTGAAATCTTACAGTTCTTCTGCACCAATACAATATTGTAAATTTATTTCTCCTTCCCCTCCACAAACATTTACTGGGGGCCTGTCTCGTGCCAGGTGCTGTCTTAGGCACACGAGATAAAAAATTAATTTGGCCCTTGTGCTGCTGTGAATATGAATTCATCCAGCATTAGGTAAGTGAACCTGCAAGGGAGGCCAGGTATCATTGCATCCCGAGAGTCCCCAGAATAAAGGCTGGGGTGCTGGCTGAAGGCAGATCTTCAGCAAATCTCCATCTGTTTCATCTGGTGTCCTCAATGCAGAAGACGAATTCTAATCACTACCAGGCCAGAGAGGCGGGCAGCCATACACTCTGAAGTCAGGGTGACGCTAGCTCTTGATTGGAGAGTTTCCTTCCACTGGCTTTGTGTTCACTTGGATCTTCCTCTGAAGGTCATTATTACCAAGGTCATTGGCAGCTCTGCATCTCTGGGAGGCCAGGGGTATTTGCTGGTTATTGGATGATATTTCTTCCAGTGTCCTAAGGGAGCCTCAGTTGTGTGAACGCCAGGAAGTCTGAAATGCCTGCATTGCTGAAATCGTTGACGTCACCTCTGCCCAGCTGCTCCCTCCACTGCAGGTGCTCTGCCCTCTTCTCCTGGGCGTTATTCCCCATCCCCCTCCCCCACTCCCTAGAAGAAGATGGAGGTGGATTTAATGAGGACATAAGTGTTTAGGCAGCATCTCCTGGAGTCACCAGAGCCACCCCTACATCATTCTCATGGGCCTGAGGTTGAAATGTCACCACAACCAGCCAGTTGGTGCAGTCAAAGCAATGGAGACCATCTTTGCCTCCTGTCTGTCCTTCAGTCACCCTGGGCTTCAGGTCCAAGAGCGATTCCCCTTCCAAACTCTCTGTCCACTTTCTCCACCACCCCTCACTACCACCCTGGTCAAAGCCACATAACCTCAAGTCTGGCCACCATGTTAGCCAACCTAGTGGCCTGTCCAACAGCCTCCAGCTGTACCCTGTGTGATCTATTTGCAATTCTACAACTAGAGTGATCATTCTAGAATTAGAATATGGTCTCCCTGCTTAAGACCCTCCCAGTCATTCATTAATTCAGTCAGTCAGTCAGTCAGTCACTTCTTCAATAACTAATGTTTGGCCTACCATGTGCCAAACAGTACTGATTATGCCATTGGGAGTACCTCAAAACATAGCCCTTGCCCTCACAGCCCTCACAGCATTTACCTTCTAGTGCATGTGTGTCAGGAAATACACAACTCAGCATGTGATAGGAAGGACGATAAAGCAGAGGAGATAGGGAATGATGGAGAGGACGGCCATTTTCTAAGGGCAATTGGGGGAAGGGCCCTCTGAGGACCATTTGAGTAGATACCTGAATAAAGCAGGGACCTGGCCAGGCAAAGATGTGAAATCTTGGAGAACATGTGAAAATACTTGCCCTACTGTATATCAGTGTGGGTACAGAGACAAAGAGAAATATAGGATAGAATAGAGAACCCAGAAACACACCCTCACCTGCAGGGAGATTAGATTTATGACAAAGGGGTGGATGATGGTCTTTTTGATGAGTGGTTTGGGGAAAATTGAATACCTATACAGAAAAAAAATTTATCTCCTTTCATTCCCCCATTCCCCTTGCAAATCTAAGTGGGTTATATATCTTAGTGTGTAACACAAAACAATAAAACTTTCAGATGATAGTATAGAAATATTTATTTTCGTGACTTAATGGTAGGAAAAAAATCAAGCTGTGCCACCTCTGCTGACCAACTGTGTGAACCTGGGGACAGACCATCACCTCTCTCTGAACCTTGGTTTCCTCCTCTATAAGATGGGGGCAATATCACCCACCTTTGGTTATTGTGAAGCTTTAAAAATGGTGTACATTGTGCTTATGACAAAGCTGATGTGGAGCTGGATAATACGACCTCCCTCCCCTCCTGTAACTCTCGCTCCACTGTTCATGGCCACACCCTCTCTACAAAGGCTTCCCTGGGGCCAGGAAGTCAGGTGGGGGGATTTCATTACCAGAACCTTCCAACCTCCACACACCGTCTTTTGTTAAAAAAAAAAAGCACACACACACACACACACACACACACCAAAGACGCTGGTTCTGATCAGAACTGATCTGTATCTTTCCAGGTGATTCCAAGGTGAGGCTTCCAGACTAAATTTGGAAAAGCACTGTCCTGGAGCTGGAGGAAGCATGAGCACTCAGGCAGAGACCCAGCTGAAGAGCCCAGGAGAAACGGGAGTTGTCCAAGGTGCGTTCTAGGCAAAGTCTAGGTAAAAAGTGCAACAATTTGAGTGCAAAATATCATAGTTTATGAAAACCAATATCCCATAGGAAACAGTATAAAGATTTGTGAGTATATGAAACTTAGCAAAAGAGAGGTTGGTCATCTTTACAAAAAGCTAGATGTTTTGAAAAACACTTATTAGCTGTACAGCCTGGAGCAAAAGACTTAGCCACTCTGTTCCTCTGTTTTCTTGTCTGTAAAATGGAAATTCTAGCATCAGTATCTATTCATCAGGTTGCCGTAAGGACGAAATTGGTTAATGCATATAAAGTGCTTTAGCACAGCTGCTGGTGCACGTCAGCTGTGATTTGCATCTTCGTCTGCGCCTTTTAACAGGGATCATGGACCCCTCTGAGAAGGATGAAAAATGTGCACATGTATACACACAATTCAGCACACAATTTCAGAGGTTCATAGAGTCCCTGAAACCCGTTCCCAGTGGTGGGGGAGGGCCATGTGGACAGAGCTTGGAAACCTCCAGCTCCAGATTCAATGAGAGAAGCTTCATGTTCACCTGTTTGACATATCTGCACATTGTATTTCTATATGTGATTTCATTTAAATAAAGCCTTTTAAAAAAATATGAAAAATACTCATCTTTCCCTTCCCTCTTTTAAAAAATTTTTAATGTTTATTTCTAAGAGACAGAGAACAGGCAAGAGAGGGGCAGAGGGAGAGGGAGACACAGAATCTGAAGCAGGCTCCAGGCTCTGAGCTGTCAGCACAGACCCTAATGCGGGGCTCAAACCCATGAACCATGAGATCATGACCTGAGCCAAAGTCAGTTGCTTAACCGACTGAGCCACCCAGGCGCCCTGCCTTCTCATTTTGTAGATGAGGCAACTGAAGGTCAGAGAGGGGAAGATATACAACCCAAAGTCACAGTAAAATTAGAGACAATCTCTGGTCTCCCAGATTAGCAGCCCTGCCCTCAGGGAGAAATATAAAAAGGAAATTGGCAGAGGCCTCAATGGGTAAAAATGGTTCCATTGGAGTGGACACAGGTTGGTGGATGAAAACAGAGGTGTGGGAGACAGGCCTGGGTGTAAATCTTGAATCAGCCACATACTCACCTTGAGTAAGTTTCTTTACCTTTCTGACCATCAATTTCCTTGTCTCTAAAATGATGTAGAAAATACTAAGGTGTATCAAAAGTCCTTTCTTGTGAAGGGGCAGTGTTGAGTGGAGAATGGAAAAGGCGACTATATATAAACAGTTTGGCATCACTTTCAAATATGTCTTAAAGCCCTCATGACCCTGCATGTCTGTGTTCCTTCTGGATAAAAGCCTTGAGTGATAAGACAGTTGCTAAACAAATCTGTGAAGTTGAAGGCAAAGGTGTGCTTGATGGGAAAAGAGCATCAAGAGCTGCTGGGGAAGAGGTGGGGGGAGAGCGAGGAGCCTCCGCAGGGGCTCTGCACCTGTTCCACGTACTTGTGCCCTGATGTCGCTCTCTGGAAGCCTCCATCTGGCTTTGACAAGATAATTCTGTTGTTTTATTTATTGCTCATAAACTGCATGCTTCTGGGAAGGAAATTTTGAAACACTCTAATAATATCAACTTCATAGTGTTGTTGGGAGGTTTGAAAAAGATAATGGATGTAATGAGATTCATTCTGTGCTTAGCATGGAGTAAACTTTTTTTTTAACATTTATTTATTTTTTGAGAGAGAGAGAGAGAGACAGAGCGTGAGCTGAGAAGGGGCAGAGAGACAGAGGGGGACACAGAATCCGAAGTAGGCTCTAGACTCTGAGCTGTCAGCACAGAGCCCGATGCAGGGCTTGAACCCACAAACTGTGAGATCATGACCTGAGCCAAAGTCCAGTGCTTAAATGACTGAGCCACCCAGGCATCCCAGCATGGGAGTAAACTTTTAATATGTGTATTAAATAGTTTTAGATTTTAGAAAGGTGAGGTTGATGTCATTTGTGAAGGCAGAAACAAAAAGTATGAGGCATGATCTGTCTCTGGTGCGGAACCGCAGCACTGAGCACAGGACCCGGCACATGGTAGAAGCTCAATAAATCTCAAGTGAATAATATAAACTGACCTGAAAGATTAACAGCAAAAGGGAGAAATGCTTTTTGGGTTAATTATAAAAATATATACTGGACTGAACAGGAGTGTAATGGAGAAGTTTTTATAAAACTCTTCAGAAGATTCCTCATTCGTGGATTTCTTGTGCACTGCTGGTGGGAATGCAAACTGGTGCAGCCACTCTGGAAAACAATATGCAGGTTCCTCGAAAAATTAAAAATAGAACTACCCTACGACCCAGCAATTGCACTCATAAGTATTTATCCAAGGAATATGGATATGCTGTCTCGAAGGGGCACATGCACCACAATGTTTATAGCAGCGCTATCAACAATAGCTGAAGTGTGGGAAGAGCCCAAATGTCCACTGACGAATGAATGGATGAAGAAAATGTAGTATGTATATACAATGGAGTATTACTCAGAAATCAAAAAGAACGCAATCTTGCCATTTGCAACTATGTGGATGGAATTAGAGGGTATTTTGCTAAGCGAAATTAGTCAGTCAGTGAAAGACAAATATCATAGGATTTCACTCATATGAGGACTTTAAGATACAAAACAGACGGACATAAGGGATGGGAAGCAAAAATAATATAAAAAGAGGGAGGGGACAAAACATAAGAGACTCTTAAATATGGAGAACAGAGGGTTACTGTAGGGGTGTGGCAGGGGGGTGGGCTAAATGGGGAAGGGGCATTAAGGAATCTACTCCTGAAATCATTGTTGCACCATGTGCTAACTAACTTGGATGTAAATTAAAAAAAAGAAATTAAATTAAAAAAAAGGAAAGTACAATAGAAGTAAAAAAAAAAAAGAAAAGAAAAGAAAAGAAAATTCCTCAGGTATGCCATTCCTGTATATTTAGTGATCGCTTTTTCTGTTCCAGGTACTTTTCCCAATGGGGGGACAGAGCAATGAACAAAGGAGATGAGGTCCCTGTTCTCATGGAGTTCACATTCTTGGGGAGGGGGTACATATAATAAATGAATGAACATATGATATAATAACAAGTGCCCTGAAGAAACATAAAACAAGAGTAAAAAACCAGGGAGTAACGGAGATGCTGTGATAAACAGGGAAAGCCTTCCCTAAAAAAATGACATTTGAGCAGACACATGAGTGAAGCCATGTGAATATCTGAGGGAAGAGACTGCCACACTTGGAAACAGTTGAAAAGAGAGCAAATGCATTTCATCCAGTACCTAGGCCTCATTTTCAATCGACTGAAACAAAATAAAGACTCTTTGTAGTGCCTCGGCTGAAAGTTGAACAGAAACATACTCAACATGAAAGGCAAACCTTTAGTTAATCTGTTTTTGTTGTTATTGAAATCTTAAGTACCTCCTTTATCGCAGATGGCTTGAATCCTGCAGGGATAGAGATACTTTCAAAACACAGTTCCAAATGAAAAACAAAAAACCCCAGCAATGATAATGGCCTCACAAGAAATAACTCGAAATTGTGGGCGCGCTGCTTGATGAGATTAAACAGTTGGAGGCAAATGATGCAAGCCCCAAAGAGAAAATATTCCTATGAATCATTACACAAATCCCATGTTGTAGCGCAAGAGACACAGCGATTTTATGCTTGGGGAATAGTCATTCATTCATTCAAGAAACATCGTGGAGCACTCAATTATTCGTAAAACTGGGTGTTTTGTGGCTTGCAAGATGAATTGAGCCCAGGTCTACACTTAAGGAGCTTTAATCTTGTTCCACGTGGGCACATATTTATTATTTATTTTTATTTATTATTATTTTATTCTTCAATTTAATTTTTTTCTATGCCTCTTCTATTTCCCCTTCCCCACAGGCACTGTTCTCAGGTTCTCTGTCCATTTTATTCACACTTATAAATGCATTTACATCTTAGATACATACATATCTATTTATATAATACAGCATATGATATTGTTATGTGTCCATATTTCATGTACATCATAAGTGATATGTTGCTATTTATCTCATTCTGCTGCTTTGAGATCTGTTCATGCCGATTAACGTAGATCTAGCTTTCTTTTGACTGTTGCATTATATTCCATCATTTACACATATTATATTTCATTAGTAATTCCTTATTGAAGAACATGGAAGCTATTTCCAACTCTGTTATTATAAACGAATGATGCTGCAATAAACATCCTTGAACATATTCCTTTGTGTGCTTACGCAAGAATTTCTCCGGGGTTTATACACAATCCAGGATTTCCAGTATAAGGTGATGTGCATTTTGTCCATATCACTAAATACTTCCAAATTGCCCTTCAAAATGACTGCACCAATTTTCCCTCTAGTAGTGCCTACAAGTTACATTTTCCCTACATCCTTGACAGTTTGATAGTATCACCTATTTTATCTTTGAATGCAAAGCAGTGTCTCTCACTTTATTTTGCATTTCTATGATTATTAATAAGGTTAAACATCTCTTTATCTGTTTATTCGCCACTTAGATTTCTGAGTTCCTTTTCTGTAAATTGTTTGCTTTTCTTTCCATGTGTTTATATAGAATTCTCTTCTTTTTTTTTTTTTTTCAGATTTGCTGGTTTCAGACACTGACAGTCATATATATTGAATATATATTCAGCCAGTTTTTTAGTTGTCAGTTAACTCTGTGGGGTTTTTTCATTTTTGTTTTGTTTTATATAGGTACTAGCTATCCTCAATAATTTGTCTCCTTTTCTTTGTTAATTAAAACAGACAAATTCAGGGTGCCTGAGTGGCTCAGTTGGTTAAGTGTCTGACTTTGGCTCAGGTTGTGATCTCACAGTTTATGAGTTCAAGCCCTGCATCAGGCTCTGTGCTGACAGCTCAGAGCCTGGAGCCTGCTTCAGATTCTGTGTCTCCCTCTCTCTCTGCCCCTCCCCTGATTGTGCTCTGTCTCTCTCAAAAATAAACATTAAAAAACAATAATAACAAACTCTACTTTTTAACTGGATACAAGGCTTAAACACGACATTGGGTATGACCGTGTGACTAATTTCTGGCCAATAGGATCTAAGAAAAGGTATTATGGGAAATTTGCAGGAGATGGTCTTACAAAGAAACCGCTCCCTTGTTTCCTCTTTTCTCTTCACTGGTTGGCATATTTGGGGAGCCATGTGCTAAGGACAGGGAAACTACAATAGAAGAACTTGGTCCCTGATGCCAGGCATGGACCACTTATTTCTAGACTGCTTACTTCTCTCAGAGCTGAACCTTAAATCTAAATGATATGAGCAAAATCCTTTCCTTTTGAAATAGTGTAATCCTTTCGTTTTTCTCTTTAAAGAATTCTTACCAATTCCAAAGTCACAATGACATTTGCCTACTTTTTTCTTCTAATGATGTCTATAGCTTTGCCTTTTCACATTAGGTCTTTAATCCATAATCCATCTGGAAATATTTCGACTTTTGTTTTGGTTGTTTTTTTTTAAAAATAGTGTATGATAGGAGGCTATGTTAATTTTCTCTACATTGTGAATCAATTCTCCCACTACCACGTATTAAATAATTCATTCTTTCCTCACTGGGTTGTGATGCCATGTCTATCAAATACAGTTGCCAGTACTACATTAGAGGTGGTATTCGGAAGTATACTTCTCTGGTTTCCATGTTAGCTAGAAATCTACATTTGTTTTTGCTAAGTACGTTGTGTGTTGTAAGTTTTTCATAGAGAATTTTTATGAGGTTAAGAAAGCTCCTTTAATCACAAATAGATCTTTTTCTTGTATCTATTGAAATAGTGAATTTTCTTCTTTAATCTGAAACACCTTGATAGATTTACCTGATGTTAAATCATCCTTACATTTCTAAACTAAATCTCACTTGGGTTTTTTTGGATTAGGAATTTTGCACCTATAATTATAAGTAAAACAAGCTTAAAATGATCTTCCCTCATACTGTCCCTATCTGCTATAATATCAAGGTTTAACTAGATTCATAAATTGGTTGGGTGACATTCCCCTCCCCTCCCCATGCTGCTTCTCCGTGAAAAGTTGAATAATATAGGAACTAGCTGTTCTCTAAGAGTTTGGTAGAATTTATCTACAAAATGATTCTGGTCTGGTGATTTTTCTTTCTTGGAGGGGAGATGAGGGGAGGGAGGGGAGGTATGGCAGAGTCAGGAAGGGTGGCAAAGGGGGAGCGGTAGTGCTTATTAATCACGTTTATCAAGGGTGCCTAGCACTTAATAATAGTTATTTATTGAGTGAATAGGTGAATGGATATTTTATACAAATATATACTGTATTTTTGTAGTTGTGCCATTTTGGGCATTTCATATTTTTCCAAGTCCTTATGCATTTTGCTTAAGCTTTCCAAATTTTTTGGCATCAAGTTTTTCATATCAAAATCAGACATGTTGACGGCCTCACCAGCAGTCATCTCCCTCTACCCCCTATTTTCTCCACTTGGTGACATATTTCAAGAGAGTGTTGCCTCCTGCAGCCTCGGAGAGCCATTTGGACAGTGACCCAGATCTGGCTGATGCCAAACACAGTAGTTTCTTGCTCCTTGTCAGCGATTAGCTCAGATGTGAGTATATGATGCAGTGAGGCAGAAGAGTACAGTTCACCCTTGATCAACAAACACGGGGCTGAACCACACGGGTCCACTTACCCAAGGATTTTTTGCAATACAGTACTGTAAATGTATTTTCTCTTCCTTAGGATTTTCCTAATGATATTTTCTTTTCTGTAGCTTACTTTATTGTATAATTCATATAACATACAAAATATGTGTTAATTGGCTTCCCATCAATAGCAGGCTATTAGTAGTTACCTTTTGGGGGAGTCAAAGTTATACACAGATTTCTGGCTGTGCAGGGCTGGCTGGCATCCCTAACATCCACCTTGTTCAAGGGTCAACCGGATGTGGTAGAGGATGAGGGATTTGGGGGATTTTTTTTCTCTGAAAAATGGGAAGCCTGGATTTGATGAGCTGTCTGGTGTCTAGGAGAGAGCTGGTTGTGGATGAGTCTGCTGCTCTGAAGTTGGAAAAGCAGAAGGATGAAAAGAAACTTGATTTTGATGTCTTGATGAAGGTACTGTTAACTAGTCCCTGAATATCCTACCTGTGTGCTCTTGTTCTATAAGATAACACATTTCTTATTCTTCAAATCAGGTTAGATTAGTTTCTTTTTTATTATTTGCAGCCCAAAGCATCCTAATACAGCAAAATTCTTTAACAGTTTTCATGTGTTTTTTTAGTTTTATTTTAATAGCATTAAAAGTAAATGAAATTTCTATTTCTGCTGTAGCTACGTTTAATGTATTTACTTTAATTATGCATTTTGTTTATTTGTTCTGTCTTTGCCAAGAGTTTGTCTTAGTTTTGAGGATTTTTTTTTCTTTAAGCAACTTTGGGCTCTGTTAATTGTCTCCCCCCTGCCCATTTCATTGATATTTGCCCTTATATACAATTCCCTTTCTTCTTTGGGAAGATTTGCTCTGTTTGGTTTTTGGTTTGTGGGGTTTTTTGTTTTTTTTTTTTAGCTTCCTTAAGATTTATATAATTTTATTCGCACTTTCTTTTTTTTCTAAGAAATGCATTCAAAGCTATAATTTTCTCTATAGGAAATGCTGTAGTAACATCTCACTGACTCTTATATGTTTTTGTCTTAACATTAGGTATTTCTTAATGTCTCTTATTATATTATCTTTACCCCATGCATTATCTAGAAGTATGATTTGCAATTTTCAGACATGCAGAATTTTTTCAGCTCTCCTGTTTGTTACTGATTTCTGCTTCTATTGGATTTGATTTAGACAACTGACCAGAATGGTTGATTCTTGAGAAGTTATTAACAATTCCTTTGTAGCTTAGTATGTGATCCATGTCCACATGTTTCATGCGATTTTGAGAGTAATTTGTATTCTGGGTTTGAGGATGAATTCATCTATATTAGCTTAACTCATTCATTGTTCAAATATTCTATATCCTTCCTTTTTTTCTGCTTTATCAATTTCTGAGAGGGGTGTGCTAATGTCTCCAACAACTGCTATAAATTCAGCTACTTGGCCTTGTAAGTCTAGCAGTAGTTTAATGTATTTGTAAATTGTATTGTTAGTTGCTTATATGTTTGTAATTGTTACGTCTTCTCAGAATAAAGTTCTTTTTACTGATATATGTAGTCTTTTTTTGGTCTGTATGGATGCTTTGGTGTCCTATTTCTTCTGCTTTCTATTTCCATGCTTATATCTGGTCTGTATTTTTCATCTTCTTGTCTTGAATTTGTTGAGTAAATAATATGTTTACATAATCCAAACTCAGAACAGTATTTAATGGTATACAGTGAAAAGTTCTGCTCCTACCCAGTTTCCACCCACCCTGTGCCAGCCTCCATGTATTGACCTCTACGCACTAGATTCCCTCTACTTTATGTTGCTCTGTGATACTGGAAAAAGACCCCATAAACATTTCACCTTTGGCAGATGGCATGATACTAGGCCTTATCAGCAGAGGGTGCAGAGGGAAACTACAAGAGGAAGAGGCTTGTCTTCTAGTTCTGGTGCTTTCCTTTCTGGCTTCTATCATGTGGCCGCTTCCTTATTAGCAGGCACTTCTCTGTCAAAGGTAGGCAGGAAACCCAGTGGCAAGCACACGCCAGCATCCCATGGGCTACAGCTACACCCTCCACCCAGTGAGGTGCAAATCTCAATTTTGGGGGGTGAGGGGCTCTTCCAAGTTTGTTCCTCCGTGAGTACATTCCTTAGCCTTAAAGCTGGCAGCTACTCCCCACACCTCCGCTCATGCGGTGGCCACCAGTCCAGTGTGGCTACTTAGATTTCAACATAAATTAATGAGGGGCACCTGGGTGGCTCAGTTGGTTAAGGGTCTAACTTTGGCTCAGGTCATGATCTCGTAGTTCGTGGGTTCGAGCCCCATGTCTGGCTCTGTGCTGACAGCTCAGAGCCTGGATCCTGCTTTTGTATTCTGTATCTCCCTTTCTCTCTGCCCCTCCCCTGTTCACGCTCTCTCCCTCTCTCAAAAATAAATGAACATTAAAAATTTTTTTGACAATTAAAATAAAGTCAAATTAAAAATCCCATTCCTCAGTCACAGTAGCTACATTTCAGGTGTTTAATAGCCACATTTGGCTAATGACCACTGCACTGGGCACTGCAGACAGAACATGCCCAGTAGGGCAGAACATTCTGTTGGACTCACTGCTTCAGAAGTCTCTCTATTCCGTTTAGGACTTAATCCCCTTTATCAGCTAATAACTGTTTACATCATACCAGTTAATATTATATGAGTTATATTACTAGCTAATAATTCTTTATATTAAAGTTTCTCCGTTCAGATTTCCCTGGTTTCTGTCCCCCCACTGGCCCCTGATACACACTCCATTTTTCATTATGTATCTTTTCAATGTTTGTATGCAAATATAAGCAAATACAAATATATATTTAAAAAATTTTTAATGTTTATTTATTTTTAAGAAAGACACAGAGTACAAGCAGGGGAGGGACGGGGGGGGGGGACGGACACAGAATCGGAAACAGGCTCCAGGCTCTGAGCCGTCAGCACAGAGACTGATGCGGGGCTCGAACCCACAAACTGTGAGATCGTGACCTGAACCAAAGTCGGACACTTAAGCGACTGAGCCACCCAGGCGCCGCAAATATATATTCTTATGTACACACACACACACACACACACACACACTCATTTACAGAAAAATAACAAACCATACATGCAATGCAGTGATCTGACAAACTACTGCAGTGGACCAAATCTGGCCACACCTGTTTGGTTATTTACTGTCTGAATACTTTCCTGCTACAATGACAGGTCAGCAAGTTGAGCAGATGCAACAGAGATTGCATGGCTCAAAAAGCTGAAAATACTTAGTGTTTGGCCCTTTACAAAAAAAGGCTTGTTGATCCCTGTTCTATATCTTGCTTTTTCATTTTAGGAATATATTTGGAGTTCTGTCTCTATAAGAATGCTAGAGCTCCTGCACTTTTTTTTAAAGCTGCATAGTATTCCATTGGATCAATGCGTCACAATATACTTCAGCAGTTTTTTTGGTTTGAATTCCATTTTCTTTCTATTTCATGAACTATTTCAATAAATAACCTTATATATGTGTCATTCTGTACACATGCAGGTACATATATAAAACGAATACCCAGAAGTGAAATTACTGGGCCAAAGGGAAAATGCATTTTATTTTATTTAAAAAATTTTTTTAATGTTTATTTTTGAGAGAAAGAGAGACACAGAGTATGAGCGGGGAAGGGTCAGACAGAGAGGGAGACACAGAATCCGAAGCAGTCTCCATGCTCTGAGCTGTCAGCACAGAGACTGATGCAGGGCTCGAACCCACGAACTGCGAGATCATGACCTGAGCTGAAGGCGGCCGCTTAACTGACAGAGCCATCTAGGTGTCCTAGAAACTGCACTTTAAAATTATTAATCTTCATAGGAACTGTACTAATTTACATTCCAACCTTCTCTGTTTACATCACATTGTCATATTTCCAGAATTTTTTCCAATTTTATGTGTTAAAAAAGATATTCCTATGTAGTTTTAATCTGTACTGCTCATATTATGAATGGGTTGAGCATCTTTTTGTGTATTTATGGGCTGTCTTCATGTTTTCCTGTGTGTGTGTTTGTGATACGTCTTTTCATGTCTGTGCCCATTTTTCTAAGATTTTGGAGAGAGTTTTGTTCTTGTTCTTATGAATTTCAGAAGCTCTTCATGTATTAGGGAAATTAATCCTTAGTAATATAAGTTGCAAATATATTTTCCCAGGATGTCATTTTTTTTTAAGTTTATTTATTTATTTTTAAAGAAAAAGAGAGAGGGAGAACACGAGCAAGGGAGGGGCAGAGAGGATCTGAAGTGGGCTCCGTGCTGGCAGCAGTATGCCCAACGTGGGGCTCAAACTTAGAAACCATGAGATCATGACCTGAGCCAAAATCAGACATTTAATCAATGAGCCACCCAGGTGCCCCTCCCAGGATGTCATTTATATTGACTTCATTCATGATTTTTTTTTTAATGTGGTTAAGTTGACCAGTCTTTTCTTATTTGGTTTTTGGATTTTGAGTCAATTAGAAAGAATTTTACCACGTCAAAGTTTTAAAGAAATTTGCCCACTTTTTCCTAGTACTTTAATGTGTACAATTTTTTAGCTTCAAATCTTTGATCTATTTCTAGTTACCCTAGCATAAGATGTGAGATATAGATAAAACATCTTTTTCAAATGACTACCCAATTATCCCCAAACCATTAATTATAAAATTTACCTTTTCTCTTACACTTTTAGCATATGCTAAATTCCTGTATGTAATTTTGGTCTATTCCTGGACTTTTTGTTTTGTTCTATTGGTTTTGTTTGTCTATTTGTGTGCTGAGTGCCCACTATTTTAATTGCCAATGCTTTAGAATGCAGTTTAATATCTGGTAGGGCTGGTTCTCTATATTCTTTGTTGTCTATTTTTCCATTTAAATGTTATAATCAGCTTCTTGGCAGGAAAAAAGAAACAACAAAAGCCCTGTTGGTGTGTCTTGCTGAGAATCAACATTTTTACGATGTTTAGTATTTTTTTTAACTATTTTTTTAAATTTTTAAAAATGTTTTACTTATTTCTGAGAAAGACAGAGAGAGACAGCTTGAGCAGGGGAGGGTCAGAGAGAGAGGGAGACACAGAATCTGAAGCAGGCTCCAGGCTCAGAGCTGTCAGCACAGAGCCCAACGTGGAGCTCGAACCCACAAACCATGAGATCATGACCTGAGCCGAAGTTGGACGCTCAACCGACTGAGCCACCCAGGCACCCCCGATGTTTAGTCTTTTTGCTATTTAAGAAATGGTATGTCTTTCTGCTCAAGTTTTCTGTTGTATTCTTCACTAATATTTCAAGTTTATACATTTGGTATTTTTATCTTTTGTTGTTATTGTAAATACACTCCTCTCTTCCATTACCTCTTCTAACTGGGTTCTGTGTAAAGTTTACACATCAATGCATCGGTCATGTTTCTCCAGAGACAAAGAACCCATAGCATAGAGATCAAGATCGAGATAGGGATGGGAATATATAAGAGGAGATGTATTTTGTGAATTGGCTCCCACAATTACAGAGGCTGAGATATGTCATGATGCACCATCTACAAGGTGAGGAGCCAGGGGGGCTAGTGGTGCAATTCAGTCCAAGGCCAAAGGCCTGAGAATTGAAGCCAATGGTGGAATTCCTAGTCCAAGGCAGAGGGCCTTTGTCTTCTAGTTGGTTTCTGAATGTTTGTTTAACACATTACCACCTTACTTACTTTACCACCTTCTCCTCCCTCTACCTGCCCCCATCCCCTCTAGCTTTCCCTCCCTTCTCTCATTCTTTTTCTTAGAATAGATCATTCAGGCAATTCTTTAGGGGTTCCCAGGTATATAATTCTATTATCTCTCTTTTCTCTTATCCAATTGTGTTGAGTAATACATCTAAAGTAATGTTAAAAAAAAAAATAATGATGATGTGGCCATCCTTGTTGTTCCTAACTTTTAGAGGAATGCCCTAGGGTTTTCCCCCTTTAAATAGATGCACTGTGCTAATAGTTTTCCTCCTAAAAGGAAAAATTGATAAATTGGATTTCATCAAAATCCAAAGCTTCTGCTCCTTCAATGGCACCATCAAAAAATGAAAAGGGAAGCCAGGACTGAAATATTCATAATACCTATATCTGATAAAGGGCTTATATCCTTGTATCCAAAATATAGAAAGAGTTTCTATAACCAATAATCATAAAAACAACAACATGCAAAAAGAAATGAAAATGAAAGCCAAAAGCAGATACTGACCTCACAGCCATCACAATGACTACATTTAAAATAACTGGCGATACCAAAGTTGATGATTAAGTGGATTAATTGGAACTCTCAGCACTGATGCTGGGAACACAGATGTTATAGCCACTTTGAGGAACTCTTTGGTTCCTTCTTATAAAGGTAAATAAACAGCTACTATATAGTCTAGCCATCCCGTTCCTAGGTGTTTGCCTAGGACAAACAAAACCACATACCTACATAGAGACTTGCACACAAATATTCAAGGCAGCATTATCCATAATACCCTAAAGCTGGAAACAACCAAGTTAACAGGGGAATGAATATACAAATGGTGGTCTGTCAAAACCAAAGGGCACGGCAATTAAAAAGAATAAAGTATTGATAAACTTAGCAATACTGGTGAAGCTCAACTAAGTTATGCCAAGTGAAAGAAGTGAGGCACAAGATACTACATACGATGTAATCTGAATATATGAAATTCTAGAACAGACAAGAGTCATCTATACTGACAGCAAGTTGGGTCAGTGGTTGCTGGAGGGCTATGGAAGGGCAGTTCAACAGGGAAGGGGCACAAGGGAACAGTGCACTTTTTCAGGTGATGGAAGTATCTCAGGAGTCTGGTTTCTAGTCTGGCGTGAAAGAAACTTGGAAGTGGCCACTTTGTCCTGACAAGTAAAAAGTGGAATAAATTGAAAAATCAACAACTCTTTTTAGGTTCATCAGAGAAGTGAGGTCACAGGGCAAACTGCTGCCCCTCAACTTTATTTTGTTTTTAATGTTTTATTTATTTCTAGGAGAGAGAGAGAGACAGCGTGAGCAGGGGAGGGTCAGAGAGAGAGGGAGTCAGAGACTGAAACAGGCTCCAGGCTCTGAGCTGGCAGTCAGCACAGAGCCCGACGCAGGGCTCAAACCCACGAACCACGAGATCATGACCTAAGCGAAAGTTGGATGTTTAACTGACTAAGCCATCCAGGCGCCCCCCCCCCTTTTTTTTTTGCCCCTCAACTTTAGAGATAGACAGGTAGACACAGGGAATCACAACTTACCCGAGCAGAAACCCATGAGCAGAAACCTTGGTGGGAATCAGTGTAGGGACAGGGAAACCGGAATTGTGGTTGATAAAAAGCCGGAGGCTCAGTGTGGACCAGGTCTAAGAGTTAAAAACTCCAGAAGGACCAGTCATGAGGGAGGTTAGTCTTGTTAGCTTTTGTTAGTTTTACTTCCTGGAGCTCTACTATGAATATGAGAGAAAAATCCCTTTTCGCTTTTGTCAGGGGGAAAGGAAAAGGACCAATTTTGACATATACCAGAGCATTCTATTCTTCTTAAGAATAAGGTCTGGCCTCATTAGGAAGCCACTGAACCAGAGTCTTCTCTGTTGAGGTTGTATCCAAGCCTACCTGACCTGAGGGAAGGGAAATACCCAATTCCAACCCACTGTAGATATCCCATACTACTAATATCTAAGGGATCAAACTGATTCCTGAGTTTATATGGAAAGGTAAAAGACCCAGATTAGCCAACTCAGTATTGAAAGAGGCACATGAAGTTGGAGGACTGACACTACTCAACTTTAAGACTTTCTATAAAACTGTAGTAATCAAGACTGTGGTACTAGCAAAAGAACAAATTGATAGCACAGAATAGCCCGGGGGGAGGGGAACCTATATGGAATTAACTCATATTTGAAAAATGTAGCAAAGGGGCCCCTGGGTGGCTTAGTCGGTTAAGTGTCCGACTTTCACTTAGGTCATGATCTCGCGGTTCGTGGTTTCGAGCCCCGCGTCGGGCTCTGTGCTGACAGCTAGCTCAGAGCCTGGAGCCTGTTTCGGTCTGTGACTCCCTCTCTCTCTGACCCTCCCCTGCTCACACTGTCTCTCTCTCTCTCCTAGAAATAAATAAAAACATTAAAAAAAAATAAAAAAAAAAAGCAAAGGCAATACAATGGAACAAAGATAGCTTCAACAAATGGTGCTGGAACAATAGAACATCCTCGTGCAAAAAAAGGAAGTTAGACACAGACCTCACTCTTTATAAAATGAACTTAAAGTGGATCACAGATCTAAATGTAAAATGCAGAACTATAAAACTCTGAGAAGATAACAGAGGAGAAAATCTAGATGATCTTGGATATGGTGATGACTTTTTAGATACAACACCAAAGGCATGATTTGTGAAAGAAAGGATCAATGAGCTGGGCTCATTAAAATTAAACTTTCTGCTTTGCAAAGACACTATCAAGAGAATAAGAAGATAAGACACACACACTGGGAGAAAAGATTTGCAAAAGATATACCTGCAGAAGGACTATTATCCTTGTGTGCGAAACACACAAAGAACTCTTAAAATTTAACAATAAGAACACAAATAAGAAATGGTTCAAAGGCCTTCACAGATACCTCATCAAAGAAGATCTACAGATGACAAATAATCATATGAGAAGATGCTCCACGTCATATGTCATCAGAGAAACACAAATGAAAGCAACAATGAGATATCACTATACACCTACGAAAATGACCCAAATCCAGAAAAATGACAACACCAAATGCTAATGAGGATGTGGAGCAACAGGAATTCTCAATCATTGCTGGTGGGAAAGCAACATGGTATAGCCACTCTGGAAGACAGTGTGGTGATTTCTTACAAAAGTACACATACTCTTACTGTACAATCCAACAACTGGTCTCCTTGGTATTTACTCAAATTAAAAACTTATGTTCATGCAAGTCTGTACACAGATGTTTATAGCAGCTCTATTCATAATTGCCAAAACTTGGAAGCAACAAAGATCTCCTTCAATAGGTGAATGGATAAATATACTATGGTCCACATTGACGATGGAATATTATTCAGTGCTAAAAAGAAACGAGCTATCAAGCCATGAAAAGACATGGTGAAAACTTCAATTTGGCATATTGCCAAGTGAAAGAAGCCAATCTGAAAAGGTCATAGACTGTATGATTCCCATTATATGACATCCTGAAAAAGACAAAACTATGGAGACAATCAAAAAGTTAATGGTTGCCAGTGGTTGGAGGGAGGGAGGATGAAAATGTGGAGCACGGGGGATCTTTAGAGCAGTGAAACACTCCTGTGTGGTACTCTAATGGTGGGTACAGCCCTGCTACATTTGGCCAAACCCATAGAATCCACAACACCAAGAGTAAACCCTCATGTAAATGGTGGACTTTGGGTGGTAATGATGTGTCAGTGTCCGTTCATCAACTGTAACAAACGTATCACTCTGGTGGGGATGCTGGTGGTGGAGGAGGCTAGGCATATGTATAGGTAGGGGGAATATTGGAAATCTATGTACTTGCCTCTCAATTTTGCTGTGAATCTAAAACTGCTCTAAAAAATAAAAATGTTCTATATTTTGATATAGTAGTGGTTACACAGGTGTATATATTTGTTGAGACTCCACTTTAACTGAGTACATTTTCTTATATAAATTATTTTTAATAAAGTTGACATGAAAAACTATGCTGGCTTGCATGTGCAGAGCAAAATAAAGGATATCAAAAGGAGGCTGGAGTATGAGAACATTACAATAGGTGAGAGGTAAAGGCCGATTGGACTTTGGCCATGGAAGTGGAGAGTATATATTTAGAAGTAAAATCAATAAGACTAGGTGACTGTTTGAGGGTGAGCAACAGAAGTGTCAGGACAGTGTCCATGTGTCTGACCCAAGGAATTGGGCAGAGAATGGTGGGTGGGTTGTCCTCTCTGAGCTAAGGAGCTGAGGAGGAGAAGCATATTTGGCTGGAAAGTCATAGCTTCTGTGGATGGCCCATCTCCATGGAGATGTCAATTTCATTTCATCATTCTGAATGTAAGAATTCCTTTTGTTTTGGGGGAAACCAAGGCAAGGGATTCATTCACAGTGTAAGATATTGGCAGGGCCAGAGCCACAGGAGGGCCCCGGATTCCAACGGCTGGGCAGCCCCTTTGCAGGAAGACCATCTCCCTCCTCCGCGTCTTTTGTCATGTCAGATGGATGAGCAGACAGCTGACCTTTCTGAGTCATTCAGCAAATTCCAACAGCTTTCTCATCTGAGACTCGCTGGTCTCCACTAGGCAAGATCTGAAGATCAAGCTTCATTTGGATTTGAGAAAAGGGGAGTGAAATTTGAACACTTAAAAAGCCAGAGAACAAAGAAAGCCAAGGCCCAGATACCTACCCTAACAAATAAAAAGCGTATGTCGAGCATCTAGCAAATTTCACTTCTACAAATACCGCCACCGCCTTAGGGAACAGCAGAGACATTTGACCGGGCAGCAGCTGTGCAGAGGGTGCTATTTAAAGACTCAGCTTTTGCAGTCCAAGGACTCTGGGTTTAGGATTTGATTAGGAGGCGGAGAGAAGACCGCAAAGACTGAGGAAAGAACCAGATTTGGGGAAAAACATCATCGGGTGGTTGGTTGCTGCTGTGAACCCTGAGTACATTAAATGAGTTCATTTTAATAAAATTACGTCTCTCCATCTCTCTCTGAGAAAATTAAATGTGTTAATTCATGGGGAGTGGTTGGGATGGTGTCCAGTACATAGTGCCTACTGGAAGGAAGCTCATCATTATCATTATTATCCCTCCATCTGCCCACCTACATGTGTATGCCCAGGGATAGAGAAATGCGCAGCTCTAATGATATGTTATTGTTAAGTGCTAGGATTTATAGTGATTCTGTTTTTAAATCTCTTCTTCATTTTTCCCCTGTAATCCTTGAATTCTTTACAACAGACACATATATTTTGTAAAACTCTCAAGTCATTCGGAGGGGGAAAATGTTCCTAGATTTACACCCCAACTCCACTGCTTAGGAGCTGTGTCACCTTCACTGAATCTGTTTTTATTTACTTGTTTGTTTGTTTGTTTTAGAGAGAAAGAGAGCATGAGCGGGGGAGAGATGAAGAGGGGCAGAGGGAGAGACAATTTTTTTTTTAAATGTTTATTTATTTCTAGGAGACAGAGAGAGAGACAGCGTGAGCAGGGGAGGGTCAGAGAGAGAGGGAGTCACAGACTGAAACAGGCTCCAGGCTCTGAGCTGGCAGTCAGCACAGAGCCCGACACGGGGCTCGAACTCACGAACCGCGAGATCATGACCTAAGCGAAAGTCGGACGCTTAACCGACTAAGCCACCCAGGCGCCCCAGGGAGAGACAATCTTAAGCAGGTTCCACTCTCAGTGCACAGCCCGACACAAGGCACCTTCCTACCACCCTGAGATCATGAGCTGAGCTGAAATTAAGAGTCAGACGCTCAACCAACTCAGCCACCCGGGCGCCCCTGATTCTGTTTTCTCTTGAATACTACTACTAATAAAAAAAGGTAATTATGTCACTTACCTCTTCCAGGGGTTAGGAGACTTGAATGAGATAATCTAGATAGAGCTTGGCATGGTACTTGGCAGAGAATAGAGTGAGGTAAATGCTGATTCTGCTATTAGCAACAGAAGTGGTGGAGGCTATGCTATTTCTTATGGCAGTGACCATGTTCTATTGACCTCAATGTCCTTGATATGTGGTAGTCTTCCAGAAACAGCTGGTAGTTTAGCTGGAGCTACCTCAGGCAGAACCTGGGAACATTCTCTGTCAAGGTAGAAGAAAGGGTAAAAGTTCTCAAGTTCCTTCCTCCTTTAGGTTCAAGGATTGGTCCTTCTGGCAATTGGGAAGCACAAGTTATTTCTCCAAAATCCTTGAGGCTCTCTGGAGAGATGAGGTCCTTAGAGGTTCCCGTCATTGTTTCCTCATTCTCCCATATGATGGCTAGCTGGAAGTCAGGGGCATTGTTCCCATGACTCTGTGCTCTCCTTCATGAACTATAGGCAAGAAATTCTCCTGAAAATTTCTAACAATGCAAAACCTCAAGTGAACAGTTATGGAGAAACTGCAGCCATTTATCCATGACTGTGTGTGAGTGTGTGCTGGGGGATGGCATTCTTTGATATATCTAAAACAATCCTTCAGAGGCAAAAGAATCCTTCCCATATTTTATACACACTCTACAATAAACATGCATGCCTTTCACTTTTTAAGAAAATGTCCATTTATTTATTTTGAGAGAAAGAGAGAGAGTGGGGGAGGGGCATAGAGAGCAAGGGAGAGAGAGAATCTCAAGCAGGCTCCATATTCAGTGCAGAGCCCATTTCAGCGCTTGATCTCATTAGCCATGAGACCATAGATGAGATCAAGAGTTGGACACTAAACCAACTTAGCCACCCAGGTTCCCCAACATGTATTCCTTTTAAAATAAGAAATACAAAATTAAGGAATCTTATTCTTCATAACTGTGGTCCCAGGAATTCATGTACATGGCAGCCACACTTCTCATGTTTTCTCCCAGTCTCCGTAGGATGCAGAGTGTTGTTAGTAGAACAGTGAGGAAAGTGTGGCTGCAGACTTATTCCTATTGTTTGAGATGTTTGAATCTTAAGCCATTCACATTTACAAACAGTACATGTCAATAATAGTTTTTTTATTATTAAAAAATCCATTTTTGGGTGCCCAAGTGGCTCGTTCGGTTGAGCATCCAGCTCAGGTCATGATCTTGCGGTTTTTAGGTTCGAGGCCCTTAATGTGCTCTGTGCTGACAGCTCAGAGCCTGGCACCTGCTTCGGATTCTGGGTCTCTCTCTCCATCCCTCCTCTGCTCCCACTGTCTCTCTCTAAAATAAATAAAACATTTAAAAAATCCATTAATTTGGGACATATATTTTGAGCACCTACTACATGCCAAGTACCATTCTAGGTATTTGTGGTTTGTTTGCTACATGTGGCAACCCTGTATGTGGGGGGCTCCCATTAAGAGAGAATGTGGAGATGGTGGAAATGAGTGATTTGGGGGCACAAAGGCTGTGGTGTGGCTCTAGTGACTACTAGAGTGACTGGATGTCAGCTATAGTAAGTCTGACCCTGTATGTGACAGTGACATGTGAGTATCATAGTGAAAGTGACTAATTGGGCAATAACAAGGACAGCTGTGTACCCAGTAGGGGCCTGCTAAATATTGGCTTGACTATGAGGCAGTGAAAGTAGCTGAGTGACAATGACAGTGAAAACCGAAAGGGTGACAGCTGGGCACAGAGTCCAATTGCTATACTGTCCAGAACTGTTTGAAGTTTGTGGTCCTTGACAGTGGTCGCCTGTGGTCGGACAGTGACAGTAAACAATAATGAACCCAATGACAGCAACAATGCAAGTGACAGTTCTGCCCAGCAGATTGAATTTGTGATTAAAAACGGTGATGGAGTGGGAGTCAGCCTGACAATGACAGCTCTCAGAACGACCGAATATTGACATTGTGGATGTAACAGCTGTAACCGCAGAGGGAACTCGGCATTGTACTGAGACTGCTGGATTTGGGTGGCATGACTGGCAGTGACAGAAAAATTGGCTGCGCGTCTGTGACAGAGTGACAGTGTGAGGTTCAGTGGGCCAGCACTGATGTGACTTAATTTGTCTGATACTGTCTGGATCTGACTTACTCTGTTTGGCTGTATGAAGGTGGCAACAGGAGCTCCAACGTGGACTGCTCACTGTGCAACAAAGCGTGTGAAAAGAGAAACTGAGCAAAAGAAAAGCTATGATCGCCCCTCCCCCCCACCGCCATACCACATCCTGAGTGGGAGGAGGGAAAGGCGGGATCAAAACGCCTTCAACACACCTCGGTCGGCTGATACGACCTATCAAGTCCGAGCAGTGCCAAGACTCTCCGCCTATGAGGATGCGTCTGGGGACGCGGCTCAGGTCACGTCTCTGCGTTGCACGTGAACGTGTTTTGGAAAAATGTAGAGAAACCTTTTGTGTCTACTTCTGGGCCATTCTTGAAATAAGATCCTCACTCTAGTACTGCCCAAGCAAGAGTCCGCGGAACCCCATCAAAACTTTCATAACAGAGTGTGGGGAGGGGAGGGAGTGGCTAAGGTCACAGGTCAGAGAGCCTGCTAACAGCGCGTTAGCCCCCGCGCCCGGGCGCCCGGGCTTTGGTGGCGGGCGCGCTCGACGCAGGCCCCGCCCCTCAGGGCCCGCCCCCAACACGTGACTATGGCGCGCGGGGCAGGCCGGGCCGCCCCCTCGCCGCTCTACTCCTTACGCGCCGGCCTCAAAATGGCCGCCTTCTGGCGTCTCTGGCGCTGTTGAATGGAGAAAGCTTTATTGTTCCCTTCGGGCAGGAGTGTTCGTGTCCTCTATGGCGCTGTCAATAAAGAACGGCAGTTTGAATCGGTGCTGAACAGGTAACCATAGAAACGGGGCTGGGACTCAGCGTGGAGACCCCTTTAGCAGCTGAGGCCCGGGAGGCGCCCCAAATGAGGGGCGCGCTGCGACCCTTCGGCGTGGCGAACTCCGCGGGGCTCTGCCGAGTCGCAGCCACCTCCTCTTGCCCCGGACGCAGACCCCCTGGGGCGGGTCCCACCCCGAGCGCAGGCTCGGCTGTAAGTCTCCGGTGGGGAGAGGCCGCGGGGCCCTGTCGGGGTGCCCCCGGCCCGGCCCCCGCCTGGGGCCTGCCCCCGCTCGTCACCGCCTGCACCTCGGCGCGATCCGAGGCCTCCTCGTCGTCGCTTCCAGAGTCTCTCCCCCTCCTAACAAGTCTGCACGAGGCTTCGGCAGGCTCCGGCCTGGGGCCAAATCCCTAGCCCCCCACCCCACCCCGTTTTGGGCTGTAGGGAACTAACAGTGGTTTTTACATGTTTAATTTGTTGGGGGGGGGGAGAAGACTTTCTTGTAATTTGTGAAATGTATATGAAATCAAATTTCAGTGTCCGCAAGTGAAGTTTTATTGGCACACAGCCACGTTCATTGCTTTATATCATCTATGGTTCATTTCTTGCTACGAGGGCTGTGTTGAGTAGTTGCGACAGACATGGCCTGGCTTTGAGGACATGGCACACAAAGCCAAAGACACCTACTGTCCGGCCCTTCACAGAAGTGTGCCAACCCCCGCCCTGGACACAAGTAGACTGGTCAGGGTCGTCCGGCGATTCTTCTGATCGTTTTTCACGGAAAGGGAAACTCGAATTAAAGTTACCCCGTGCACCTAAAGCTCTGGTCTTATTGATCTGATCGGTTAATGTGGGAATTGTTTCCCCTATTTTTAGTAACAATACCATCCACCCAGCGCCTACAGTTAAGTCAGGTGCTTTGTTAATATTCATACCCAGCGGCTTTTTGCTAACAACATTTCAAAAATCAGGATCCGTGTTTCCGCTCAAGAGAGGAATCCCAGATTCTGAGGTTAAACCTCCTAAGGGTGTACTCGATTGTAGGTTTGGCAAATTGAGCTCATTCCAGGGGAGCCCTCTCCTCTGTGACCCACCTCATACTGCTGGGACTTCTTTCAAGTCTCAACCTGGGGCTGTTTGGTTTTTTCCTCAAGTCGAATTCCAAATCTTTGTATGGTGTATGGAGATCTAATAATTACAACCTTGAAGTGAAGTTTTTCTTAGCTAACTCATCAAACTTACGCCACACCCAACTTTCTAATTTAGATGCCTTTCTTCTACACAGTAGCTCCCAAACCTAGCTATTCATCTCTAGTTTAACAAATGATTTTAGAATACCCTGTGCCCACATGTCTGCTTTCATGAATCTGAGTATTTTCTGAGCACCTACTATGTACTAAGGATGATTTGAATCCCTGGGAGAACAAGATCACCATGATCTTTGCACTTTGACAGGGTTTAAATTCAGTAGGGTGTTGGACAGATGGTATGCAAGTAAACAAGGCTCATTTCAAATGCAGCTGTCATAGCATCATAATAAAATCAGTAGTTCATATTTATTAAATGATTCCTGCAAAGCACTACGTGCTTTATTTACATGGAATATCATTCGGTCCTCTCACCAACTCTATGACAAAGGTAGTATTAATATTCCTGTTTTAAAGACGAGAAAATTGAGATTCAGAGAGATGTCCAAGGTTACATAGCTAATGTATGAGGGAGCTGGGTCGGATCTGAACCTCAACTGATCCCACTACCCTGTATTACTCCATCTGTTAAGTACCTTTTCTTGGGAGGCCCTCCGGGGCAGAACCACACCTTACCTGTCTTTGTATCAGCTGTTAGCCTGGGCCCACAGCCTCTAGTCTGGTAAGTATTAAATAAACAGTTCAGGCCATTTGTTGATCAAATATTTGCTCGCCTGCTATACCAGATGCCATGGTGCTAGGCCTTATGATTACTGTGAGCAAGATGGACCTAACACCTCATTTCTAAGACAAACAGTGGCAACTCTGATAAAGGTAATAAAACAGTGCTGACCCGGGGGACCCCTGTCACCGGGCTGGCCCAGCAAGCCACTTGAGAAAGGTAGTTAAAACCGAACCTGTCTGAGTGACAGGAATCCAGTCCAGGTAAGAAGGGAGAGAACTGGGAAGGAGGAACTTTTTAATAGGATCTGAGATTGTGAGGTGGCAAGAACTGGGGGTGTTGGAGGGTTAAAAGAAGTGAGTCATGGTTCTGTGGTTCAGTCCTGTGCTCTGAGATGCCAACTCTCAAGCCACCTTTACTGCTGAGAGGGCTGCATGCCCATTGGCCAGCTACAGATGGTCTAATAGGAGATGTGTATAGTGGTACCTCCTCGAAAGGGTTGTTGTGCAGATTAAATAAGAAAAAGTTCAATAACAGGTTTGCTGTTTCCTTTTTGTTCTTGTTACACATGTTGCTGAATTCCAATTAGAGAAAACCAAATTTGGCCCCAAATAGAAAAATTTATTTAAAGTGCTAAATAATAACAAAAATCCAGGATTATGTTACTAACAAAGCTGAGGGTGTGTATGTATGTTTCTATCTTTGGGAGAGACAGGAACAGATCTTATTTTTTCTCAATGTTCTTGTTGACAGAGGAACTCTTCCAAATGTGTTTTACTTTTCTTTTTTTTTCAACCAAATTATACAACTATCTACTCAGAGTACTTTTCATTATTTTAGTGTGTTCCTCCACTGAAGGCGGGTGCATTTGCTTGAGGCAGTGTAAGAAAATGATAGGTTTCTTCTAGTTGGTGGTCATTTCAAAGTTTGTTTGCAAATGATTTTGGGTTTCCTCTGAAAGTTTTCAAAATACCATTGCATACTTTAAGCAGGGCATTGAATGCTTTAAAGCAAGTCGCAGACTTTTGGAATTGGTAAAAATAGGAAGGTATTTGGGGTCATGAACGTGAAAAATTGCAGAGGCAATAAGAAATCAAGCACGCTGTGTAAGAGGATTGGCAATGTCAAGTTTTGCTTTAAACCGCGTCTAGGAACCAGGTTGCACATGTCCTTAGAAGATGTGATCCAGCCCAGCAAACGGAGCGAGGAATAGGCCTGAGGAACAGGCCCGACAGTGGCATGTTAATGCAGTGTTGAACAATAAGCCCGGCATTAAATTGCTATTTTAGGTTTGGGTGGGACCTTCGCATTTAAAGTATTGCAGTTTTACTCTGTTATTTGGGTCTTTTGGGTTCCAGTAAAGAGAAGGTGGTAACACTAGTTTTGAAGGATAATGTAAAACTGCAGGAAGAGCGAGGGCATACCAATTTGTTTTTCAATCTATTTTATTTCAGTTCAAAGCATTGCTGCAGACAGGCAGCACAGGAAAACGAGCCACACTTTGGCAATACTCAACTGCTTTTGGAGATTGAAGAAGACCGAGTATAACCAAAGTGTGGTTGTTTTTGTCGACTATCTGTCTGCCAAGAAGCTCTGAACTGAAATAAAATAGATTGAAAAACAAATTGGTATGCCCTGTTGCCTCATACTGAGTATTTACATTACCCTTTTGGAATACTGCCTGTACCAGCACCCTGGAGGAAGGCAGTGACCCCTCAGCCGCTTTCAACTCTTCAAGAGAGCGAGCTCTTTGATTTTCACAAGGAAATTGAATTGGAATTTATGGTTTTCTGGATCTCTGATAGGCTGCCCTCCTACAGCCATCATCCCGGTGATGTGAAGAAAGCAAGCTGTAACTATGTAGAGGAGAGAATTAAATATTAAGGGCATTTAAATTCAGAGATGAGATTGTCACCTTCTTGAAGTCATGCAGAGGGTGCGGTCTGTCATTTGCAGAGGCCATTGCAGTTTTGAGGCTTCTGCAACCCTCAAGGGAGAGAAGGGTAAGGAAGGAACACTAGCTTTCCTTATATTTCCCTAAGGTGGTTATTTAACTCCAAATCTTCAAACTCATGACACCCAAGTTTTTCACTTCCTTAGATGAAGCAAATATATTACAGCTGATCCCAGATTGTTAAACTCGGGTAAATGGCTGAGCTGCGGGGGATTCATGAATCCTTTGAATTTGCCTGCATATTTGTCTGACTGTCATGTTTCTAGGGAGTGAGCCCATTCTTTAATCAGGTCTCAGAGGGATCCTTGACCCTCAAAAGGTGCAGAGCCAACAATGAAACGTCACATGTAATAAAAACCACTGGACCAAAGTAGTGATGGGTCCCCCTGAAACCAGTTACTTCTTACTGCTGTATGGTCTTGACTTCAGTTTTGAAAGTATCTTTCCAGGCCTTGGTTCTTATCTCAGGTGGCCAAGCAGAGTTGAGTGTCCTGTCTCCTAGGGCTGTCTGCCCCAGAGATCACTGTCATTATTTTACAGGAGACGGTTGAAATGGTAATGCGTTGTCTCAGCAGCCGTGGTAGCCGCTGTCCTGCTGGTTTCTCCTGCCCGGTGAAGGGAAGAGTGGTAGGAGGCTAATACTCTGGCTCTAGGCATCAACTTCTTGCTGATGGACCAGGTTCCTCAGGACCACAGGAATGTAGGGTTAGGAGGGAGAGAGGAAGAGGAGAGGGATGGATTCAAGGAGGCAGAGACAGAGGAACAAAGGAGGAGAGATACTGCCCCCTGTGTTTGTCCTGGCAGCCCCACCTATCTAGGGAAAGAAAGAGCTCTTTTTGAAAATTTTTAAAATGTTTTTATTTATTTCTGAGAGAGAGAGAGAGAGAGAGACAGCGAGACAGCGAGACAACATGAGCAGGGGAGGGTCAGAGAGAGGGAGACACAGAATCTGAAGCAGGCTCCAGGCTCTGAGCTGTCGAGCCCCATGCGGGGCTCAAACCCTTGAACCGTGAGAGTTTTTAAACCAAACTTCTCTTGCTTATCTAATACTAAGACCTCTGAAAAAGTCAATTCTTTGGTGTAATTTCTGGTTTTATGTATTACTACTCAAATGGAAAGAAAAGGAAGGAACTATCTTTAAGTCTTAGGACATTTTGTAAACATGGGACTTCAGTAGAAAACTGCTGTGGGCTAATTTGTTTGGCCCATATACTGTTTAACAGTGAGTTGCTTAGATTTAAAGAAAGATTTTACGTCCGTCTGGTCCCTGGAAGTATTTGTATGAGTGACCTCTATTATGGGCCTGAAGGTCTGATTCTGGAACTCTAGATGTTTTACAAAGTAAGTGTTTATGAAGGAAAGGGCCCAAGAAGGATGAGGGAGATTAGAAACAAAGGATTACTAGCTTTTAAGCCTCTGAATATTGGTTACTTGACATTTTTTTAAAATATAAAAACAAAGTGAGGGGCACCTGGGTGGCTCAGTTGGTTAAGCATCCAACTTTGGCGCATGTCATGGTTTCACAGCTCGTGAGTTCGAGCCCCGCAGGGGCCCTGTGCTGACAGCTCAAAGCCTGGAGCCTGCTTCGGATTCTGTGTCTCCCTCTGTTTCTCTGCCCCTCACCCACACGCAGTCTCTCTCTCTCTCTCTCTCTCTCTCAAATATAAACATTGAAAGAAAAAACACAGTGAACAGTCTGTGGTTCTATTTCTGATTTTGAGAAAATACTGCAAGAGGTTATCTAACCTGCTCGTTTCATCTGTTTCTCAGCTTTCTATGACTGCAGCCTGTTGGATCTTCCTTCTTGACTTCTTTAGCTCCTTGTCTCCACCAGCTCTGAAGGATGATGTCAGGGGCTCTGGCAGCAGAGAGCTTGCCAGTTTTCTTCCATCTGGTACTGACCTTCCGTTCCTAGTCTCCGTAGATCACACCACAAAGTTGCAAAAAGTAGAAACCGGGGAGTCCTTCCCCCCCCCCCCCCGCCTTATTCTTCCCCTTCTCAACCCCCCCCCCCTTCCAGTTAGCATCTATTTATTTAGGCTGCAAGTCTACTGATGTCCCCTTTGTCTTTCGGTTTAAAGCTACTATAATCTCTGGTCCTGGGTTACTACAACAGCCTCCCAGCTGGCCAGCTGGCTTGTTCCTTTGTTCCTCTCTAATCCATTTTGTATACTGTTGCCAGTGATCTTTATGAGGCACAGATCACATGTTACTCTTTTACCTCCTTGCTTAAAACTCTCAAATGGCTTGCCTGCCCTCAGGATAAATGCAGTTCGAGGCTTGGCCTGTGCTGCCCTCAAGCTCTGGTTGGGTCTCTCAAATCTCTTACTCTCTTCCCTTCCCTCTCACTCTTCTACTTTGACGCTAGTCAGTACCACTCAAATGGGCCATAGAACTTCATCGTTTCCTGGACAGGTAGGTCATACTCGGGACCTTTGAGGCTGCTGGATATTCCTGGCCATGTTACTAACCAGTCCAGTAGCAATGCCACTATCTGCACTGACCATTAGATCATTGAATGTTGTTTGCATTTTCTATGTGGTTCCCTTGTCCTTAGACTATGTGTTGTCAAATAACTGCCCTGAGGCCGGTCGATGTATTTATTTCTCTGTGTGCTTATGCCATCAGTTTGATAAGCTTTATCAGCAGGCTCGTTTTAAACTTTAAGAATTGCTTTTAAAAATCCAATTTTCTTTTTTAACTATGTAAACCATTTATGTGGTTCCAAAATCAAAACTACGTAGCAAAGTTCATTCGCAGTTTTTATTTCATGCCTGATCCCTCTTCTCTGTTTCTCTTTGAGTCTTGCTGTCAAAGATTTGGGGGTTTTGCCCATCTGTTAGATAAGAAATAATATTTCAGTATAGTTTAAATTTGTTTTCTCCTTTAATGAGATACAGGTTATCTGCCCAATATCTGTGCTATAAGTTGCAAAAATTTTTTTTTAATTTGTCATATGCCTAACTTTGCATATGTTGTTTTATTGCTGTACAAAAGTTTTACATCTTTCTATAGTTACATTTATGGGTCTTACAGTGTATTGCTTTAGATTTTGAGTCACAGTTAGGAAGTTTGCCCTGCTCTTAATTTATGGGGAATTCATTAATGTTTTCTTCCAGTATATGTATGGTTTCACCTTTTTTTTTTTTTTTTTTTTGAAACACGTCTGAGGCTTTTATCCATTTGGAATTTATCTTGACATTTGGTTTGGTTCGAGGAAGGATCCAATTTTATCTTTTCCCCATTAGCCAGCCAGGTGTTCCAACACTACTTATGAAAAGTTCTTTTCTCCCTTGATTTGAGATGCCATTTTTACTGGATGCTAAACTCTTATATACATTTGGGTTTCTTACCAGATTTTCTGTTTCATTTCATTGATTTGATTGTCAATTCATATGCTGTTACAAAACTGTCTTAATTTTAGAGCCTTTAAAATTTTTTTAACATTTGAAAGGGCCAGTTTTTTCATGTTGCTCTTTTTTAGTGTTTACCTGGCTGTTTTTGCTTGTTTATTGCCATATAAACTTTATAATCAGTTTGTCTAGTTTCAGACAGCAACAACTGGATGGTATTTCTATTGAGATTATGTGAAATTTAGCTTAGAGAAAACTGACATCTTTATGATATTGAGACTTCTTATCCAAGATCATAGCCTGCCTTTCCACTTGCTCAAGGCTATTTTTGTGATTTTTCATGAGTGTGCTGTCTTTTTCCCTATATAAATTTTGTATGCTTTCTGTTTATTAGATTTTCATTAACTTAAAAAAAGTTCCTTTTAAAATCCCTTCAGGTCTTCTCAGAGGAGTGTACACACCCACATCCCCAAACCTTCTTGTATATCATTTCAGATGGCTTGTAGGTGTCCCCATCGTCCCGCCCTGTTATAGTGTCCCCTCAGAACCCTTCTCTTGTCTTTGTTCCTCCCATTCTGTGTTCTGTATACAGCAGGTGCATATTTGTTGAATGAATGAATAACGCAGGAAGGGAAAGATGAAAGTGATGACAGAGTGAGCCTGCGAGACCCATATATGGAAAGGTTGTCCGTGTACAGACATCCATACATTCCTGGTCTCCACTCGGCAGCAATTATTTTACTGGTTCATAGTGTGTTGTTCTCCGTACCCGCGTTGCAGAACTTCAGAAAATACCGTGTTGATAATGATAGCTACCACTGAATACTACAGAGTCCCCAGCACTGGCTAGGTATTTTCTATAATTACTTCCTGTAATCCTCATAACAACTAAGCAATAGGTATTAGTATTTCCATTAAAATATGGAAGTTTCAAACGTACAAAAGTGTGAATAGCTTTATGGGCTCCTGTATATACATGCTCCCTCCCTTTCACAGTTGACGAAAACAAGTTGTGAAAGAAAGATTAAGTTAACTCGAGGTTACAAACTCTAAAATCAGGTTTAGAACCCAATTCCTTTTAGTTCCTTATTAAGCTTGTTTTTTGAATTTTAAACTCCCATCAGGCCAGGGAAAAGCAGAAGCAAGGAAGACAGTCTAGAGCCACTCTATTCTAAACTCCAGCTCGTAGTTTTCCACAGTCTTCCCTCCTAATTCGTATCACAAAGATTCCCTCACTTCTGTCTGCAAAGAGTAAGTCATTGTGTCTCCCTCCCTCTCCCACTTCTCTTATATGCTCTGCTTACACTTGCCTTCTCTTGGTCTAGTTTTATTGGTACAATTCAGTATTACTTGATTTTAATTTTAATTTAATTTTTTTTTTATTATTTTGAGAGAGAGAGTGCACATGCACACAAGTGGAGGAGGGGCAGAGAGACAGACTCCCAAGCAGGCTCCACGCCATCAGTGCAGGGCCTGATGCGGGGCTCAGCCTCATGAGCTGTGAGATCATGACCTGAGCCGAGATCCAGAGTTGGACGCTTAACCGACTATGCCACCCAGGCGCCCCCAGTATTACTTGATTTTTAAAAGCCTGCCAGTGCTTTGAGGCCCCGGCTCCCAGCATGATATTGGGAACATAGTAGGAACTTACGAATTTAAATCACAGTAAGACTTGCTGCTCTTCCTCATTTAGCACATGGGTTTGGTGTGGTAAAACTGGTGACTGATGCTCTGAAGCTGGCTGTCACTAGCCCTGACCACCCTCTGTACAGGCTGCGCGTATAGCTGCCCCTCTGCTGTCAGCTGCCCTCAGTTCCAGTCAGGTTCAAACCAGAGGAAGACTTTCTAAGGTCAGAGTCTAAGAGAGCAGAATAATTGGCCCCCAGGGTTCTGAATTTTTTTCTCAGGCAGCAAAGTGTTGAGGATAAAATTTTCCATGTCTTCCTTTGAACATTTTTGAGCAAGTACTGTGGAATCCCATTGGCTCTTTCCCAAAGTTAGGGGCAGTAGAGAAGTTACCCTCTTTTATATTTTTGTCGTCGTTAGCTCCTCACGTTAACCCTTTTGTGCCACTCCCTGGTGGTAAACAAGAGAAAGCTAGAGATGAAGATAATTCCTGCTTCTTCAAAGACAAAGAGCTCCCAGTATTAGGAGGAGAGGAGAATGGAGCTCATCTGTCTGTGAAGTGTGCACAGAGGTGTGATGGAGGTTGGGTGACGTGCGTCGTGTCCTGGGACAGTCATGTGGGAGGCGGGAGCTCCGTAGCCCTCACTGCTTCTGCTACCCGACTGCGGAGGTGTAAGGACAGCAGGATTCCAGGCTGAAAGCCATCTGTTGTCTTACCTCTGCCGCGAGTTCTTTGAGAGCAGTATTTTGCTGAGTTTCCTCTCCATGTAAGGACAAGCCTTAGTTAAGGGCATCTGGCTGAGCTCAGTAAAGAGCTGCTGGATGGACAAGCGCATACTGTCCACTGAATAGGCTGGCAAACGGGGCCGTGGAGCCCCGCTAGGGCCGCGTGGGCTCCACCTCCCCCAGCAGCACCATCACCAGCTTGTGGCCTTGGACAGGTTGGGGGCACTTGAGTGTGTGTGGTGCCTTGTATAGCACAGAATAAGTAGGCTCTAAATTATAAGTTATCTCCTCTCACTTTGCAAGTACCTTATTCATGTACACTTACCGTGATGAGCACTGAGTAATATATAGAATTGTTAAATCTCTATGTTCTCCTAATATTAATCACACTATATACATTAACTATACTAGAATTAAAAACAAACAACAACGAAAACCCCACTTCATTTACTGTGTATCTCTGCGCTGCCTCAGAACAGAGAAGTTACCAAAAGAGTAGGAGAGAGTGAGGGATCAAGAGTTTCACTGCCTTTTCGGTTCTCCCGCTTGGGCAATATCCAGGGGTCTGACAGCGTGGGTTCATTTCCGGACTCTAGCACTCCCCGGCTCGTGATTTGGGGCAAGCTGTTTCCTTTCGATAGGCCTCTACTTTCTCAGTTGAAAGTAGAGTTAATCATAGTAACTACCTCACAGGTTTTGCAAAAGTGATGTAAGGCTACCATGTGAAGTGCTTGGCACAGTGCCTGGGGTATAATAAACCTTCGCCAATGTTCACAGATGTTAGCTCCTATTGTTAGAGCGCTACCTTCACTTCCAAACTGTGTCTTTTTCCCTTTCTAAAATGTAGCTCAAACAGGTAGCAGGAAGAGTTGCACTTCTGTCACTCGTGAACTGAAAGATCTGAAAACACTTGTCAACATCACCGTTTCCTCATCTACAAAATGTGGAGTTGGACCCGGTGATTTCAAACATCCCTGTATTTCCTGCTTTCAATGAGCTTAAGACCTTGGATTCTCCCCGATTACAGCCTAACACTCTTTGGGATGAAAGGCTGAACCCACCCCATTTTGTCTTGCTTTCTTAGCTGCCTCCCATGTGAAACTAGCAGCATGGTTGTCTATAAAGTCTGTTCTTTACCAAAAAAAATTATGCAATAGTTGACATATAGAAGATATATTTGTAATGTATATAAGTAATGAGGCAGAGTGATTTCAAAAAAGTACATCTGTGGGGGCACTGGGGCAGCTCAAGTCGGTTAAGTGTCCCACTTCGGCTTAGGTCTTGATCTCACAGTTTGTGAGTTCGAGCCCCATGTCAGACTATCTTCTGTCAGCACGGAGCCAGCTTGAGCTCCTCTGTCCACCCCCTGCCCCTCAAAAATAAACTCTGAAAAAAAAAGTACATCTGTGAACTGATTATCCAACCTAAGAACTAGAAAACTAAATGTTTTGGTAGGTGGATTTTTATGCTTCCTTTTGACATTTACTGAACGTTTTACCATATTACAGGGAATGCCCTGGATGTGTCTTGACTCATACACATGCAGTGGCTTACTAGTGCTTACGGCTGCCCCACTGATAAGCACTAATATCCCCATTTTACCTGTGAGGAAACTGAGGCATAGAGAGTTAAGCCCTGGGCCTAGAGTCACGCAGCTGGTGAGAGTGGCAGCACTGTGATTCACCCCCTGGGTGAGGCTAGAGCCTCCAACCCTGACTGGTAGGCACACAGCCTCTGGAGCCACAAGGCCCGGTTTGGTATCGTGTCATTGCCTGAGCTCATTAGTCTTTACATTAAATGGGTAGCTTTGAATTTGAACTTTGGGCCTGTGTTACTGTGTGTCCAGGTTTATTATTCCCTGCTGAAGAGGAGCACACTCTTATAATCATGTTGGTGAAAACTCAGAACTTATCCACATCTTCAGGTCACTGCAAGCTGCTGTCAGTACCAGTGACAAAGCCAAGGGCTTCTTTTTTTTTTTTTTTTAAATATCCAAGAGATTGGACAGAAAAGCATTGGAGTGATGACTGCCTGTTGAGACTCTCCTCTGCTGGATGGAAGAGCCGCGGCAGGTGGCGCACAGTCACAGCCCTAGTTGCTCGTTAGATGGTCGTGTTTCTCGAGAGATTTTGCAGTTTGGCCTGTGAAGAGTCATCCTGGGTGAGCTACTGGGCAGAGCAGCGTGGCCTGAAAGGCAGAGGCGAGACAGAAGAGCCTCTCAGAGCCTCCTCCCCTCCTCCCATTATAGTAGCCTTGAAACAATCGCTTGTGTTTATGAGTTCCAAGATACGAGGACACAAGCAGTTTGTCACGCTGGACGTTTTAATGTTCTGTCTCATTGTATTTTACAGAATGCCTCACAAGAAGAGTTTTCATCAGAGATTGAGAGAATGTGGTAAAAGAAATTAGTGTACTGTAATGGTTATTATAGGCTTATCAAGAATCAGATGACTCCAGTTTTTAGATGGGGAAAACAAGCTTGTTAGTGGTTTTTAATCCATTTTGTTTCTACCCCCTCAAGCATCTAGTGGTGGCAAGGTGGCAGTGGTGGCGAGGTGGCAGTGGTGGCAGTGGTGGCAATGATAGTGGCTAGTAGCTAATGAGTTTATTGAGCACTTAGTATGTCCTCCATGCATAATGCCAGTGCTTTAGGTGTGTTAACTCATTTAATCTTCTAACCACCCGGTGAGAGAACTACTGTTAGTGCCCCTATTTTGTAGATGAAGGACCTGTGACCCTGGCAGGTTAGGTAATTTTCCTAAGATCACACACCTTGCTTGTTGTTTTGTTTTGTTTTGTTTTTAAAGTTTATTTATTTATTTTGAGAGAGAGAACACAAGCAGGGGAGGGGCAGAGAGGAGGAGATAGAGAGAATCACAGGCAGGCTCCGTTCATCAGCACACAGCCCAGTGTGGGACTCAAACCTGTGAACCACGAAATTGTGATGTGAGCCGAAACCAAGAGTTGGACTCTTAACCGACTGAAGCTCTCAGGTGCCCCGTGAGATCACACACTTTGTGATCAGACCTTCAAGCTTCACACCAGGTAGTCTGGCTCCTGCTGCCTCCTTTAACCGCTAAGCTACACTGCTGCTCACAGCCGTGGGCCGTCTGCCCCAGGAGGTGTGCAGGTTGACACTGCATGTAATTTAAAGAGGACATGAACTCTTCTTTCCCAGTCAGTGGACTCAGGTTCACACGCCACCCTGGACTTGTGTAAATGCCCTGCAGGCAGAGCAGTACTTGCTTGGTACAGAGTAGGAACTAAATACATGTTTAATGAATGAACAGCATGTTGGAAATGACATGAGCTTTGAAGCCGGACTGACCTACCTGGGTTTCTATTTTAAAATTTCCTTCTTATAAAAATAGTACGTGTTTACTGTAAAACATTTTGAAATGTATGAAGAAGAGGGGCACCTGGGTGGCTCAGTTGGTTAAGTGTCCAACTCTTGATTTCGGCTCAGGTCAGGATCTCGGGGTTCCTGGGTCTCGGGGTTCCAGGATCTTGTTTTGGGCTCTGGGCTGACAGGGTGGAGCCTACATGGAATTCTCTGTCTCCTTCTCTCTACCCCTCCTGCTTGTGCTCTAGCTCTTCCTCTCAAGTGACCAAACATTAAAAAAAAAAAGTATGAAGAAGAAAATAAGTACCCTGCAATGACATGACCTAGGAACCCACTGTTAGCATTTTGATATATTTTCTGTCTTTTTAAATGCAAGTGTGTATATACACGGACATATATTTTTAAACCAAATTGGAATTATACATACAGTTGCATGTTGGGGTTTTTTCCTTTTAGTATATTGAGAGCATTTCCTCATGTTATTAAAAATCTTCAAGAGCCTAATTAAAAAAATGTATTTAGAGGGGTGCCTGGGTGGCTCAGTCGGTTAAGCGTCTGACTTCGGCTCAGGTCATGATCTCCGGGTTCATGGGTTCAAGCCCCGTGTCCAGCTCTGTGCTGACAGCTCAGAGCCTGGAGCCTGCTTCAGATTCTGTATCTCCCTCTCTCTCTGACCCTCCCCTGTTCACGCTGTCTCTCTCTCCGAAATAAATAAAACATTAAAAAAATTTTTTTAAATGTATTTGTATATAATTCACATACCACACAATTTACTGTTTTAAAGTGTACAATTTAAAAGTCTCTTATGTAACCATCATCACTTTCTAATTCTAGAACATTTTCATCACTCCAAAAAAAACCCCCCAAAACTCCATAGCCATTGGCATTCACTCCCCAAGTCCCCTCCTCCCCGCTGGCAACCCCCAATCCACTGTCTGTCTCTGTGGGTATGTCTAACCTGGACAGTTCCTATAAATGGACTCCTACTGTGTGTGGCCTTTAGTGGCTGGCTTCTTTCACAGAATATAGTGTTTTAAAGTTTCACCCCTATTGTAGCACGTAGTCTGTATTCCGTTCCTTTTTATGGCTGAATAACATTCCATCGTATGGATAGACAACATTTTGTTTGTTCATTTATCAGTCAGTGGACATTTGGATTGTTCCCAGTTTTTGGCTGTTACGGATAATGCTCCAGTGAATGTCGGCGTACAAGTTTTTGTGTTGTATGTTTTCGTTTTTCTCGGGTTAGTCCCTAGGGTTGGGACTGCTGGATCATGTAGTATCTCTGTGTGACTTTCTGAGGACCTTGCTAACTGTTCCATGGTGGCTGCAGCGTTTTACATCCCCACCAGCGATGTGTGAGGGCTCCCGTTTCCCTACTTCCTCAGTAACACCACTTTCTGTGTGTGTGTGCTTGTTTCATTACAGCACCCTAGTGGGTATGGAGTGGTGTCTCTGGGTGGTTTTGATCTTCATTTCCCTAATGACAACTGATGCTGTGTATCTTTTCATGTGCTTATTGGTCATTTTGTATACCTTCTTTCTAGAGATGTTTATTCAAATCCTTTGCCTGATTTTAATTGGCTTATTTGTCCTTTTACTGGTGAGTTGTAAGAGTTCCAAATACTGTATTTTGATATGCTATATTTATATATTCTGGATACTGGGTCCTTGTCAGATAAATCATTTGAGAGTATTTGTTCCCATTTTGGGTTTGTCTTTTCATTTCCATAATAGTATCCTTTGATACACAAAAGTTTTAAATTTGATCAAGTCCTATTTATTTGTTTATTTATTTTTGGTTGCTTGTGCTAGAAGTTTTCTGTAGAGAGTCTAATTTTTAATGGTTGCATAATGTTTCATAATATGGCTGTATAGCCTCTTTACTTAAAAACTTCATATTGTAGAGGCACCTGGGTGGCTCAGTTTGTTGAGCATCCAACTCTTGACTTCAGTTCAGGTCATGATCCCAGGGTCTTGGGATCCAGCCCAGTGTTGGGCTCTGTGCTAAGTGTTGAACTGGCTTGGGATTCTTCCTCTCCCCCTTCCCTTCCCCGCTCTCTCTCAAAATAAACACACACATGCGCACACACACACATACTCACTCACTCACTTCATATTATACATCTAAATTTCCAGTTTTTTACCAGGGGATGCTATTGTTCTGAGTTCATTGTACATAAATACTTCATTATATCTTTATTTGTTTATAGATAGAGTCCTATAAGTGGGTCTAAAGGCATAAATATTTAGAAAAATCTTTTGGCTTCTATCATGGGCTTCTCATTCTTTTTTATTTGTCTATAATTATACAACTGCTCTGTAAACATTCCAGTAAAACCATTCAGACAGGGCACATAGAGTATATACTCCCTACACCCAGCAAGTTCTCATGTCTCTCTCCAAAGACACTATTTTACAAAATTTACATCCAGCTTAGTTAGCATGTAGTGCAATAATGTTTTCTGGAGTAGAAGCCAGTGATTCATCCCCTACATGGAACACCCAGTGCTCATCCCAACAAGTGTCCTCCTTAATGCCCCTTCCCCATTTAGCCCATCCCCCACCCACAACCCCTTCAGCAACCCTCAGTTTGTTCTCTGTATTTAAGAGTCTCTTATGTTTTGTCTCCCTCCTTATTTATATTATTTTTGCTTCCCTTCCCTTATGTTCATCTGTTTTGTATCTTAAAGTCCTCATATGAGTGAAGTCCTATAATATTTGTCTTTCTCTGACTGATTAATTTCACTTGGCACGATACCCTCTAGTTCCATCCATGTAGTTGCAGATGGCAAGATTTCATTCTTTTTAATTGCCGGGTAATACTCCAGTGTGTGTGTGTGTGTGTGTGTGTATGTGTGTGTGTGTGTGTGTATGTGTGTGTGTGTGTGTGTGTGTGTGTACACCACATCTTCTTTATCCATTCATCCGTCATCTGTTGATGGACATTTCAACTCATTCCATACTTTGGCTATTGCTGATAGTGCTGCTATAAACTTTGGGGTGCATATGCCCCTTTGAAACAGCACACCTGTATCCTTTGGATAGATACCTAGTAGTGCAATTGCTGGGTCATAGGGTAGTTCTGTTTTTAATTTTTTGAGGAACCTCCATACTGTTCTCCAGAGCAAAGACATTTTTTATAGCTCTAGGTGAGCAGATTACTTGTCATAATTAGTTCCCTGAAGGATTTTTACCAGTTTATACTTCCATCAGCACCATGTGGGTACCTGTCTCAGTGCTCCCTTCCTTGAGTTATTAATGCAAGTAATATTTTTATAATAATAGCAACTAACACTGAGCATTTACTGTTGACAAGAACTTTGCTAAAACACTTCAGATGCATTATCTCATTCATCTTTACAACAAAACTGTAAGGACATTCAGACTCACAGTGCTTAAAGTGACTTGCCCAGAGTCACTGAGTAAGCGTTTAAGTTAGGCTTTGGACCAAAGTCAGCCAAATCAAGAGTGTATGGTCCAAAACTTCTGCTTCTTAGGGCTCCTGGGTGGCTCAGTCGGTTAAGTGTCCAACTTCTGCTCAGGTCATGATCTCATGGCTTGGGAGTTTGAGCCCCACATCAGACTCTCTGCTATTAGCACAGAGCCTGCTTGGGATCTGTCCACCCCCCCACCCTACCCCGCCTCTCCCCCACATGCGTATGCCTGCTGCTCTCTCTCTCTCTCTCTCAAAAATAAGCATTTAAAAATCAATGAATAAAAATAAAACTACTGCTTCTCAGTTAAACATTATCATTGCAACACTTTTGTAATTTGATTGCCCCAAAATAGTATTGATGTTTTAATGTGCATTTCTTTTTTTTTTTTTTTAATTTTTTTATTTATTTCTAGGAGAGAGAGAGATAGACAGCGTGAACAGGGGAGAGTCAGAGAGAGAGGGAGACACAGACTCTGAAACAGGCTCCAGGCTCTGAGCTGGCAGTCAGCACAGAGCCCGATGCGGGGCTCGAACCCTCGATCCGCGAGATCATGACCTAAGCGAAAGTCGGACGCTTAACCGACTAAGCCACCCAGACGCCCCTTAATGTGCATTTCTTTAATTATTCAGGGGGATAAACATTTAAATTGTTTTTCTTTGTCCATCTTTAAAATTTTAAATGTTAGTTTTCATTATTTGTGTGATCTTTCTATTCTAATATTAACTACTTATTTTTCACTTCATATAACACTTCATTTATCTTTTAGTTTTATTGATACTGTTCTTTGGAAATTTATGTTTTTATGTAATCCCATCTATTGATTATTTGTGAATTTCTTCATTTCCCCTGTGCATAAAAAGGCCTTCTCCATCATGATCTCAATTACATATTCATTAAATGTTATCTCTTAAGTATCTTAAATAGTCATGTTAGAAGTGTGGTTTTTCTTTTTGTCATTGTTAAGTCACAAATCTACCTTACAGTCCTACCAATGACTGTGGATTTGCAGTCATATATTCCCTGAGACACTGCGGCAGTTTTCTGGCTTGAGGGTAATTATTTTCTCATTGAAAGAGATATCAGTAGTTGGTACTTAATCAACACTCAAAGAAAAAATAGTAAATGTGCTGTATAACATGCCTAGTGCTAGTGACTGCCAGTCTGTGAGATACCTAGGAAGCCCTCCCCCAGTGAGCCCCTCGCCTGTTGTGTACTTTAAGAGTTCGGTATTTTGGTTCAAGTATTGGCCTGAAAGCCCAGAACTCAGGTCCTGGGTTTGGCCCTGCCATTGCCTGGGTACATGACGTGGCAGGTCATTTAATTTCTGTCAGTCTTTTCACCTATAGAATGATAGGCCTGGATTAACATAGTCTCTAAGGATAATTTTTTTTTAATGTTAATTAGTTTATTTGAGAGAGAGAGAGAGAGAGCGAGAGAGAACACAAGCAAGAAAAGGGTAAAGAGAAAGAGAGACAGAATCTGAGTCAGTCTCCAGGCTCAGAGCTGTCAGCACAAAGCCCGACACGAGGCTCAAACTCATGAACCTTGAGATCATGACCTTTGAGCTTAACTGACTAAGCCACCCAAGAGACCCTCTAAATTGTCTAAGGATAATTTTGGTTGCAAAGTTTTCTTGATTTTTATTATCCTTCTGATCAGGAGTCATTTCACATATATTTGGTATTGATAAATACTTTTTTTTATAAAGTCCCAATTAGGGATGTGTGGCAGAGTGCCTAGAGGAAAGCAGAGTGACAGGTGACAGAAGTCCATGGGAGTAGGGAGTGGATGAGGGGCAGAGGGAAAGGGAAGGAGTGAGGACTGAATCAGGTATAGGTCATGTAAGGTGGACGAACGAGATGGAAGAAGGTGGGTAAGTTTGAAGTGAGTTGAGAGCTTCATTGGGTGAAGCTTGTTGGAGGAGCAGTTCTGGTCTGATACATGCTCGGAACACAGAATGAGAAACCTGTGGGCAAGGGTAACAGGAGGGCACTGCTCACGTTCTGAGATACTCAAAAATTAGCACGTGGTCAGTGCTATTAAATACCTGCTCAAGGTTACCCCAAAGACAAAGCTGAGTCCAGCTGTATCAAGAGAAACTGAAGCCACAGAAAGACCCAGGAACTCGGTGATAGAAGGGACAAGACCATGTCAGTTGGCAGTGCCTGTGTTCTGTACCTTGACTGTCAGACTCTACCTGCCCAGTCTGGGGCCAGGCGTTTACTTGCATGGTGAAGACAGATGCACCCTGTTTCCACTGCATGTTGGTAGCATATGGTCTCTTCTGATGATACTTGGCCTTGCTGATTGAATTTTTTTCACAGATAACTGTAAAGAGTAGGCCTATTTCACTAAAAAATGAACTAATTTATTTTCTGATTTATATTTCTTCTCTTATATCAGTTTGGACTGTGTTATCCAACCTTCCAAAGTCCAATGAACTATGAGACTTTTATAGATAGGTTGTTTGTATCTGCAAGGTTGAAAACCATACTAGACCTTTCGGCAAATTAAGTTCAAGCCATCAAGGGAAGTCTCTTGGCAGCCAGCCAGCCATCCTGTTCCATAGCACTCTTTCCAGATACACATCTGCAGCCATCTTTCAGTAGAGACCAGCGAAAGGAACAAGGCACCTCAAATGCAGGTGCTACTGTCAGGTCAGCCAGCAGCACATCTCTGTCTGTGATAGGTGTTAAGGAATGTTAATAGCCCAGAAGTTCTGTCCAGACTAAGATAGTAATGAAGAACGGGGAGTCAGCAGATCTGCATTTGAACTGTGCCCACCCAGACTTATTAGCTGTATGGTCTTGGGCATACCTGTTAGATGTTAGTTTCCTCGTCTGTACATTAGGGACAATAATGGTATCTATCTCGTGGGATGTTAGGGGAATTGAGTGGAAAGTTTATGGGCAGTGCTTAGCAGAGTGCTGGACATTATTACCATCACGCAGCAGTTGATGAACTTGCCGAAGGCATTCAAGAGATTAAAGCATATGACAAGAGCAGAGACCAATGGATTGGGCAAAACAGATGTTTTAATCACCTTTTATTCATCCTGTTGATGAGGGAAGGATCCCTACCCTAGGGTTATGGCGGAGTCCACAACACTGGACTCTGACAGATGAGACTTACATTATTTTATTCACATATACTCAGCCCCAGAGAAAGGCATACATAGTCTGCTACTCAGGACCACATGGGGTTGTCCTCAGGAGCAAAGTAAACAACCAGGGGCTGTGGGAGGCAGGCTTTGTAGTAGCAAGAGCGTCGGGTGCCCCCTGGTTTCTGCTAGAGGATATAATTGGCTTGCTGGAATTATTTGGGGGGGCGGCTAACAAGGAGCTGAAACCCACTACTCAGTGGTAAACAGGAACTGAACCTTAGTCTCTTTGATAAGGAGGATTGTTTGGCTCAGGGACCTTGTCTACCAGAGCAGAATGGGTAGCAGAATTTGTGGTTGGGTCATTTGAGGCCCTCCTGATTTTACCAGATGTCAAGACAGCACATAATACTGAGTCTTGATTTTAGACTTTGTGCCACAAGAGAACATGGGCCTTGAAATGCTGCTTAATACAGTTTTCAGGGCATCTGGGTAGAAGGCTATGGAAGATAAGTAGAGTTGTCTGATTCTGTGGGGGAAGACAAATGGCATAGTGGCTAGAAAGGAAACCTCATGGTAGCCCATATAGAGTGTTCTAAGCAGAGATCTCTTCTTTGTGTTCAGTTCTGCAGACGTTCATTGATTGGCTGTACCGTCCTAGGTCCTTCCAAGGCTTACCCAGGTTCCATGGACCACCCTAGATCAGGGGCAGTTTGACCTCTAGGTACTTTGGCAACAGCCAGGAAAGCCGCACTCGCTCTGTGGACCAGATCACTGACTTGCATTCTGTAGGAACTGGGGTTGGTGCCAGGCCATGGAACTATTCACCTCAGGCCTTGTAATTGGAGTCCTCCATACTTGGAAGGTTTTATTCCCAGAGCGATTATGGTGTTTTGTTTTTCTGACTAGAGCCAAAGGCAGGTGCAAAAGGGAAGGATTTGAAGATGACTTGAGACTTTTTAAAGATGAAGAGTTGCTTGAAACATAATAATTTGTTACGAAAAAGGTGATCGGAGAACATGGAGTGTTGTACAGTGCTTTGTTCCTTAGAGAAGGTTCCTGAATCACCAGTATCCATATCACCTGGAGCTTATTAGAAACGCAGAATTCAGGCCCCACCCCAGAACTTCAGGATCAGAATCTTCTCTTTGACAGGATCCCAGGTAAGAAATCTTTCTGTGGATGGAAGGGCAAGAACGTTAGGTCAGGCAGACTGGATTAAAATTTCATTTCCTCTACTGATTTGCTATGTGATCTTGGGCCTGTTCCTTAACCTTTCCACTATCAGGACTTACTGTAAATTGGGTTTAATTTTCTTGCTGGATTGTTAGTATTAAAGGAGGTAACCTAAAAAGTGCTCAGAAACGTAATAAGGTACTTAATCATTAGTAGCTCTTATTAGGGGTTATTTGATAAATAATACTCTTATGTAATTTGACAGAATATGAAAAGAAAGAGCAGGATATCATTAGGGCTAACTCTGTCATGAGACCTGAGTTGATAATTGAGAAAAATATGGTCTCCTGAGCTGATGGGGCAGTGGCCGTGGTTCCTCACTAACCAGTTCCCTCAGGGTGAGACTGTAAGCATACTTGTTAAGTAACCAACAGTTGACAGCTATACTTCTTAATGGCTGCTGAGCTCTTGCAAGGGAGAATTATCTGCAGATGTGGAAGCAGGTCTTGGCATCCAGCAAAGCTTTCACATTTTAGAGGACAGACCCATGGTTTGAGAATTGAGACTTGCGCTCACTCTTGCACCTCGTTAACTCATGACCCTTAACAAGGCATTTAACATCCCTGAGCCTTAGTCTTCACCTATAAAATGAGACTAAATGGAGTTAGGTCTAAATCCCAGTACACAAGCAAGATAGCATCTCTCTATCATTCTTACTTTGTGTCTACCATGTTGCTCACTGGACAGCATTCAAATCCTCTCCAGTGAATTTTATGCCTGATGCAGCCAGCCACTTTAGAATCTTCATCCTGGCATTCTTCGGAGCTGTTCAGGTTACTTGGATTTCCCAGTGATGAGAATGTATCTTAGGAAAGCACACAGGCCATTCGTGTGTTGCTTTAAGTCTCAAGGATGGGAATAGTAGTAGGCTAGCATTTGGAATGGAATGATGATGATAGTGATACTGTTAGAAACAACAATGACAATACACATGACACGATACTACCATGAATCCAGGAGTGCCAAGTACAGAATACTCCCTTTCAGGCCTTCTGTGTAAGAGACGAGACTGAATGACAGATGCTTTTGAACTTGAGAAAACTGGGCCCGCTAAAAGCTGCAGTCACCCTTCTTTGACCTCACCCATCCACCTTGTATTCTCAGAAATAATTGCTAGTGGTTCTCTTTTAACTTAGCTGATTCCTTAGATACCTTACATTTTAAATCATCTTTTTGTGTGAAGGAAATGCCCCATTTCTTGTCTCTGAATGTGTGATCTTTGCTCTAATTATGTTGAGAGTGCCTGTTATTTCACCTGACTCTGGTTATTTGTGAGATACTAAGTAGCCTTGGGGTTAATGCTGACTTGGATCAAAGAGCAGCACAGCCTCTCAGGACCTCAGTTTCCTCCCTTAAAAAGGGAAGAGATTGGACTAAGGTCATTTGGTCACGCGACAAGAGTACGTGATAGATAAAGTAATGAACTTCTGTTTGCCGAAAGCTATGGATAGGGCTCTCCAAGGTCTCCTCCAGCTCTCTGGTTCCAGCAGAGCCCAGGCATCAAGGTAGAGGTAAAGATTTTATTCAGGAGAAAGGGGTTATCAACAGTGACAGAAAAACAAAAACAAAAACCCCACTTTAAGCAGATAAGGTTGCATTGAGCCAGACCATAAGAGAGAGCTCAGACCATGAGATAGATATGCCAAAGGAGAGTGCAGAATTGTTAGGGAAACCAGAATAGAGGGCCTTTGATTAAGTCATAGTGTGGCTTTTCTCTCTTGGACATTGGAACACAGAAATCCAGGCAGAGGTGGGTCCAACTTCTGCTCCAGGGAATTCTATGATGTAGGATGTCTAAGGCAACAACCTATATAGATAGCCAATACAGACAATATGGGAGGCCTGTTCCAACGTCCTGTTGCTAAACATCTTCCTTATTAGTCCATACCTCCTGCAATTGGTAAAGCTCTGCTTTAATTATGTTACTCCTATTTCAGAAGCCCCTCCCTCAAAGCAGGTACAAGTTCCTCTGCTCATTCTCTGGGCTCCCTAACCCTGGATACCCTTGTGCTCCATACTTCCTCTTCTGTGAGTGTTTTTGGAGACCCACCCTAGGCAGTCCAACATCTGTAGTAATGATGGCAACTGGTCACTAGAGGCTTTCCAAAGCCAAGCGCAGTGCCAGTTGCCTGAACACATACATCATTTCTAGCGTACATGCAAGGTGTCCCTCTTCTGGAACTGAGTTCATGGTTCTTCCTTGGTCTGGAGTTCTTTACCTTTCACCCTGGCTTGTTGAAATTGTACCTAACTTGCCTTTACCAGCTCTTGCTCTTTCCTTTTCCTTGCTACTCACCGAGATCAGTCTGTTTTGTTTGTTTTGTTTCCGCCTCTTTTCCTTCTTGTCTGTCATGGATTGAGTCCTTTTAAAAAGGAGTTCTGTTCTTAATCATTCCAGCATGGGGTCAGCTTTATTACCAACTCCCTGTGGACAGAGATCTTGTTTTATATTTCATTTGGTTCCCACACAGCACCTAACAGTGTGCTGAGTAAATAAAAGGCAAATGACCCATAATTAGTAACTCAATGACGTGTGTGTATGGCTGGCTGAAGACGTATGGGAAAGTAAGTGTAGTAAATTGAAGAATGGTAGGTCCAGTTCCTGACGCACAGAAAAGAGCCTCCTAATGCTCTCCAGTAGTGGCCGCAAAGAAAGGCCTTTGAGTGCTTTTTTTGCGAAGGACATTGCCAGCAGTTGTGGATTGCAGAACATCTATGTTATTTACAGCAAGCAGTGCATATGGAGAGTAAGACTTTAGTGTTGTTTTTTTCCTGGTTTTTCTCTTGTTTCCTTTTAAATGAAAGAATCCCTTTTTTTATTTTTTTAATGTTTATTTATTTTTGAGAGAGAGCGCACGCACACGTGCATGAGAGGGGGAGAGGCAGAGAAAGAGAGGGAGCCACAGAATGTGAAGCAGGCTCCAGGCTCCACCAAGATGTCATCACAGAGCCCGATGCAGGGCTTGAACTCACGAACGGTGAGATCATGACCTGAGCCCGGGTTGGATGCCCAAGCAACTGAGCCACCCAGGCGCCCCAAAAATTCCTTTATTTTTAATGTTTGTTTATTTTTGAGAGAGAGAGAGCATGTGTGCAAGTGGGGGAGGGACAGAGACAGGGGGACAGAGGATCTGAAGTGGGCTCTTCACTGACAGTGGCAAGCCCCATGTGGGGCTTTGAAGCCACGAACTGTGAGACCGTGACCTGAGCTGAAGTCAGACGCTCACCAGCTGAGCCAGGTGCCCCTAAATCTTTTTTGGGAGTAGACAGAATGAAAGTATAAATAAATAAGGGAATGAATGAATGAATAAGTAAATAAACATTCTTTGTGCTCCTTTTAGAAAGCTGGCCTAGTTTCCACTTTGTGTTGAATTCCCATTTGTGTTTTGGGTCATTATGCAGCACTTGGTTCAGCCAATTAAGTTTTTTCTTTCTAAGTATCTTTATTCTCTATCAGTATAGTCTTTTCTTGAGGCTTTATTATTCTTTTGAGGAACATCCGTCTTTCTGGTGCTCTTTTGTGGCTTAAATGTTCTTCCCTTGGGACCTTTGACAATTTTCCCAAGCCTAGCAATTTCAGTAAGTGCTTAATAACGTAATTTAGGTTGCCTCTATGCAAGAACCTATAGGACCTCACTTAAGAGTCCAACATGCAGTGTTCTATCTCTGAAAGGTACACTTTCACGACCTTATATCTAGTGCTGTATTCTCTCTCTTCAGTTTAACATCTTTACAAGGGGAATTAGGGGAAACGGTAAAATATATGTTAGAGACTCTTACATTTTAGCTGTGAGATCAGCAAAGTATAATTTAGCCTCTATAGTACATTTCAGTAGCCCCCGAATCACCAGTGTATCCCTCATCAGATTTATTTAATAACAGTATTCCAGTATTCTGTACCTGAAAGTGGTCTACAGAGATGATGTAGTTTAATTGTTTATTTGTAGATAGATATTTCAGTTGTCCTGTCAGATGGCTACTTGTAAAACTAATGAGGATGACTCACAATCTCTTTCTAATAGTAATAGCCACTAACACAGTAGTAGTTTCTATGTGTTAGGCACTGTTTCAAGTGTAAACATGCCCACACATTAATTCTCTTATAAGTAACATATAGCTGATTCTTTTAAAACCCAATCAGAGAATCTCTCTGTGTTTTAACAAGAAAGTTCAATCTGTTTCTCTGTTGTGATTACTAATACAATTTGGACTTCTTTCTGCCACCTTCAGGTGTTATCTACTTAATATGACTTACTTTTGTCTTTCTTTTTTCCTTTTCTCACTTGCTGTTAGATTAATCACATTTTCTTTATTCTCTTTTGTATCTTGTTTGCAAATATTAATCTTGCTTCTGTTCCCCTACGTCCTTACTTGTTAACATACACACTTCACTTAGACCAAAGGCTGAAGTCAGTCAGTCACCCTCTTGACTCCTGGAACACCCTAACTCTCTTCTCTTTCTTTGGTCTTCCATGTTGTTGACTGTTAATTTCAGAGAGGCAGTGGTTTGCTAAGAATACAGACCTTAACAGCCAGGCTACTGGAGTTTGGACCCCAGCTCTGCCACACATGAGTATAAGCCCTAGTTAAGTAGTAACCACTTTGTGCCAGTTTTTTTTTTTTTTAATCTGTAAAGTGTGGGTAAGAGTACCTGCTTCATAAATTATTGAAAGGATTAAATGAGTTAATTTATGCAAAGTATTTCGGACAATGCCTGGCACATAGTAAGCATTCAGTAAATGCTAGCTACTTTGGTTGTCATTATTCTACTTTTTTTTTTTTAATATTTTTATTTATTTCTAGGAGAGAGAGAGAGAGCATGAGCAGGGGAGGGTGAGAGAGAGAGGGAGATAGAGACTCTGAAATAGGCTCCAGGCTCTGAGCTGGCAGTCAGCACAGAGCCCGATGTGGGGCTCGAACCCACGAACCGCGAGATCATGACCTAAGTGAAAGTCGGACGCTTAACCGAGTAAGCCACCCAGGCGCCCCATATTCTACTTTGTTTTTAACCTCTCCTTCCAGCACCCTTTTTTTAAACAGTGTGTTTTAGGTATCCTAACACATTTCTTAATATCTTTTTTATTGAAATGTAATTAACAACTGGGCTTAGGTATTAAATTTGAAGAGTTTTGACAAATAGCTACTCTTTAAACACCACCCAAGATAAGATGTAGAACATTTCCATTCCCCGGAAGGTTTTGTGTCTCTTTCCATTCCTTTCCCTTTCCTATACCATCCCCCCAGCCTCCACACTACTATCTGATTTTTATCACTGTAAATTAGTTTTCCCTGTATTTCTGTTTCCTGTAAGTTGAGTCATATATATGTACTTTTGTGCCTCGCTTCTTTGACTTCACATAATAGTTTGTTTTGTTTTAAATGTTTATTTTGAGAGAAAGCGTGCACACACGTGGGGGAGGGGCAGAGAGAATCTTAAGCATGCTGAGCATGGAGCCCGACACAGGGCTTAGTCCCACGGTCTGAAATCAAGAGTCAGATGCTTAACCAACAGAGCCACCCAGGTGCTCCTTAACAATAGTTTTGAGGTTTATCCATGTTGTTGCACCTGTTAGTGCAGAAGATGGCAGAGTTTATAAAAACAGGTAGTATATAAACTACCTGTTAGTAGTTTATTCTTTATTATAAGAAACCTCCGCACATTTCTCCCAGGTAGTTGTACTATTTTACACTTCTGCCAACAATGTATGAGAGTTCTGTTCACTTTGCATCCCCACAGACATTGGTGTTATCTTCCTGATTTTAACTTTTCCAGTTTATTTGTTTAGCCCTTCTGTGCTTGCCACTTGCTTCCCCTCCCTCCCTCCCCATTTTTTGGGTTCGGTTTCCTTCTTTTTTTTTTTTAATGTTTTATTTATTTCTAGGAGAGAGAGAGAGAGAGAGAGAGACAGCGTGAGCAGGGGAGGGTCAGAGAGAGAGGGAGTCACAGACTCTGAAACAGGCTCCAGGCTCTGAGCTGGCAGTCAGCGCAGAGCCCGACGCGGGGCTTGAACCCACGAACCGCGAGATTATGACCTAAGCGAAAGTCAGACGCTTAACCTACTAAGCCACCCAGGCACCCCTCAGTTTCCTTCTTAAAATAATTCTTCCAGTGACAGTCTGTGTCTGTTTGAAGATAATTTTATGGTGACCTGGATATTGAAACTTAATAGTTATTTCCCTCAATAATTCAAACACTGTTCCTGCATTTTCCTCTGACATCTAATGTTATTAAATGGAAAGTCTGTATCCATCCAGTTGTCAGTCTTTTAAGTAGTGTCTTTTCTCTTGTTTTTTTTTTTTTTTTTGGCAACTTTTTTTCTCTCTGTTGTTAATATTTTGAAGTTTTCAGTCTGAAGACTCGTGTTCATCTTTAATTCTAGAAATTTCTCAGATATTATATCTTCAGATTGTTTCTTCTGCATGTTCTCCATTGTTTCCATCTTGAACACTTTTATATATTTTTTTAAGATTTATTTTTGAGAGAGAGCACAAGCTCTGGGAAGGGGCAGAGAAAGAGGAGACAGAAGATCTGAAGCAGGCTCTGTGGTGACAGCAGTGACCCCAGTGTGGGACTCAAACTTACAAACTGTGAGGTCATGATCTGAGCCAAAGGGAGGCTCAACCGACAGAGCCACCCCGGCGCCCCCATCTGGAACATCTATTAGATGTATGTGCTGCCTTCTCTGTCTTCTGTGTCCTTTAGCTTCCCTTTCATGTTTCTGTTTTTATAAACTCTGCCATCTTCTGAGTGATTTTCTCAGGTTTCTCTTCTTAATTACTAATTTTCTCTTTAGCTGTGTCTAGTCTACTTTATGAATGGATGAGTGCAGTGACTTCCTTTTTTATTCCTAGTTCTTTCAGTTCTTTTTCACATCTGATTATCCTTTTTCCATATTATCTTCTTTGATTATGATTTTCTCTCATTTTGCCTGTTTATTAAAATGAAACACAATTTATAGCATTTTTCATAGTATTCTGTTTTTATGGTTTTCAGGTCTTGGGGCTGCTATTTGTGCTGATTATGCCATTTAATGTCTTTCCCTCTGATGATTCATCTCATGTGAGTTTTTAGTTTTACTCTTTGCCTTTTGGGGATGGTGTAAGGTGCCTCTTCATCTGTGACACTGCAGCATTTCTCTATCTGGGCAAGGCCCCTCTGTTTGATTTTATTTTTCTTTCTCACCTCCAACACCTAGTGTCATTGCCCTCCCCTGCTACAAGCACCCACTCTGAAGTATTTGATAAGATGTCTTTAGCTACATATGTAGCTTTATCTAATATATAGTACTGTTTAGATGATGTGATTTTAACTTACATAAATGCTGTTATGCTCTAGATCTCATTCTGGTTGTTATTTTTCTCACTCAACACTGGGTATCCACGTTTCTGTCTGAGTAACTAGTTGTTGCTTCTTTCCAAAGCACCATTTTCCATGGTATACATCCTGCGCACTTACTTACTATCTTTTAGTGATAGACATCTAAATTGGCTCTCATCTTCTTGCTACCAAAAACAATGCCCCAATAATCTTTCTGGCCATGTTTCCTTATGGACCCATGTAAGAACTCTTCTAGGCTATGTATGCAGGAGTATGATTACTGGGTTGCAAGGCATATATGCACAGAAAATTTCACTAAATATTACCAGAATGTTTTTCCAGAATAGCTATATCAATTTTTATACTCACTAGTGATGCTCCCAGATTCAAATTCAAGTTCTACCATGTGTTACTGTGGGACCTTAAAGAAATTACTCAACCTCTCTGGGCCTTAATCTCTTCATCAATAAAAAGAGATAATTACAGGATCTGCCTCATCAGGTTGTTGAGAGAACAGAATAAATTAATATATATAAAGCATATTCCTGAATATAATAAGCATCAGATAAATGCCAGCTGTTATTACTGCTATTGTAATCACTACTATTACTGCTTGTCAATTAAAAGTAAGCTTTTCCTTCTCTTTTTTTTTTTTTTTACAAATAGTTTATTGTCAAATTAGTTTCTACATAACACTCAGTGCTCATCCCCAAAGTGCCCTCCTCCATGCCCATCCCCCCTCCCCCCCACATCCATCAGTCCTCAGTTTTTGTCAGCATTCAAGAGTCTCTCATGGTTTGCCTCTCTCCCTTTCCCCCACCATTTCCGCCCTTCTTCTCCCCCTTGTTCCTCCGTCAAGTTCCTCCTAATCCTCCTATACGTGCAAACATATGATATTTGTCCTTCTCTGCCTGACTTATTTCGCTCAGCATAACACCCTCTTCAAAGAGGACATCCAGATGGCCAACAGACACATGAAACGATGCTCAGCATCCCTCCTCATCAGGGAAATACAAATCAAAACCACACTGAGATACCACCTCATGCCAGTCAGAGTGGCTAAAATGAGCAAATCAGAACTCTAGATGCTGGCGAGGATGTGGAGAAACGGGCACCCTCCTACACTGTTGGTGGGAATGTAAGCTTTTCCTTCTCTTAATTGCCTGGTTATATCATTTGCCCCTTTTACCCCTACTTGAATTTTAATTTTTTTCCTAAGATTTGCAAGAATTATATCTCATACTAACTCCTTGTTGCCATTAAACTTTGCAAATATCATCTCCTGATTTACCATTTGTCCATTATCTGTTAATCGTGTTTTTGATAGAAACCTTTACCATCAGTGCAGTCACATTCATGATCTAACCCCCCCCCTTTAGACATTTGGGGCCAAATGTTTAGGAAGTTTCCGTACCCCTACTTCAAATACACCCTCTGACATTTTCTGCTGTTAGCCTTTACAGATTTACCATTCACATGTGGGTCTTCCTCATATGGTGTTTAATAGTGAGCTCTGTTCTATGTTTTTCTTCTTCCCTGTGTGAGTCTCTTGTGCCATGGGTTGTGAAAGTATTCTGGTTTTTTTATGCTGCATGTCAAAGGCCAGTTTTGATGTTAATTTCTCAGCTCAGGATTCCTGTAGGATACAGATTTGCATCCCTACACATGTCTCTGTATGGCGTAGACCTACATTTTAGAGTTCTTGTGGGTGCCTTTTCCTTTTAAGGCATGGATAATTAACAACTTTTATTGCTGCTTCCCTGAGTCAGTGAGTAGAGTTGTTTGTTTGGGGGTTTTTTTTGTTGTTGTTTTTTTTTGGTTTTTTTCCAGATTGTATCAAGGAAGGCCAGGTATTTGCGGCTCTGGGCTTTACACAAGGGTCTCAGTTTCAACTCACCCACCTTCCACCTGCCTGAAGCTGTATTTCTAGTCTCCATGTGAGGATTAGTGCTTTCTCCTCCATGCCTACGGCCTGGATTGGAGTTTGAAACCCCTGTGGGCCACCACGGTCTCAACATCCACTTACTGTTCCAGCTTTGATTTTGATGTCTCTTTCATTTTAGGTACTTGGGGACTTCCTTTTTTTTTTTTTTAAGCTTGACTGTATATTTTAAAAGCACTTTTAACATGTTTTATCCAGCATTTCTGTGTGTATGAAGTAGGAGAAAAGGTCCATTTACATCAGCTCACTGTGCCATTTTGCCAAAAGCCCCCTCTTTATTAGTATTCCTATTAATCTCAGTAATTTTCGACTTTCAACATTGCCAGCTTACACTCATTAAGTAGCCCTTGATCACCCTTGAATGTTTTCTGCCTTAACCACCTCCATTCTCCCTTTATTGCAGGTTTAGGACCATGTTTTTAGTATCTGTATGTTGGTAAGAGCCACATAGTTCAGCCCAGTTTTTTTTAACTTTGCTCAGTTGCTTATTCTGCTATAGTTATTCTGTTATTTTCTCATCTAATTTAGTTGTTGACAAAAATATGAAATAGCTTTGTAGTTAATGCTCAAAATACCTCCCTCTGGATCATTGGTAGATTTTTTTTTTTAATCTGATGAAAGATGTAGATAATTTTCCTAGAAAAAATGACCAAAAAACATTTTAAGTATGTTTTAGTTTTTCCTGAAAATAGAATCTCAATTACTTATTTCATATTAATAAGAATGTTTAAAAAGATCCTATGTGCATCAGATAAGTCTTTTGATTTACTGAATCTACAAGGCCTCTGTCTGCTCTCAGGGGAAAAAAATCACATTCTGTTGATATAACACATTTTTTAGAAAAACTTTAGTGCCTGTTTAATAAACTTTGTGTTTGCAAATCCAATTCTTGTTCTGATTTTATTCTCAGTTATTAAAGCAAGTTAATTTACAAATTTTAAGAATTACCTCCTTTTTATAAAAAATATAGCTCTCTTGCCTTTTTTAAATCTTAGAGAATTTTTTTGTTTACAAAAATTTTTTTTAATGTTTTATTTTTGAGAGAGAGAAAGACAGCATGAGCAGGGGAGGGGCAGAGAGAGAGGGAGACACAGAATCTGAAGCAGGTTCCAGGCTCTGAGCTGTCAGCACAGAGCCCAATGTGGGGCTCAAACCCACGAACCGAAAGATCATGATCTGAGCCGAAGTCAGACGCTTAGCCAACTGAGCCACTCGGGTGCCCTAGGAATCTTTTTTGTTTTATTTTGTTTTCCACTAGTGCCAGGAGATATGGATTCCAGTCCTGCCCCTGTCACTTCTACTAGTATAGCAAGTCAGCTCCTGGTCTGCACTTTATTTGTTTACAAAAAAGTACGCATTTTTATAATCCACATATTAAGACAAATTGTACTCAAACAGTAAGGCTAGATATTCTTAAAGACACCGTGAGTAAACTACAAAAATTATATGAATTCATGAATGTTCTGCAATGTTAAATACTGAAGTATATACATAAGGTTTGGGGTGATTAGAACTGAAAAATTTACATTGATTTTATGAAGTTTTTAAAATAAATGAACTTTAACTTTTAGAGCAGGTTTAGGTTTACAGCAAAATTGAGCGTACAGAGTACAGTTGAGTTCCCACGTAACCTGTCCCCCGCCCCCATCCACAGCCTCCCCCACTATCCCACAACACAGTGATACATCTACTTATTATTATCGCCCAAAGTCCATAGTTTTCATTAGGGTTCTCTTTTGGCATTGCACAAATATTGATAGATGTATAATACATGAATCTACCATTGTGGTATCATAAAGAATTATTTCACTGCCCTGAACCTCTTCTGTTCTTCACCTGTTTATCCCTGCCTTTCTTCAGCCATTGGCAACCACTGATCTTTTGACTGCCTCCATAGTTTTGCCTTTTCTAGAATGTCGTATACGGTAGTTGGATTCATACAGTGTGTAGCCTTTTCAAATTGGCTTCTTTCACTGAGTGATATGCATTTATGTTTCCTCTGTGTCTTTCTATCGCGTGTTGCTCATTTCTTTTTAGTGTAGAATAATCTTCTGTTATCTGGATGTCCCACAGTTTATCCATTTACCTACTGAAAGACATTTTGATTGCTTCCAAGTTTTGGCAGCTCTTCATAGAGCTGCTATAAATATCTGTGTGCAAGTTTCTGTGTGGGCAGTTCATTTGGGTAAATACCAAGGAGCACAATTGTTGGATCATATGGTAAGGATATGCTTAGTTTTCTAAGAAACTGCTGAGCTGTCTTCCAAAGCAGCTGTACCATTTTACACTCTCATTATAGGAACTCCTGCTTCTATACATCCTCACTGCATTTGGTATTGTCGGTGTTGTGGATTTCAGACATTGTAATAGGTTGCTTTAATTTGCCATTCTCTTAGGAAATGTATTGAACATTTTTCTCATACTTCTTATACTTTCTGTCTTCGATGAGATGTCTGTAAAAGCTTAGTACATTCTTAAATGTACAATTGTTTGTTATGAAACATTGTTTTTTTATTGTTGAGTTTTAAGAATCCTTTGTGTATTTTGGTTAGTAGTCCTTGAATAGATGTGTCTTTTGCAAATGTTTTATTCCAGTCTGTGGCTTGTCTTCTCAGTTTTTTGACATTACCTTTCACAGAACAAACTTTTTTTTAAAATAATTTTAATGAAATCTGGCTTATCAGTTACTTCTTTTAGGGATCATGCCTTTGGTGTTGTATCTAAAGAGTCATCACTACTCAAGTTCATCTAGGTTTTCTCCTATGTTCTTTTTTTTTTTTTTTATAAAGGTTTGTAAAAAATGTTTACTTATTTATTTTGAGTAAGAAAGTGAGCAAGAGAGGGGCACAGAGAGAGGGAGACAGAGAATCCCAAGCAGGCTCAGTGCTATAAGTGCAGAGCTCAAAATAGGGCTCAGTCTCACGACTGCCAGATCTGAGCCGAAACCAAGAGTCCACTTAGCCAGCTAGGCCACCCAGGGCCTCCTCCTGTGTTATTTTCTACTAGTTTTATGTTTCACATTTAGATCTGTGATCCATTTTGAGTTAGATTTGGAAAGGCTGTGAGGTCTGTGTCTAGGTTCATGTGTTTACATGTGGATGTCCAGTTGTTCCCGTACCATTTGTTGAAAAGACTATCTTGCATTGTATTGTCTTTGCTCCTTTGTCAAAGATCAATTGACTATATTTTTGTGGGATAATTTATCTATTCTTTTACCAATACCACACACTGTCTTGGTTACTATCGCTTTGTAGTAAGTCTTGAAATTGAGTAGTGTCAGTTCTTCAATTTTTATTATTTTCCTTCAATACTGCGTTGGCTAATCTGTCTCTCCAAATAAATTTTAGAAGCAGTTTGTCAGTATCTACAAAATAACTTGCTGCAACTTTAATTAGGATTGTGTTGAATATATAGATCAAGTTGGGGAAAAACTGAAATTTTGACAAAACTGAGGCCTCCTATCCATGAACATGGAACATCTCACCATTTAGTTTTTCTTTGGTCTCTCATCAGAGTTTCGTAGTTTTCCTCATATAACTCTTATACATATTTTGTTAGACTTATCCATAAATAATTTCATTTTTTAAATTTCGTTTTTAGGTCCTAATTAAGTGGTAATTTTTTAACTTCAAGTTCCACTTGTTTATTGCTGATGTATAGGAAAGTGATTAATGTCCATATATTCACCTTGTATCCTGCAATCTTGCTATAATTGCTTAATAGGGGTTTTTTTGTTGTTGATTTTTTTTGCCAGATTTTCTACATAGACAGTCATCATCTGTGAACAAAGACCGTCTTATTCCTTTCTTCCCATTCTGTAGAGACCTTTTATTTCCTTTTCTTGTTTTGTTAATTAGCTGGAACTTCAAGTACAATATTGAAAAGCAATGGTGAGAGGGGACACCCTTACCTTGTTCCTGATCTTAGCAAGAACAAGTTTCTCTCCATTAACTATAATGTTAACTGTTGGTTTTTTATAGATGTTGTTTATCAAATTGAAGAAGTTTCTCTCTATTCCTAACTTGCTGAGAGTTTTTAATCAAAATGCATTTTGGATTTTGACAAGTGATATGATAATGTGATTTTTCTTCTTTAGCCTGTTGATATGATGGATTACATTTACTGATTTTCAAATATTGAACCAGCCTTGGATACCTGGGATAAATCCCTCTTGATCATGGTATATCATTCTTTGTTGGATTTGATTTGCTAATATTTTGTTGAGGATTTCTGTATCTTGGTTCATGACAGATGTTGGTCTGTGTGTATCTGTGTGTGTGTTTCGTTATGTCTTTGGTTTTGGTGTTAGTATAATGCTGGCTTCATGGAATAAGTTAGGAAGTATTCTCTCTGCTTCTGTCTTCTGGAAGCAGACAGAATTGGTGTAGTTTTGTCCTTACATTTTTGGTAGAATTCACAGGTGAGCCTATCTGGGGTTGGTGTTTCCAGTATTAGAAAGTTATTAATTATTCAATATCTTTAATAGATTTAGGCCTATTCAGATTGTCTCAAAAATTTCTTCTTGTGTATGTTTTGGCAGATTGTGTCTCTTAAAGAATTGATCCATTTTGTCAGAGTTCTCAAATTTGTGGGCATAAAGTTGCTCTTAATATTTTTTATTATCTTTTCACTGTATGTGAAGTCTATAGTAATGTCCCTTTTTTCTTTTCTGTTATGAATAATTTGTGTTTGTTTGTTTGTTTCGGTTTTTTGTCTTTATTTTTCCTTAGTTAGCCTGGTTAGAGACATACTGATTTTATTGATCTTTTCAAAGAACCAGCTTTTGGTTTCATTGATTTTCCTATATACATTTACTCTTTTCAATTTCATTTATTTCCCTGCTAATTTTTTTCCTACTGTCTAATTGGATTTACTTTGTTCTTGCTCTAACATCCCAAAATGGAGGCTTAAATGATTGGTTTTAGTTCTTCTTTTCGGAAAATGCATTCAGTGCTATAGATGTTCTTCTAAGCACTGCTTTTGCTGCATTCTACAGATTTTGATGGGTTGTATTTACATTTTCATTTAGTTTAGAAAATATATATATTTTTAAATTTCTACATCCAACCTGGGGCTTGAACTCATAACCCTGAAGTCAAGAGTCACCTGCTTCATCTACTGAACCAGCCAGGCACCCCCTAGTTAAATTCCTCTTGAGATTTCTTGACCTATGTGTTATTTAGAAAAATGTGTGTTGTTTGGGGCTCCTGGGTGGCTCAGTCGGTTAAGTGTCCACCTTCAGCTCAGGTCATGGTCTCACTGTTCATGAGTTCAAGCCCCACATTGGTCTCTGTGCTGACAGCTCAGAGCCTGGAGCCTGCTTCTGATTCTGTGTCTCCTCTCTCTGTTCCTCCCTGCTCATGTTCTGTCTCTCCCTCTCAAAAAAAAAAATAATAAAGATTAAAAATTTTTAGAAAACTGTTTGGTGTTTAATCTCCTAAGTATTTGGGACTTTCCAGCTAGCTCTTTGTCATTGGTTTCTAGTTTAATTCTGTTGTGGTCTGAGAGCAGAGATTGTATGATTTCTGTTCCTTTTGTTAAGGGTGTTCTATGGCCCAGAATTGGTCTAGTTTGGTGAATGTTCCATGTGATCTTGAGAAGAATGTTTAATCTCCTGTCTTTAGTTGAAAAGTCTATAGATGCCCATTATACCCTGTTGACTGGTAGTACTGTTGACTTCTACTGTGTCCTTAGTGAAGTTCTGCCTGCTAGACCTGTCCATTTCTGATAGAGGGACGTTTAAAGTCTCCAACTATAATCATAGATTTGTCTATTTCTCTCGGCAGTTCTTTCAGTTTGCATTGTTTTGATACTCTCTGGTTAGGCATATGCATGTAGAAGATTATGTCTTCGTGAAGTGTTGACCCCTTTTCTATTTTGTAATGTCCCTCTTTATCCCTGATAACTTTTCTTACCTTGAAGTGTATTCTGTCTCAAATTAATATAGCTACTCCTGCTTTCTTTTGATTAGTACTAGCATAATATATCTTTCTCTGTGGATTTACTTTAAGTCTATATATGTCTTTATATTTGAAGTGGGTTTCTTGCAGGTAATGTAGAGTTTGGGTCCTGTTTTTCAGTCTATTCTGATATCTGCCTTTTAGTAGGTGTATTTAGACCATTGATGTTTGAAATGATTATTGCTATAGTTGATTTATATCTGCCATATTTGTTAATGTTGTTTATATGTTGCCCTTGTTCTTTGTTCCTATTTTTGTCTTCCACGTTCTTTTCATTCTTTCATGGTTTTAACTGACTATTTGACTTGAGTCCATTTTCACTTCTTTCCTATCAGTTATATTCCTTTTCAGACTGGTTTTAGTAGTTGCTCTGTAGTTTGCATTGTACATTTATGTCTAATTCAAGTCCACTTTCAAATGACACTATACCACTTCACAGGTAGTACAAGTACCATATTTACTAATAAAATAATCCTGATTTTTCCCTCCCATCCCTTGTATCATTGTTGTCATTTATTTCACACACACACACACACACACACACACACACACATATATACACACACACATATATATGTATATTGAAACATAAGCATACATAATAAAATAAATTGCTATGGTTTTGAACAGTTATCAGTAATATCAATTAAGAATTAAGAAATAAATGTTTTTATTTTACCTTCCACCTATTCATTCTCCAGTGCTTTTCATTTGTTTATGTAGATTCAGATTTCTATACTTTATCATTTTCTTTCTCTCTGAAGAACTTCTTTAACATACCTTGGAAGGCAGATCTAATGGCAACTGAGTCAGTTTTGCTTGTCTGAGAAAGACCTTATTTCCCCCCTCCCCTTACTTTTGAAGGGTAATTCCTAAGTTCTGTTACAGAATTCTAGGTTGCTTTTTTTTTTCTCTCACCCTTCAAATATTTTATTCTACTTTCTTCCTGTTTGCATGGCTTCTGAGGAGAAATCAGAGGTGATCTACCCCCTCCCCTTCTTTTTGGAGATTTTTTGTTTTAAGTGTTGATTTTTCTGTAGTTTGAATATGATATGCCTAAATGTAGTATTTTGCCATTTATCCTGATTGGTGTTCTCTGAGCACCTCAACCTGCGGTTTGGTGTCTGACATTAATTTGGGGAACTGCTCAGTCATTATTCAAATATTGCTTCTGTTCCTTTTACTTTCACTCCGTCAAATATCCCCACTGAACATATGTTTTACCTTTTGTAGTTGTCTTGAAGTTCTTAGATAATCTGTCCTGATCTTTTCACTTTTCTTTTCAGTTTGGGAAGTTTCTATTGTTATATCAATCCTGAAAGTCAGAGATTCTTTCCTCAGCTCTTTCCAGTTTTCTAATGAACATATCAAAAGCATTCCTAATTTCTGTTACATTTTGGACTTGTAGCATTTTTTTCATTTTCTCTTATTTCCATCTCTCTTCTATTATTCATCCTTTCTTGCCTGTTGTCTACTTTTTCCACAAATGCCCTTAGCATATTAATCGTGCTTGTTAAAAATTCTTGGTCAGAGTGGCACCCAGGTGGTTCAGTTGGTTAAGCATCCAACTCTTGATTTTGGCTCATGCTATGATCTCATATTTTGTGAGTTTGAGCCCTGTGTTGGGCTTTGCACTGACAGCATGGAGCCTGCTTGGGATTCTCCCTCTCTCTCTGTGCCCCCTCCCCCCTCAATAAATAAACTTAAAAAAAAAACAAACCCAAAAAACACTTCTTGATCAGATAACTCCTGACATATTTGACTGTGGTTCTGATGCTTGTTCACTCTCTTAAAGTTCTATTTTTTGCCCTTCAGTATGTTTTGAAATATTTTTTCTTGAAAGGTAGACATAAAGTAGTGGATAAAAGAAATTGTAGTAAGCAGGCCTATCGATGATGGGATGGTAAGGTGCAGGGGAGGAAGTATTTTACAGACTGATGATTAGCGCTCAGTACTTTGGTGAGCCTGTGCCCCTGGACCATGAACTTCACCGATGTTTTTCAAACATCTCCCCACCCCCACCCCCACCCCACCCCCACCTTGGTGCAGGATGTTGGGGGCAGAAGTATATTTTCCTTCCTCCAGTTAGGTCTGAATCTGGTAAAACAGTTTCTCCTGAAGCTAGGCATTGTTAAGGACAGACTGCTCTGGCATATTTAAAAATGGTTAGTTCCCTCCCTCCCTCCCCCTGCCAGAAGCAGGAGGAAAGTTTTCTCCTATATTCACCCCTTAGAGCTCCTGCAGGTAAAACTCACAGAATTATGACTTGGTCCCTCTGTAGTTTTTAACTCAGACTTGTCCACCTTGAGCCTGAAGCAATTTGTCATTTCAGTTTTTATTTTACTTTCCTGGTGTGGTTCCCACCATGTGTCTGATGGTGGGTTTCTGCTCCGAGAAGCTGTGATTCTCTGTATCTGCCTGTCTTTCTCTCCAATTTAGGGCATAGCAGTTTTGCCCTGTGACCTCAGTTCTCTGACAAATCTAAAAAGAGTTGTTGGCCTTTCCATTTTATTTTCAGCTTTTTACCTGTCGTCAGGATGGAATGGTGACTTCCTAAGCTCCTTCCATGCCAGACCAGAAACCAGAACTTGGAAATACTTGTATTTTTATCTGTCAGCTTCAAATGTGGGAAAATAAAGAAATGGTGGTGGATTGGAAGGAGATCATCCACAGTCTCGCTAACAAAGGCAACTGGGGTTATTCTGACATTTGTCTCCACCCCCCTCCCACCCCCACCCCCCCCCACCTTGTCAGTACGTTTTCTTTTCTTTATCCAAGTGAGAGTATACAGTTTGGCTATCATCAAACCCAAAACTGAACTGGATGTCTTTTTCCCTAAACTTTTCTCATGTTGTCTGGATCATCTCAGCGTCCACCCCCACGCACCATACCAGGACCTGGGAGCTGTCTCTCTCTTCCCTCACGTGCACTCAGACTCTAAATCATGACAGTTACATTTTCTGAATATTTTTGGCTGTCTATTTCTCTCTCTTCTCTTGCCACTTCTCCCGGTCAAAGTCCTCATTGATTTATCTCTGAACTCCTGCAATAATAGAGCCTGTCTCTAGCATTATCCCCCTCAGTTCTGTGCAAATGTCACTTAGATGATACATTTAAGATGCATCTCTGACCATGCGACTTCCCTGCTTAAAGCCTTTCAAACCCTTCAGTGGCTCCTCATTCCCTTTCAGACAAATCCAAGCTCCTAACCATGGTCCATGTATCTCTCTGTGGCCACACCCCTGCCTGCCAGATGTAGCCCCTGATACTCCCTGTTCCCTGCTTTGTGTTCCAGCATCACTGACTTCCTTACAGTCCCCCTCCTCCCCTTCCTCGCCACCACTGGGGGTGTTTTCTTGTTGGTGTGCCTCACGCAGGCTCCCTGCTTGGAGCACTGTCTTCCCCTTGTCACTGCCTGCTCGTTTATTCAGGCAGGTCAGCTCCTCTAACTGCTTGACACCCCTTTTCCCAAACTGGGTTTCTGGGTGCAATTCTCTGCCATTACATCTCATTCCATTCATTTATTGATTCCACCATCTAATCAACAACATTCGTCTTAGGCAGAATTTTAAGCGCTGGGATATAGCAGACGATTTTAAAAAGTTCCTTTCCTAATGGAGCTTACGTTCCAGTGAAGGGAGATACATGATAATAAGTGAAAATATAGGTCATGGGTAATAATGCTATGAAGATAAATAGAGTAAGAGGAATGGAATGGAGGAGAGGCTGCTACTTAGAGGACACGGTCAGGGAAGCCCTCAGTGATGATGTGGCCTCAGAGCAGAGACCTGATGGAAGGGAGAGTGAGCCGTGCACACGTGTGGAGACACCTGCAGATGAACATGCTTAGTGTGTTCCATGATCCGTAAGGAAGGCTGTGTGCTGAAGGCAGAATGCATGCGGGAGACGGGGTAGAAGATGGCATCAGAGAGTTAATACCAGCCAGGTTATGAGGGGGAGTGTAGGCCATTAGGAGAACTTGGGCTTTTGGTATTTACTCTGAGACCAGAAGCCCAGGAGGCCTTTGTGCCGGTAAGGGACAGAATGTGGCTGTGTAGTAAGAAGACCCCTCTGACTTCTGGATTGAGGGAGGATGGGGTGAGGTTAGTGCTGGAAAGGGGCAGAGGCACGGAGACAGTTAGAAGGGATTGCTGTAGTAGTCCAGGTAGTAGGGGGCGGGGGCTCGGACTGACCAGAGAGAGCCAGGGGAGGCAGCAGGAAGTGACTGGGTTTGGATATATGCTGAAGGTAGAGCCAACAGGATTTAAGAAGGATTGGATATGGAGTACGAGGAAAAGGCAGGAATCGAGGTCAACTTTTGGGTTTTGGTCTAACCAACTAGAAAGACAAAATTGCTGTAGAGCAGGAAGATGGCAGGAGAGTTTGGGGGAGAAGTTGGAACACCCTGTCTGGCCTCCGATCGGAGATGCTGAGCTGGCAGCTGGAGGTGTGCCTCTGGACTCCAAGGAGGACTGAGCTTGAGGTGTCACCCTGCCAGCCGACGGGATAGGGATGAGCCGCATAGTCAGGATTTGTGGATGTTTCCAAGTGTGGAATCAGATGACACAGAAGATCAGAGGAGAGGTGACTGAGTCCCAGAGCATTCTAAGCCGTAGAGGCCAGTGTGACACAGAGCAAAGGATGCTGGGTGGTGAGGTCACAGGAGTGAGTGAAGCAGGCGTTTGAAGCGGGAGGGAGTGATGCCCGTGTCCCATGTTGCAGATGGGTCAGGCGAGATGAGGGCGTGTACTGTAGATCTCTTTATGTAACTGCATAAGCCTTCTTCATCCGGCTGAGTACTCACTGGAAGCAGGGACGCATACAGCAGTGAATCTCCCCCAGCTCTGACGTGGGTGACGCGCACATGCCATGTCCCAGCTGTTTTTCCTCAGGCTGGTTCTCTCTGTACCTCTGAGCTCCAGTCCCATCTGTAAAATGGGGAGGGGATGATATCATCGTGAGGACCCCGTGAGTGTGTCCAGATGAAGCACTAAGCGTAGTGGCTTTCATATAGTTGAACACGTGACAGGCATTGTCCTTCACGTCACCTACCTGGCACACCGCCCCTCCCTGTTGAGCAGCATTCGTCAGATGCAGGAGTGAATCGCCTGTTCGTTTGACTATTTCACCCAAAGGTGTTTCCCTCTGTGCTTGTGAAGTGTTAACACGGCACTTTCTGGGCTTCTCTAGGGTGTAGCCCTGACCCTCAAGAAGTGGGTTCTGGAAGAAGAGAGGGTGAGACGTCCTGGGGCAGGGCCGCCGCGATGGAGCTCCCCAACTACAGCCAGCAGCTGCTGCAGCAGCTCTACACCCTGTGCAAGGAGCAGCAGTTCTGCGACTGCACCGTCTCCATCGGCGCCATTTACTTCAGGGCCCACAAGCTCGTCCTGGCCGCGGCCAGCCTCCTGTTCAAAACCCTGCTGGACAACACCGACACCATCTCCATCGACGCGTCCGTGGTGAGCCCCGAGGAGTTCGCCCTCCTGCTCGAGATGATGTACACTGGCAAGCTGCCCGTGGGCAAGCACAACTTCTCCAAAATCATCTCTCTAGCCGACAGCCTGCAGATGTTTGACGTGGCCGTTAGTTGTAAAAACCTTCTGACCAACCTCGTAAGCTGCTCTGTTCAGGGCCAGCTGGTGCGGGATGTCTCCACGGTGCCCACAGATCCGGGCACGAAGGAGTCGGAGAAGGAGAAGCCCGAGGCGGAGATCCTGTCCCCGGAGGGTGCCCGAGAGCCTTACTCACCCCTGGAAGGCTCTGCGTCCCCAGGGGGCACCGTGAGAGCCGAGGCTGGGGAGGCTGTCTGTACGGTGGCACAGGAGATGAGTGCGGGTCCTTCCACTGCCCAGGAGGCTCGGGGGAACGCACACACCGCAGTGGAGACCCCTCACGCCGCTGAAGGTGCTGCCCCGGCCCCTGCCGGACAAGCCTTGAGGGAGGCGAGGGAGGTGAGGGAGGCGGGCTCGGGACCAGGTAACGGTCCCCTAATAGTCGCCCTGTAACCTGGCCTGCTGTTGTCCGTTACATATTCAGTTATCCTTACGGATTTTTTGTTTCTTTTTTTTTTTAAGTTTGTTTATTTTTGAGAGAGAGTGGTGGGGGGAGGGGCAGAGAAGGGGGGATAGCATGCCAAGCAGGCTCCGTGCTGCCAGTGCAGAGCCCGACTTGAGGCTTGAACTCAGGATATGTGAGATCATGACCTGGGCAAAACCAAGAGCTGGATGCTCAACCGACTGAACCATCCAGGTGCCCCATGAATTTTTTGTTTCAGGGATGAATTTACCAAAGACCACTGCTAGATAGGAAACCAAAATCCAATCCAATGCCACACAAAATCCAAAGCAGAGCTCCCTCCTGGGGCATTCTTCTTTTAAAAGTGTTTGTGGTTTTGAGTGTTGGAAGTCTGAAGATGAACTAAGAGCAGAATAGCAATACTGAAGCAGCGATATATCAGTTTCGATGTTTACCCGTTATTGTAGCCAGGACGAGGATGGCACAGAGGAGGAGGCTGTTAGAGACACTGTTCTCTGTCACCCATAACTGATGTGGCGGGAGTCAGTCATAAATGCAGTATGTGCCCTAAAGGACGTCAGCTCAGCCTTTTACACATCATTTCAAGTAATGAATCACTAATTTTTTTTATTGTGTTTTGTTTTGCACTCAGAGTATGAGAGGAAACACCATCAGCTGAATTTTCTTCTAGAAAATGAAAGTATCTTCTCTGAAGCACTCTTGGTTACCCAGGATATTTCAAAAAGACTAGAAGAATGTTCAGAAATTCAAGGTGCACAGGAGGAGGTAGGTCCTGCGAGTTTTGTTTGCTTGCTGGCATGCTCTCTGGACACCAGGTCAGCCTCCCATATGGGGCAGAACAGTGAAAATGCAAAACATCTCAGGGCCTCGCTTTTTTCAGACTTAAAATTTTTTTGACATTTATTCTCTAAAAAGCAGTCTTGCAACAGTACTAGGCAATGTGCTTTCAAAACCTGAATCCCGGCTTTCAACCAATTTTGATCCAGGATACTTAACTCATCATACCATTTCCTCCTGATTAATCAAGGGTAAAATGAAGCAGAGGGGTAGTCATGGATAACCCCAAATCGAGATTAAATGATAAAAACCAAAGCAGAACAACAAGAAATACTCAAAACATGGCACGGAAAGGATTTACTATAAACTTTACGTAGTAAATTGCATTCAGCGTTTAGGAATACAGTGGCCATTTTCAGACACAAAAACAGTTATGGTGAATATTTATTGAATACTTACGATGCTATGCTTGGGACACATGTTATCACATTTAATTCTAACAGATCACCAGGGTGGATACTATTTTACTTTTTTTAGCCCCATTCTATGAATGAGAAAACTGTCTCAAAGAGGTAATATAACATGGCCAAGGTTACAGGGCTCAGAGGACTGAGCAAGAAGTCAAACCGAACCATTTTGACTTTAGAGCTGTTCCCTTCCTTGCACGCTGGGTGTTATTGCCAACAGAGTAAAAGTGATACACGTATGTCATGTATATATAAATGTTTAAGAATTGCCCGACAGAAAACTGCCCAGTGGTTACCATATGCTTTCTTAGCTGACCTTTTCTTCTTTTCAGTGTCTTGGGGAGACGCGTCCCCACCTGTGGGATTCCTCAGATCTTGAACCTACAGGATTGATTGCACAGCCACTTTAGAACTCCTCTTGCTTCTTTTTCCACTCAGCCGTGCCTCCCATGCTGAGACCTGCTGGCACAGCCAGAGGGCACTGTCCCTGCAGGCGCATCTGAGGGGCGGGGCGGCATGGGGAAGGCCTCCCGTGTTGCTGTTAGTTACCATAATCCAAACAGTAAATGTCTTCTACTATTTAAGTATTTCCCTGATTCATAGCAAGTTACTTTTTAAAAAAAAACATTTCAAGGTCAAGTATTTACTTTGACCACAGTTAATCAGTAGTTGGCTGCACGTTATTTTCTTGAGAGAGAAACTTTTTATAAGACTGGGTCGACCTTCATGACTCTGGTAGGGAGGTTACGAGTTGCTGTCTTGGTACAGATCCTTGGTATTCTTTGTACCGATTGTGCTGAAGGACATTATGATTTTATATTTTTGCACTTGGATGTTCTCTTAATGGTTTAATCTATCATTTTTGTCACTAGTTTGTTGCCTTGATAGGTTATAGACACACCTCTTCGTGTATTTTCTTAGGACTTCCTCTCCACTTAATTTTGGTTATGGAGCAGCAGCATTCCTTAGATCAGCAATACTCAGATTATCAGTGTTGCCTGTGGACTTGCTTGAACTGTGTGTTAAGCATTTTTCCAATAGCGGCACCTAAAATGGCTGGCAAATAACAAGTGCTCAAGAAATTTTTGCTCTGTGTGGTTTCATTCAACATTTTTTTTCCCTCCCGATTCTTGTCCTAATCTTTTGATGGCAATAACATTAATAGTACTTTGAAAGAACACTGATTCACTGTTGGGGATCATTATAGGCTTATGTTATTTTTTTCTCAGTTTTAGAGGTCAGAGTAAGAGCTCTTCAAATCACTTGGTGGCCGTATTTAAAACTGAGTCTGTTACATTCCATAATAAACCTTTCAGCTGCAGAAAGAAAAAGACAAATGGTTAAAGAGCACAAGATTAAATTAAAATATAGAGCTGGTGAAGTACTGCTTGTACTTAGGCCCTGTACTTCTCTTTCACTTATTAAATTTTCATTTATTTTTGAGAGAGAGAGAGAGACAGAGTGTGAGCAAGAAAGGGACAGAGAGAGAGAGGGAGACACAGAATCAGAAGCAGGCTCCAGGCTCTGAGCTGTCAGCACAGAGCCCCGACGTGGGGCCCTAACCCACAACCAGAGATCATGACCTGAGCCGAAGTCGAACGTTTAACCAACTGAGCCACCCAGGCACCCCATCTCTCTCACTTTTTAACTTCTCTTTAGACAGGTTGATTAAGATATGATTGACATACAGCAAGCTGTATATATTTAAAGTGTACAGTTTGAGAAGTTTTAAAACGTGAAACCATCACCACAAGCAAGATCTAGAACATACCATCACCCTGAAATGTACTTATGCCCTTGGTAATTCCTTCCTCCTCCCCCTTTCAACTTACCCATCCCCAGGTGATAGTGATCTGCGTTCTCTCTGTAGGTGAATTTGTATTTTCTAGAGTATTATATACAAAGGGAGTCATATAGCCTATATTCTTTTTGGTCTGGCTTCTTGCATTCAGCATAATTCTTCTGGGGTTTATCCATGTTGTTGCATGTTTATTCCTTTTTCTGCCTGAGCAGAGTTCCAGTGTGTGGATATACAATTATTTTATTCAGCTCTTTCATTTGCTAATGTTGTGCTCTTAAATAACTTAATCTCTATAAACCTTAATTTCTTAATTTGTAAAACGGGAATGTTACTACCTACATCCCAGGATCGTTGTGAAATTAATAAAGATTATTCATGTAAAACTCACAGTACAATTCCAGGCACAAAGAAAGAGCTTGGATTGCTATTGTTTCTAAGTTAACTCTCTATTTTAGACCTAGTTGACCTTGAAACCCCTTTTTTACTTAATGCCTTATAATATCCTAGTACCATGGTCATTTGCTCTGACATATGAGATGGATTGCTGTTTCTTTAAGTTTAATTTGCAAGTCATGCTTTCAAATAGGTACCATTACCCACTTGGAAGTACCTTCCTGAGCTGCAGGTGTCGTGTCCTGTACAAAGCCATTGGTCTCTGGATCAGTGGGTCCAGTGTATGTACAAATCATTCGGTGTTCTTGTTGAAACACGCACCTCCAGACCTCATTTCCAGAGGGTCTGAGGACCCTTAGGTTGTGGTAGAGCTTGGTATCTGCATCTTTAACAGGCTCCCCGTTTTGCTGTTTTGGCATCTGTGGACCACATTTCTGAGAAGCACTGCTAGAGAAGTTAATGGCTTACACAGTTCTTCATGTGTGATGGCAGGTGCCACAGTGTCTGTGCTGACGCCGCTCAGTGATTTGAGGTGCCACCAAGTACACATTTCTCCCAAGTGTTACTCTTTGCTTACCCCTTGATTCAGCACATGTTTACTGAGCAGCTGGTATGTGCCAGGCATTGAGCTGGTTGCTGGGAAAAGAAAAAGAAGTAAGACTGGATCCCTATCCCTATAGCAAAGAAGTCCTGCCACACGTGTAATTATTTTTTTGGAAGTCACCAAACTGTGGGAATCCCCAGAAGGCCTCAATATTGAAAGCATTTGCGAGCTGTTCACTTGAAACATCAGTCTGTGTTTCAGCTGCAATCATAAAGGTTAGGAGTTTGTTTGTTATTTTTCTATTTAAACAGTTTTGGCTCCCAAGGAGCTTTGAATGCTTTTTGTTGTTGTTATTTGGTTAATCAGCATAACATTAAAAAGACAGCTTAACATTAAAAATAATCTGTGCTTAGATGTGTAATTTTGAGGATTGTTAAGGCTTGTGAGCAGTCTGGTTGAGATGGACCAGCCTGTTCCTTTTCTGAAGCATAGGTAGAGACTGTGCACCTGGCCCGGACCAGGGGTTCAGGAAGACACCCTGAACTAGTGTCCTGATTACTCTCTTTCCTGAGACATATGATGAAAGGTGGCAAAGCCATTCCCTGAGCAGTGATTGCGGCAACAGAGGGAGGCCAGGCTGCTTGGGTTGTGTACAACCAAAGCCAAAGCTGATTAAGGAGAAATCTCCTGGGTGCTGGGATGGGAAAGTGGCTTCTGCCTGTCTTTATCTCATACAATATTGCTACCCATTAGAAAAAGCAGATACTGACCTTAACAGGCTTTCTGGCTGAGCTGAGCAAAACCTCTGTTTAAAGGCAAGCTCATATTTTTTTTCAGCTTTAATGCAAGAACTTTGAATTGTCTTCTTTCTTTATTCCTAGCCATGTCCTTGCTTTTAATTAATTGTGTATATAGCAGAGTGAATCTATGACTAGAATAAGGAGATAACTTCTACTATTGATTTCCTTGCTGTTTGATCCACTTTTCACCTAAAGTTCTAGAAAGACTCCCAAAGCTTAAGATCTAGTAGCATTTTTTTCTCCTTCAACTTTGTTTCAAAGGCAGACAAGTCTCCCATGTGAATGTGTTGTTTTCAGCCATGTCACTACTTTGGAGGTTTGTCAAGAAGTGCAGCTCTGTGTTTTGTGGACTGTTCACTGACATCGTACAGTGACCCTGTTAAGGAGTTAATAACATCATTTCAAAGGCCTATGAGAAATGAAAATAAGTTGTTCTTTTTCCAAATCTTCTCTCTGCAAATGATTACATCTGAGGTATGCAGCCATAGGTAGAAGGGCTATTGGTTTTAGGGCAAGGGAATTTCATTTGGTTAAACAAGTATTTATTAAGCACCTACTGTGTACCAGTCTGCGTACAAATCATTGGTACCAGCAGGAATGCTACAGATGGCCGAAATATGACCCAGTGTTCCAAGTGATGATTCTAGTAAGTCCAGTAGAATGCAGTGTAAACGGATTTGGTTACACTCAAAAGCTGGGAGTTTGGAATGATGAAAAGGGGACCAGGTCAGTGGAATAAGCTCTGTTTCATCCAGGGAACTACTTCCTGGCTGTGCAGCCTTGGGCAGGTCACCTCACACCTTCAACTCCTTTACGGAGTAACAGTAATGCCCCGGGGGCTGACATGAGGAGTTTTGCAGGTGGCACAAGTGTGCACAGTGTCCATGATGGTGTTGAGCGCACGTGGTCTGTATGGTTAGTGCTGTCATCTGGCTCGGCATTCACGGGAGGCACAAGTGACCAAGAATGCAGCTTAGCTCAAACACACCCAAAGGCACTAACCAGACAAGTGGGAAAATAAGTAAATTCAATTTAAAAGACCTTAGTGTGAGGCTAAGACTAAATTTTAGAAAGAAACTGTCCCATCTTTAAATCTACTGACCTGTAATTCATTCATAAATCAAAGTACTTTGATTACACATGTGACCATAAATTGATATGAATTTATTGAAGTACCTTTAACTCTAAGAATCAAAGGAATTCCAAATGTATGGTTAAAGAGCAAAACTCTCAGAGTTAAGGTATGTGATAGTGATCAGTGAACCCCGGTCTGTCACAATATGTGACACCCTCTGTGGAGGCAGACACACTATTTCAGAAAAGGGCTCACCGCACGGAGCAGCCCCAGGCAGCCGAGGAGGCTGACTGAGTAACAGTTAAAATGCTGGCTCTGGTGCCAGCTCCCCAGTAGGTTCTGGAAGAAATAGCAAAGAGCAGGGCTGGCCGGGCAGCTGACTGCTCCCTCCTGGCCCTCTCATCAGCCCACCCCTGCCCTTCTTCCCAGATGGTCACACCCTAGTGTCACTGCTGAGCAATGAAGTTAACAAATGTTTTAATTTCACTGCTGAGCAGTTCTGCAGAGGGGGAGACAGCAGAGAGGATAATGAGAAGCGCATCAGATGCCACCATTGATGAAAGCGTCTTTCCCCACAGCCCGTATGATAATGCCTGACAGATTGGACACTGAGAGAGGTGGATTCGGGATGTTCAGACAGCTTCGGCTGAAAACACGGCTTAGGATAGAAGAGGACGGCTAAGTGTTGTACCAGCTAAGATGCATCCAAGAAAGGGAGGAAGGGAAGGGAAGATAAAGAGGGAGAAACCTGTTTACTGAGGGTATTAGCACTGAGTGGGTCTGTGTTCATTATTTATCGTTTTGTAACAAACTACTCTGACATTCAGCAGTTTAAAAGAGCACACATTTGTTACCTCCCTGTTTCTGTCGATTAAGATGCTAGGCATACCTAGCTGAGTCCCTGGCTCAGGGTCCCCAGGAGGTCTGTGTCAGGGTACATCAGCCAAGGCTGCGGACAGCTCAGGGCTCGGCTGGGGTGGGGTGGGGGTGGGGAGTGTCTCGTTCTCAGTGCATTCATGCGACTGTTGGCAAGGTTCTGAAGAGTCATGTCCAAGCCCACTCACTGACTGTTGGCCGGAGACCTCAGTTCCTCGCCACGTGGGCCTCCCCATAGGGCAGGTTGTGACATGGCAGCTTGCCTTCAGAGCGACGACAGAGAATGGCCGCACAGACAAGATGGAAGCCACAGCAGCTTAGCCTCTGAAGTGCTGGCCCATTACTTTTGCCGAATTCTTCTCCTCAGAAGCATGTCATCAAGTTCAGCCTACCAGCATGAATACCTGGTGACAGGGATATTGCGGACCAGTCAGAGGCTGCCTGCCGCCTACTGCCATCAGGGAAAAGGCGTCCTCAGAAGAGACTTTAGAGGGACTAACAAAAGCACAGAAGGTTGAATAAATGTGACTAAAAGGGATTAAACATTCAGCTAAGTTGGTATCTCATTTGCTTATTATTTTTAACATAGAGACAAAATGAGTTACTTCAGGTTCATGGAAGTACCTAATTCAGTTAATGTGGATTCCTAAACTGCGTTTTATCTGAGTTTACTTTTGTACGTGGCTAAAAATCATAGGAACCTTTTCTTTTAAGTTTAACATGGCTTTCTACAGCCATTCTGTGATTGGAAAGCCAGCTCAAGCAGAGCCAAGAAACACAAAGTCTAATTCGTTCATAATTCCTGTTTATCTGGGAGGAAGAGAAAAGGGTAAGAATCTCTGTAAACAAAAATTTTAAACCTATAGTTACTACCAGAATTGATAAGAACTATCTAGATGAATTGGTGCAGGTGTAGATTTTCATGAGATCCTTTCATGTTGTGTGTGTGTGTGTGTGTGTGTGTGTGTGTGTGTGTGTGTGTGTGTAGGTGTAGAAAACCATACCTTTTTGCTTTCTTGTGCAAAAAACTCTTATAGTATCAACATTAAAAATCTCAAAGGTAGGTTGTAGTTTTGCTGAGTAGAAATATAAAGGCTATGCGCATGAAATTAACTTTCACTTCCATATTTTTAAAAGTAAACCCATTATTGCTAAAATAGAAATACTAACCCTTCCAGTTGGCCTTCCTCCTGCTAATTTTGTTTTATTTTACCACCGGAGTTGCTGATATTTTAGTACTCCAGGGTTAGAAGCATCCAGATGGTGACATGTGGTGCCAAGACCTCTGGAGGATAAGGCGTTTCTAGTGGAAATTGTGTGGCTCCCGATTTAAACAGAAAGCTTAGGATTAGAGCACTAGCTTTCAGGGTTATCTGCCTAGAGGTGATATAAAAGCTATGTATGTGAGAGCTTTTCTAAAGGAGGAGCATAATGGAAGAAAAAGTAGAGTTGAGACCAGTTTTTGGTACTGCTTCTGGTTATAGATTTGGAAGGAAGACCAGTGAAGAAGGCTGAGAAGGAGGGGTCAGAAAGACTGGTGTTCATCCATACCAAATGCTTCGATGTTACAAAGCCAGAGAAGCTCGAGACACTGGGTTGAGCATCCTACTCTTGATTTTGGTTTGGATCATGATCCCAGCGTCGTAAGATCAAGCCCTGCGTCGGGGCTCTGTACTGAGCATGGAGCCTGCTTAAGATTAATTCTCTCCCTGCACCCCTCTCATCTCCCCTCCCCTTCTGCCCCCTCCTCCACTGAACATTCTCTCATGCAGGGGCCATAGAAATGCCAAGTACCACAGAAAGGCCAAACAGGCAGGGATCAAAATGGTGAGGGCTTCACTCTCCAGATCAAGGAGCGTGGGGTTCTTGCAGCTGGCCAATGTCTCTTTCTCATTACTTCTGTTCACAGACTATAATGGGATGTCTTGAGGGTGAAGAAGGACGTTCAGCATTCCAGAGAATCCTGGATAAAGTGAGAGACGAGAGCCTGGATGTTCAGACCGTTGTGTCTCTGTTGAGGCTATGCCAGGATTCCAGTCCCGCGGTAAAGGCAGCGTTGTTAGACAGAGAGCCAGAAGACATGGAAGCGGTACAGCCGAAAGGTAGGAGAAAACCCTGTCCACCCAGGTGGCTTGACTTTTATTCTGGGAAGACATTGTTAAGTTTGCTCCAGTGGCTTCGTTGCCGTTAAGTGATTTTCACATCAGTTCTACATGTAATTCTAGAAGCTGCCTGTTCAATACATATAACCTAAATTTGAGTTGTATTTGAGTCTCCATTTCTATCCACTAGTTAAGTAGTCTGACACCTTGAGGTTGGAGAAGACTGTCAGCATTTTCCTGCCCTTCAAAAAGCCACACGTCCCAGCCAGTGTTTTCACTGCCCAGGGTGAACTGGTTTGCCGGCAGCTGCAGTCTCTCTCTCTTTCGGGTTGGGTACAAAGCAGTGGCCTTGCCAACCAGAAGTTAACCTCTGGCTGGCTCTGCAGCTTTGTGTTTCGACAGATAAATGAAACAGTTTTCCTTTCTTAGAGTTTAAACAGAATAATAAAGTATTTTCCTCTGCAAAAAGAGATTCTGCATTCGGGTGCTCAAAATAGGCCGAGAATCACTTTCCTATTCCGTTAGATCTCTCTTGACAAACCAGGCTGTCATTTTCTTCAAATTGACTAGCTTCTCTTGTGTGCGTCTCTAACTCCTTCTCTCCCAGGGAGCACAGAGGAGGGAAAGACCTTGTCTGCTCTGTTACTAGAACACAAAGAGGACCTGATCCAGTGTGTCACACAGCAGAGACCTATCCTGCGGTTCCTGGAAACAGCCAAGGAGGAATTCCTGACTGGCGCCGAGAGAAGGGTAACCGTGTCAAGCATTTCCTCCTCCCTCCTGAATTTACGTGGCACACTTTTTAACTTCTCTTGTGGCACGTAGCATTTTCTCCCTTGCAGTGTTTTTATACCTACTGCATAGAGAGCACCTTGAAGTTCACGTTCTTGACCCGCGTCTCTTTGTACCTCCTGCAGCAGCTTGCTGAGGGCTTCACACCTCACGTTGGACAATTAAATGTTTAGATATGTGGATGGGCGCATCTGACTACATGAGTTTTTAATATAAAAGCTGCCCCAAGGGTTAAAATGTTCAGGTACATTTGTAATTATCGTGACACTTTTCTAAATCTTTATAGAAAGGCCGCACTGTTCATCTGTAGAGAAAAGTGAGGAAACCAGCAAAAACAAAAATATCCAAATTTCTCACCACCTGGCCGCTCAGAGATGATCACTGCTGACATTTTGGAGCATGCGCTCCCACTTTTTCTCATTGGAATCATCCAGAGATAGGCTTAGTAGCCAGAATAACTTGGTTTTTTTACTTAATACATTGCGACTACGTTTCCATCCCTGTAATAGGATTTTGGTAGCTGCATTCTATTCTGTGTAATGGACACACTGTAATTCATTAGTGGTTTATTGTTGTGCATTTGTTTCCAATTTTTTTTTGCCATAGTAAATGATGTGGTAGAAACATCCTTTAACACACATCTTTGCATACCTCTCAGATTCTTTCCTTGGAGTAATTTCTAGGAAGTGAGATTTTGGAAGAGAGAGTATAAAAATGTTCAGGGGTTTGCTGTCTGTTGCCAAACTGCCCTTCAGAAAGGTTGCACCAATTTACCCTCCCACCAGCCAGCTGCTAAAATCCTCATAAAACTGCTAGCATGACTTCTCCAGTCAACGAGATAACTGTATTTGTTGGTGTTATTGATTTCAACTTTGTGCTAAAAATATTTTTATATCTGGAAGGAAGAAATAGGGAGAGAGAACTTCTGTGGCATCAATTCTTAAAACTGTGGGAAGTGGCTTATATGTTGGGAAGAGAAAATGTTTAGAAAATAGTGGTAGAATGGCTGAGCACTGGATTAGTAGTGAAGACTGGCTCCTAGATTCTCCTTTCTCAGTGATCTTAAACTGGAGTTTTTTCATATAAAATGGGAGCAATCTTTAATCTCAGTATTATGTTTTATAAATTATGTTTTCAAAATTATAATTCCTTTGAATTTCTTAGAGAAAACTAGTATCCAAAATAAGGTTAAACCTCTGGTTTCTCCTTAGAGTTAAAATTAAATGTCATTTCAGGCACTCGGTTTAAGTAAGTTGCTTATAGCTCTAGAAGTACCTGATTCCCTGTGTAGGGATTTCATTCTATTACTCATTCAAACCTTTTCCTTATTAGCTAGATTGAATGTGTCCTTTGAACTGTTTCATTATCTCAGTAAAATAGCATTTATAGGAAGAGCCCAAACTCAGCCTCATTCCCTACACCAAGACAGACCACACTGTCATTTTCTTCTGTCACTTTTGGTTTACTTGACAGAAAGGACTGAAGCAGAAGAACTTAAATTAGTTCTAAATCGCAAAAATACTTCTTAGAATTGGGGTTCTACTAGAGCTTCATTAAGCTACTTCTTCTCATGAAACTTGAAGCAAAATAATAAAGCAGGAGTGTAGAGGTGACTGTTGATCGAATAGCCACCATGTTTTGACATTGTGGGGAACATTCACTCAGCCCTTTTAGACCTTTTTTCTGTTACAGGATGATGCTGATCGAGGCATCATGGCCCTTATCTACCCATACCCTGGGTTCTGTAGGAAATGGCAAATAGAAATGTCTCTATTTCAGGAATGGAAACAGTTACAAGAATAGTAACTACTACAGTTGTCTGTAACTTACAGCCTACTGTGTGCTGAGCAGTGTGCTGAGGACCTTTGAAACATTACTGAATTCTACCCTGGCAGCAACTTTAGTCATGGGTATTACTCTGGTTTTAAACATAAAGAAACAGGGGCACCCGGGTGGCTCAGTAGGTCGAGCACCCAGTTTTGGCTCAGGTTGTGATCTCACAGTCCGTGAGTTTGAGCCCCACAGTGGGCTTGCTGTTGTCATGCAGATCCCGCTTCAGATCCTTTATTTCCCTCTCTCTGACCCTCCCCCACCTGCACTTTCTCAAAAATAAACATTTAAAAAATAATAAAATAGAGATGAAGAAACAGACACTTTAGAAGTTTAGGCAGCCCACCCAAGACACAGCCGCTGGGTGCCAGTACTGGAAGTCAGGAACTCTAAACAAAGCACATTCTCTTAACCACTGTTCATTGTGCTGCCTTACAATACTGGTAACCACTATCATTTAAAGATCACATATGTCCTAGAAGTTATGTCAGGCTCTGCAAATAGCAACTTCACTTTATAGACTCCTAATAACAACTGTGCAAGGGCTGTTATTGTTCTCCTCTTCCACAGATAGGAAGATAAGGTTCAAAGAATTAAATAACTCACCCAAGGTCACACAAGCAATACATTTTAGGACTGGGGTTCCTCCTGGGCCTGTCTGGCTTTAAAGCCTATACCCACTCTTGTCAGTATCTGGCTACCTCATTATGGATCAGATTATTACTTAGGAACTAAAACATAGCAATGAAATCAGTATGGGTTTTAGATAGAGACACTTTCATTTTAAATTATGATTCATTTAGTAGAAATCTAGTATATATTAGGCATTGAACAAAGAGAATGACTGTGTTCTGTACTGACAAGAAACATGACAGCTTAATTTATAATGTATGCATTCCTTTCATATGTATAACATAGGTGCTCCTTATGTATATGTAAAACCAATTTGGTTTTATAACTGCATTTATTTTTTAATGGGAGTTAATTTGATAATGGCATCCTCTGTCACCTGCTGTCACTGATCTGCTTGACTGTTTCTCCTGAGTGCTGGCATTTTCCCAAAGGAAATGTGGTTACTAGGTATCCCTAGTTTATATATGTTGAAAAAATCTCCCACATTATCTATTAGCTCCAGAAGAGCCAAGTTATACATAGTGAGTCGTAGTCCATTAGGACTGTTCTAATAGGAAAATATCTGTAAAATAACAGTCATTTGTTTTATTTTTCAACCTTTTGCTGGAAACCTGTGCCCTTTTGACTCAGAAAATCCTCTAGCACACGAAGGAAGTAAAGGGGGTGGAAGTGGGGGCTGATGACTGAAGCTGATGTGTGTGTAGAGCTGATAAGAGAGATCGAGAGTACAGAATCTATAAGAAAAACTATCCAGAAATGCACTTTAAATCTATTATTTTGGAGGCCACAGACTAACGTGTAACTTATCTGGGCATTCAAATTGCTATGCAAATAAAGTAAAAGGAAGCAAAATAATAGGATGGCTGTGAAATTGCAGCCTCTTAGCATGGTCACGTACTGTATTGAACAGAGGCCGAAAACCACTGTAACTGTACTCATGAACTTCCAGTCTGTTTCTCGGTGTCTGTGTCTGAACAAATCAAATCTGAAGAACCAGGTGAGAGGCAAGCTACCTGCTCTGCCGCGTAGGCCTTGTGTGAGAATCTTCTCACAAAATGCAAACCTTTAGGGGTCAAAGAATATACACAGACCCGCATTTGAGAAGGAAGGATTCCCACAGGGCTGTTTGTTTGGAGAACGCTTGGGATTTGTAGTGACACGACACAAGGAAGCGACTATGGGGACAGTGGCGCTAGAGACCACAGAGGAGGACCTGGGGACAGGCGCCTCGTCCTGCCCTCTTTCTGGGCTCGCCGGCGGTGCATCGGACACATACGGACGCGAGTTGCCTGTAACCGGTGTCGGCCCGATTGCTTGCCGCTGCAGGTGCTCCTGAGTTGCTGCGAGGGTGGGACGCCCAAGGAGACCGTGGAGAAGCTACTGCACAGAGTGTCTGAAGACCAGACCCTGACTGCAGAGAGTTTGGTGAAACTCCTTCAGGCTGTGAAACCTACGTCCCCAAACTTGGGCCTTCTGCTGGAGAATTTGCAGAAATTAGCCACTTCGCCAAGCACCACAGGTATTAGTTAATTGTCAGCTCTCTGGACTGGAACCTCTCCCAGAAAATTACAGCTTACACACCCTTTTGGCTCCATGCTGGGGAGATGAGCTGATGGTAGGAGATGCCCTCATGAAACAAACTAGCTGCCAGAAACCAGCGGTTCTCCATAGTTCTGGAGTTTACGATCTGAAATCTGAGACTTGCTCCATCACCATGGAGATGCCCCTCACGATGGTCCTGTGGTTCGGGGTTTGTTAAGGTGTGGTTTTCCCAGGGCGGCACCCGTGAACACCTCAGGAGCTGACGGGCTCACAGAGCGCGTGATTTTGACAAGCTGTGTTGACAGATAAGCAGCGAAGACTCAGATCTTGATTTTCCCACTCCCACTTGAGTGCGGTTTGGCTCTGGCGGTCCCCAGCACTAACTGCCCTCGTGTACGTTCACTCTGGGGGACGGAGTCCATGTCCCAGCCCTTAGGATAACGGGCCAAGGCCAGCCAGTTCTCCCCCACCCCAGAGCACATGAGGAAAATGAGAGAACTTTTTTCTAGCTTATAAAAATAATGAATACTTCTACAAACTTGAACAATTTAAAAAATAAAGAAGGAAACAACCTCAGACCCTACCACTTGATTATTTTAGTGTTAAGACACTGACCTGTTTTGTCACATTATTTTTACAATGTGGAGATATTTTGCTGTATTTTATAATTTTATCATTTCCTCCAGTATAACATAAGCATTCTCCCTCACGCTTCAAAAAAACTCCCTGTAACCCTATTTTTGAAGGCTCTGTAGCTTTCCATCATAAGGGTGTATATCATGCATTACTCCTGCCCTGTCAGGGGTACAGGTAGTATAATGGTTAGGGCTCTCAAGACCCCTGGGTTTGTGGGGCACCTAGGTGGCTCAGTCGATTAAGCGTCTGACTCTTGATTTTGGCTCAGGTCATGATTGCCGGTTCATGGGATTGAGCACCACGTTGGGCTCTGTGCTGCCACCACAGAGTCTGCTTGGGATTTTCTCTCTCCCTCTCTCACTCTCCCTCTCGCCTGCCCATCCTCACTCTCTCTCAAAATAAATTTAAAAACTAAACAAACTTAAAAAAACAAAAAAGACTACCTGGGTTTATCATCCTGACTTATTTGGTAGCTGCATGACCCTGAGCCAATGACTTAACCTCTCTGAACCTCATGAAGAGAAATCCTCTCTCAGATGGGGGTAAGAATGGCACCCATCACATTAATTTTTGTGGCCACTGTGAGATATTGTACGTACAACACTTAGCACAGTGTTTATTCATTAGCACATCATAGATACTATGTAAATATTAGATATTCTGTTCCCATCATCATCACAAATTGTATAATGACAAATACTTTTGTACACAGACTTTTTGCCTTCAGAGCATTCCTTTTTTTATTTCTAATTTTTTATTGTTTTTTAGAGAAAGAGAGTGCATATATGCGAATGGGGGAGGGGCAGAGGGAGAGGGAGTGAGAGAATCCCAAGCAGGCTCCACACTCAGCACAGAGCCTGATGCGGGGCTCGATCCCACGACCCTAGCTAGAACCTGAGCCAAACTCAAGAGTCAACCCACTGAGCTCAACCCACTGAGCTACCCAGGTGCCTCCCTCCCTCCCTTTTTAAAAGTGTTTTGAAAATTTTTTTTTTAAGATTTTATTTCTGGGGTGCCTGAGTGGCTCAGTTGGTTGGGTGGCCGACTTTGGCTCAGGTCATGATCTCACCCTTTGTGGGTTCGAGCCCCGCATCGGGCTCTGTGTTGACAGCTAGCTCAGAGCCTGGAGCCTGTTCCAGATTCTGTGTCTCCCTCTCTCTCTGACCCTCCCCTGCTCATGCTGTCTCTCTCTCTCTCAGAAATAGAACATTAAAAAAAATTAAGAAAAGATTTTATTTTTAAGTGATCTCTACGCCCAATGTATAGATTGAACTCACAATCCCAAGATCTATAATCTGATGTTCCGCTGACTGTGGCAGCCAGGCGCCCCCATCGTAAGGCATGATTCCCAGAAGTGGAGTTACAGGGCCAAAGAGGAACATGCTTTCTTAAATATCTGTAAACCTAAAGGAAATGCTGATTTTTAGTTTTCTTACTTTTAAATTAAATATGACCTTTTAAGAGAGAGTAACTAACAGATTGGCTCAAAGGGCATATACACAAAGCTTAACTATAGCTTCACTACCAGAGTCTTGACTCACGCCTGCTAGTGTTTTGGATTGCTGCATGGATCCTTGACCTCAGGCTCGAGGAATAACACCCCTTAAATCTGTATCTCTACATCTCTCACAAGCGCGCCTTCTAATTACCTCCCTGTTGAGCAATCACTGGCTTCGACCACTGGGCTCTGACTTTCAAAGCATTAGTGGTTTTGCGACCCTGAAGCACCAAGTGATTAAGGGAATACCAAGGGGGATCTGAACACATGTGTGGGGCCCCAACTGGGAGCCAAACTTGCCTTCCAGAGGAGACAGCATGCTGGTGTTACAGCTCTCCTCTTTCGGCTCCGCTAATCTGGTGTAGGAAAAGCCTGGAAGGGTGTTTCGTTGTCGCAAACATTATTGTTTTGCTAATATTCCTGCAGTCCAAGTGAGCCCCGATGATTATGGGACTGAGCTGTTGAGACGATATCACGAAAACCTCTCAGAGATTTTCACAGACAACCAGATGTTGTTAAAAATGATCCCACACATGAAGGGTTTAGCCCCTGGAGAAAGAGAGGTAAGAGAAAAAGAAGGGGAGAAGGGAGGGAGGGTGGGTAAAATGAGAGACGGAAAAAAGATGAACATGTATGCATACTTTAAAAATATATTTTACATAAATACACACACAGCCATACTGAGAAATGCTAAGGGGTTAGTAGAGGAGAAGGAAAGCAAGGTGATTTAATTTCTCGGGCATAGTGATAAGTTGGAAGTTGTAACTTCTGCCGTAATAAGAAAGGCATTCAAAAGGAAGTGTGAAGAGCTTTGTCTTGTATAAAGGTCTCTCAGGTTGGGAGGTGAAGGATGTTCAAAAACCTCTCCCCAGAAGTATGTACACTGTACCCAGGACTCAGACTTGCAGCTTTGGAGTTTGGCTGGTGGCTAGAAAGTCCCTTACTGTGTTTTTGTGCCACATCTTGAAGGTCATGGAGAAGCTTGTGAAACAGGACTCTGGCTCGGGTGGCTTCAGTTCTCTGATGTCAGCAGTTCTAGAAAAGCAGACTGTCTCTGCAACAGCCATTTGGCAACTGCTGCTGGTGGCTCAGGAGACAAAGACTGGCCCATTGAACCTGCTCATGGAGGAAATAAAACGGGAGCCTGGTGCTGATGCTTTCTTCCGGGCAGGTAGGCTACCTGATCTCTGTCCTAGCTTTGCCCCTGGTAGAAATTATCGTCAGCCTGGCTGGAAACTAGAAAGAGCTCTCTTACGGTCATCCTCCACATCCCCACCACTGGAAGGAAGGGCTGGCAGTTTTGTTCAAGGACATGGGGGCTTGTGAACCTTTGAAAATAAGCAGAAATCTAAGTTTATATTAATTGAACTGTAATTGCAGTGATGTTTGCCCTCTCCCCCACTCCCAGCCCCCGGAAGGAGATCAGTGAAGTGTATTCTCACTGTGAAGAGTTGAGATGAGAAAGGGTGAAGGGAAAATGGTGCTCAGAGTTCCACTCATGACTTGTTAATCCTCCTCTCTTTCAGCGGCCAACCCAGAAAGTGCGGCCTTAGAAGCCATGCTGAGGCATCACAGGCTGATCCTGGAGGCCATCCAACAAGGGACTGGACGCAAGTGCTTTACCACAGAGGAGGGGCAGCTTGCAGAGGCTGTGAAGGAGGTGCAGATCAAACATTGTTCCAGACAGTTCTACCAGGCCTGGGATGCTCTTGTTCCTAAGGGAGATACCAGATTCTGCAGAGTGCCTGTTGCATGCCGAGCCCCGTGCCGAGCCAGCACCTCACAGCACCTCTTTGTTTTGTGATTCTGCCAACTGTGTGGCAGGCAATGTCCTCCACATTCTATAGATAAGGGAACTCAGGCTCCAGAGAGTTCAGTAGCATGTCTAGGATGGCCAGAGTTGAAGCCAGGATTTGAACCCAGGTTCATGTGACTCAAACCTAGCTGTATTTCATTTGTTCAAACTTAGGTAAACTCGGGGAACCACGAACTGTTCTCTAACATGTTCTGAGATGCAACTGCTTTTCAGAGAAAGGAAAGTAAAATCGGTCTTATTGCATGCTCTTCTGGCGTCTAGGAAGAGCCAAGATAAACATAGTTAGAACAAAGCTTTTGCCCATATGGGGTAGCAAATAGTGCCAGCTCATTTTCTGTAAGGCTTCTCTGGGTGGCCGCCAACCCAGAAAAACCAGGTGGGGACGGAGGGGGATTCATGGTTGTCCAGCCCAGGATTGTGTGCTTCTCGAGGGGGGAAGAATTCTAAAGGGACTAAAATTAAACTACAAGTTCACCTGTAGTGCTTTTTAATCCAAGTTGGCATGGATGGCTTGCAGAAGGGCTAGTTTCTAGCTCTGTCCACGCAGGTGACAGCTCCACCTTGGCCTGACTTTCAGATGTAGAGAAGGTGGTGCGTTTTTCTGTGGGGCTTCAGAGGAAGGATACCCCGCTAGGCTCTCTCCAGCTCGCCTCTTGCTTGAGGAACGGGGCTCCTGCAGTTGATGAGTTTGAGCCTTGCTAATGAGTCTCAGGCCTGCCTCCTGGGAGATCAGGTTTATTTAGATAGACTTGAAAAGAGCAGAAATAAAATGTCTTCCTGAACAAAAATTCCATTTGGCCATCTGTGGATGGTTTAGCTTTATTTTCTCAGTGTACTGACTCTTTCTGCTGATAGCTGTAACATTCTGAAAGACGGTGGCTTTGAAATCATATTCTTGGCCTCTTTAAAGCCCCTATTTGAACCTTCTTTAAAAAGCTGAGTTTTTTTCATGAAAGAAAATGTTTAAAAGGGTACATCTAAGTGTCTAAAAATGTGAAGCCACTGATCATGCAGAATTACTTGCAGACATTGAGACAATTATATATTATGAAAAATGATCTCGATCTTCAAGACAGAACCACGAGCTACCAAATCCTACAGCTTTTCGAGCCTTTAATATTAAGATCTAGAAGAGTTCTTTTGGAGACTCCTGATTTCTGAGAAAATATTTCTCAGAGAAAATGCTCAGTGCCTCTTTGCTTGTACCTTCTTTGTATTTACACATCTGTCTTGACTGTGTCTCCTTTTTTTTTTTTTTGCCAGTTTCCCTGTTCTTTGGGAAAAGAGGTTCTCTACCACATTCATCACAAGACATGTAAACTTGTTATAGATGGAGTAATGCCACCCTGAAATAAGCTATTTTTCCCCTAAGTTGAAAACCATGGAGAAAACTGCTGATATTAACCACAAACCTTTGTCTCCTGGTATTCATTTAGATTCTGAGCATTTCCCCCGAGACAGCCAGCCCTGAAGCTTCCCTGAAAGCAGTGCTGAGCAGAGCCATGGAAAAATCTGTCTCAGCCCTTGAACTATGTCACCTCCTGTGCCGCGTCCACAGATCTTTCCCAGGCCTGCAGCCGGTCATGCAAGAGCTAGCATGCAGTGGTAAGGAGCAGAATGGGGTGGGGGTCCTGTCAGGCCCATGGGGTGTTTCCAGATTGGAGAGAAGAGGCAGCGGTTCACACAAGAGTTCGTCCATTGCTGCCTCACTTCTCCTGGATGCTCCCAGTACCTGGAGGAGTCCTAGGCGTAGGTGTAAAATGATGCTCTGTATGTGTATCGCAAAGTCCAGATGACAGGGGCATTGCTTCTGAGTTTGAGGAGGGTCCCAAGTAGTCTCCAGTTTTCCCTAATTAGGAAGCAAAGTAGAAACACAAGAGAATTTCCAGAGCCATGTGATTTCTCTTATATGCAGGCTTCCTTACTCAGGAGAGTGGAGAGAAGGAAAGGTGGAAAGTGAGCAATAAATTTCAGCGCATACTCAATGACAGTGAGAAGGTGGCCGAGCCAATGGAGGAAGGCTGCCGGTCTGAGACACAGAGCCGTCCAGGAGAGACTGACTCTGTGCCAGAGCCGCAAGCGAAAGACATGTCTGCCTCCCCCGACGCTGCCAAGAAGAGCTTCGTCTGTAAGGCCTGTGACAAAAGCTTCCACTTCTACTGCCGTCTGAAGGTGCATATGAAGCGCTGCCGCGTGGCCAAGAGCCGACAGGTGCAGTGCAAGGAGTGCAGTGAGACCAAGGAGTCTAAGAAGGAGCTGGAAAAACACCAGCTGGAGGCCCATGGTGGCGGAGGGGAGCCCGATGTCCCGAAGAAGAAGAAGAAGAGGCTTCCGGTGACGTGTGACCTCTGTGGGAGAGAATTTGCCCATGCCTCAGGTACTTCCAGGAAGGCGAAGTAACTTAAGAGGGTGATAATTCTGGATACTGTAGTCTGGGCTCCAGGCCTCGTACCTCACTGTACGCAGTAAGGGCTATGGACGGGCTCCCACAGAGGCTGGGTCGTGTTTCGAGAAGAGCCTGAGCTCAGGAATCAGCTCTGTCAGTTCCCCCACCTGTTAAACAGGTGCCCTGAGAGCACCCACTTTTTTGAATTGTAAAGATTTCAGGTGGTATAGTGAAACACCTATGTACAATACCTACCATAGGGTCAGGACTTTGTGAATTGTAGCCATTATTTCATAATGACAGCCAGCTAGGTTTCCGTGATTACTTGTTTCTTGATAATAAATAAGTCACAGAATCCACGGGACGTCTAGTCAGAATTGCTTACCCTTGTCCCAGGTGTCGGGGAAACCTGACAAAGCATCGAGTGAGTTTCGTTTTTCTGTTTCCGGGTGGCAGATGCTATGTAAGAAAAAGTGGGGATGGGAAAGATGAACCCAGAACATTTAATGCCTGAACCAAACAGGGGTGGACCATGGTGACCTTGGGGGTGCTGGGCAGCGGGTAGGTGAGCAGCATGGCTGCGGGGTTCAGAGGGAGCACAGCCTGTTGTCCCATGGTCTGTGCTGTGCATCCTCCCAGGCCTGGTCTCGAACACTGTGTCACATCCCCCTACTGGCTTCATCATACTGATTACCGGTGTCCCTCTGGTCCCCAGGCATGCAGTACCACAAACTGACAGAGCACTTTGATGAGAAGCCTTTCTCCTGTGAAGAGTGCGGGGCCAAGTTTGCCGCCAATTCCACCCTGAAGAACCACCTTCGCCTTCACACCGGGGACCGCCCATTCATGTGCAAGCACTGCCTTATGACCTTTACCCAGGCTTCCGCCCTGGCCTATCACACCAAGAAGAAGCACTCAGAAGGCAAGGCCCGGGGAATTTCTTCTCTTTTCCTGCCAACGTTAACTGTACGCACTGCCTAAAAACCCTCTTGGGTCTAGGCATGCTAAAGATCTCAGGTAGCTTAGAAACAGCATGGTGCGCAGCCTCTGGGCACGTGGATGGCCAGGGAACACAGGTGCCCAGGCATGCCGAACGCTGTTGGCAAGGGCTGTGAAGAGAGGCTGGTGACCTCATAGTTAGCATCTATGTAAAGGCAGCAGTTTCTTGAGCTTTGAGGTGGAATTCAAGCATGAGAAGAGCCTTGGCTGAGCACCTGCTATGGCGCAGGCAGTGGCAGGGGCTCAGTGACTAAGCCAGATTTCTTGTGCTCACAGAGCTGATGGTCCAGGGTGTCTCTGGGAAAGAGACAGGTGCAGTGCAGAGCCGTCCGTGGTGGGACAGGGAATGGCCCCGGGAGGTGGAAGAGTGAGGGAGGGGTTTCTGGGCCAGTCGGAGGGGAGGTGCGGTGTCAGAGAAGGCTTCTCGGGGGATTCTCTGCATTGTTCGGCACCTCATCTCACCCAGACGGTGGGAGTGGCCACCTAACTGGCCGCCTGGCTCTCCCCCACTCCCTGGACCGTGTTCTCGGTGCACAGGCCCCAGGGATCCTTTCAGAACAAAACCATATCCTCTCCCTTCTCTGCCCAAAACCTTTTTGCAGAGGCTCTTCACCTGGCTTGGTGGAGAATCGGAAGGCTTTGCGATAGCCTGTCAGGCTCTGAGTGACAGGGTCCCCCAGGACCCTCCCCTGCCCCCACCCTGCTCCACTACAGCCTGAAATGCTTGCTTTCCATCCCTCCTCACTCCCTTCAGCTCCTTATTCACACCTCTTCCCGTGAGTCCTTGCCCGCGCGCCCATGTGAAATCTCAGCCCCAGCCCCCCATTCCCCTGCATTGCCTTTCTCCACAGTATTTGTCACAGGCTATATTATCTACTTCATTAATTTAGTATGTTTCTAGTGGGTCTCCTCCGGTCAGAATGCCAGCTCCATGAGAGTAGGGCTGCTAGTCTCCGGCCCCCCCCCCCCCCACTGCTGTATCATTGGAACTTAGAATAGTACTTAGCAGTAGTAGGTAGACACTCAGTAAACATTTACTGACTGCAAGAATTGCTTGAGCACGATTCCAGGTACCAGGGGTAGTGGAACTGTACACACCCTGCTCTCAGGGAGCTTACAGTCTATTGGGTAAAAGAGACTGTAAACGAATAAACGTGTGATATATATTCAGATCATAGTAATCGCTCTGAAGAGAAATAAAGCAGGGTGAGTGGCAGGAGACTGTCAAGGTTGGGAGGGGGGCTCTCGGTGTCATCAGAGAGGCCTCAGCGAAGTGAGGTTTGTGTAGATGCTCAAGTGAAGTGAGAACTGAAATCGGGCAGATCTAGAAGAGTGTCACAAGCGCAGATGAGCCTTACCTGTTTGGGAAACCACAAGGAAACTAGATGGGGCCAAAGCAGAGTAAACAAGGCCAGAGAGGTTGCCAGAGGCCAGGTCTTATAAGGGTCTTGTTTTTATTAAGTCTGTTTGTTTACTCAGAGAGAGAGAGGAGGAGAGCACAAGTAGGGGAGGGGCAGAGAGGGAAAATAGAGAATCCCAAGCAGGCTCAGCACCATCAACATAGAGCCTGATGTGGGGCTCGAACTCACCAACCTCAAGATCACGACCTGAGCTAAAACCAAGGATCGGATGCTTAACTGACTGAGCCACCCAGGTGCCGGTAAAGATCCTGTAAGTCAAGGTTAGGACTTTGGTTTTATGCAGAACGTGCTAGTTTCTATTGCTGCTGTAACAAATGACTATACACAGTGGCTTAAAACAATGCAGATGTATCATCTTGCCATTTTGGAGGTTAAAAGAAGCTTTAATGAGTGTAGAGTCCGCGTTTTGGCAAGTGTGTTCCTTCTGGAGGCCCTGGGGGAGAGCTCTTTCCTTGTTTTCCCAGCTTCTAGAGGTTATCTGCCTCCCCCGGCTCGTGGCCTTGGTGCCGAGACCTCTGTGTCCCTCCTCCCCCTGCCTCCTTTGACCCTCCTCGCTCCCTCTTCCAGGGACCCTGGTGATTGTGTGGGCCTGCTGGTATAATCCAGAATAATCTCATCTCAAGATCCTTAACTTAATCACATCTGCAAAGCCCCTTTTGCCATGGGAGGGGACGTATTCCGCCCTCTTGGACGTATTCCGCCCTCTTGGGCGTATTCCCAAGTGTACGTCCTTGGGGACCATAGGACAGTTGTGAGCAGAGGAGCCAGAGGCTGTGACTTAGGGTTTTGGGGGTTAATTCTGTCCATTCCAGCCTGTCAGCTGTAATAGGGCAAGAGTGTGCACAGGGAGACAGGGTGGGCCAGGCATCCTGTGTGGAGGTGACGGGGCTCCAGCTGGGGCTGTGCTGGGGTGGCTGTAAACTGTTCGTGTTTGACAGTGTGTTGTTGATGCGGAAGTGACAGGGTCCGTGCTGAGCTGGGTGCGGGTGTGTGTGTGGGGGGTTTAGGACAGCTTGGGGTTTCCAGCTTGAGCAGCTGAGGATGTGGTGCTGCCTTCACTGCAGTGAGGAACCCGGAGGGCGTGGGGGAGGGCGGGGGGAGTTCTGGGGGTGCTGGGGACAGAATTGGGAGCTGAGTCTGCCATATCTGTGAGACCTCCAGGTGGAGAAGGCGAGGAGTAGGCAGTTGGATGTGTGGGTCCTCAGTCCTGGGGAAAGTTGGGAGCCGGAGACAGAAACGGGCGCCGTCAGGGTACAGATGGTATCTGAGATAAGGCCCTCCACAAAGTGAGAATGAAGAAGGCTAAGGGCTGAGTCCTGGGCTTCTTAATAATTCCACTCTTGATTGAATAAACCCTTCTTTTCCTAACAAATCTTATTGCAAAGCCCAACAATGAAACAATGAAAATGGCATTGATTGCTCTTGTTGAAGCTGGCCCTGGGGTTTGGGGGACCGGGACCCTTGCCTCACTGATTTCTCCACTTATCTGTTGGCCCATCATGGACGTTGGAGGCACAGCTGGTCTAGTGACTTTTTACAAATGCCAGCTTCCCAGCCTTGCTCTGTACCTGTATTTTCTAACAGGCGTGGGCAATCTGGTCATTGTATTCTCAGAATGTGCATGAGAAAATAGGGAAGCCAAATGATTTGTAATAACTGTATAGCAAGTCCACAGGAGAAGACTTCCATTCTCTGAGTCCCCGTCTGTCACCTTTATGTGAAGTCGCGATGCTGCACTGTGGATGTGGCAAGGGATCCAGACTTTGGAATTTCTGGGCATGAGGATGTATCTGCTTCCTGGGAGTGGATCGAGTTCTTCCATACTTGGGGTGGCCTGGTTAGCAGATGGGTAGTCTGTGGGGTGAGAACTGTCCTTATTCCTCGGGGGAGAGAGACCACACTGTGCCATCAGCTGTGTGCTGCCATCTGATAGACAGGCTCAGACCTGTCCCCCAGTGTGCTGCAGATTGCTCGTGGTGTAGTGTCCTCTCTCAGCTCATATTCCCCAGCACGTGCCTTCCGGTGTGATCTTGGTTGGTTTGGTGCCGTTTCTAATGAGTGAATTCCCATATGTTTCCAGGGAAAATGTATGCCTGCCAGTACTGTGATGCTGTGTTCGCCCAGTCCATTGAGCTGTCCCGCCACGTGAGGACCCACACTGGGGACAAGCCATATGTCTGCAGGGACTGTGGCAAGGGCTTCCGGCAAGCCAATGGCCTGTCCATCCACCTACACACCTTTCACAGTACGTACCGAGATGGTGGATGTCGGGCACTCAGCGCCAGGCCTGGCTCTGAGAAGGCATGTGACAACCATGACAGAAGATGTCACTCTACCAGAGCCAGGCCCCATTGGTGCCTTCCCCTCCCCTGTTCTCCTGCAGAACCGAGTCTCTCGTTCCTATTTCAAGAAAAATCCCATTTTAACATGTCATTGTATAATGTCCAGGCTGTTTCCATGTCTCCTTTTTAGCCCACCTGGCACTGCTTGGCTGACAAAGGCAAATTATGTCTGAAGGAGAGCCTTGATAACAGGCTGCCGAGCCCCAGAATATTCCTATTAGTCCACCTTGCTTCTCTTTCCACGCCCCTTCTGTGCCCACTCCTCTCATAGTCCTCCCCACCTTCCCCACCGGAGCAACCGCACGCTCCCTGAGTTCACACACACCATCGTACTTGGTCCCTGCTCACGCCGCCCTGAAAGCCTGTGCCCAGCGGTCTCCCCTCGCCACTCAGTTAGTGGAGTCTGCCCCCGTTTTTGTCCCCTTCTACTGGAACTGATATAAGCACATGCTTCTGTTGAGCACACAGGTGGGAAGGTAAGGAAAGCTCTGTGCCCTCATTCCAGCCTCAGGTAGTGGCCAGCATGGTGTCTGGCTGTGGCCTCACTGTGTCTTCTCCAATAGCAGACGTGTGCTCAGTGCCACGGCCCCGGGAGTTAGGAGCTTGGGCTCTGAAGTCACACGGGCGTGGACTTGAATCTTGAGCCTGCCATTTACTTCCTTGAGACCTTAAGCAGATTTCTTTACCTTTCTAAGCCTCCTGTACCCCTTCTGTAAATGAGAAGAAGTAATAATGCCGCCTCCTTAGGTTGCTGTGAGAATTAGTGAGGTACCCATGTAAAGCTCACACACAGAAATGCTCAGTAAATGCCAGATGTTATTATCGGTGATAAAAGCAACCCTCCCAGATGCCATTTGTCACCATCAAATTCAGTCTCTCTAGCATGTCACGCACCCTGCATACCCCACTCCCTTCTCCCCTCCCCACCTCTTTCCCACACACCAGTTTCTAGCTGTCGGCAAATACAGTGCCTCACAAACATGTGCTTAATGTCGACACACGCAGATCTGTTATCCACCAGCCAGCAAAAGACATTGTCGAGGCTCCTCTGTGCCCAGCATGGGCCTGGACACTGGGCAACGCAGGAGGCATCTAGAGGGTTGCCCCTTTCCCCCAAGATGCTTCCGGGCCCCCCTGTCCAGCTTGTGAGACTTCCAGAAGAGTGAGATCTGCCTTGGATCTAGTGCCATAATTTTATGTCCTTTCAGCCTTTTTAAATGCCATGCTCCTCTGGTCTCCTTTTCCGGGTAGCATTACAGGGGCGAGAGGAGAGGGCAGGACTGATCAGCTGTCAGGATGAAGAGGACCCCAAAGACTTCTATGTCTTAGGAAGTGTCATTGGTGGCAGGCCAGCATCCAGGCCCCTCCTGTGAACTGTCCTTACCCAGGTCACAGACCCCTGTCCTCAACTGTCCTTACCTGGGTCACAGGCCCCTCCCCTGAACTGTCCTTACTCGGGTCACATGCAGCATCACAGCTTATGTAGAATGCTTCAAAGCGCTTTCACAGGCAGTGTAAACTGAGATTTCAAGGGCTCATGTCCACAGGGAAACTAGTTAATGATACAGAGTGCTGCTGCGTGTCCAAATTCCTGAATTAATCTGACTTGGTGCACATGTAAGATTGGCTCGTGGGCAAAGGATTAAAACATTCTGCTTTCTGCTGCTTTCAGAAAAAATAAACTGCAGTTTCCTGCCATAGGGACACAAACGTTTCCTACATCAGTGCTAGTTCTTAGTTTTGAGGCCTCACTGAAGAGTTGGCATGTCCAGTTAAGCAGGTGGCCCAGAGCACGGCCGTGGTAATGAGAGCTGGGACTGTCACCCAGTTCAGCCATTCCTGCTTGTGTCATTGGGCTGACACTCTCTAAGCGTTGTTTTCCTAATCTCTAAAATAGGATGATAATGGATCCCACTTACAGGATTATTGGAAGGATAAAGCTAGTTAATATTTGTAAGGCACTTAAGACATGCCTGTTGTAGGGCACTCATTAAACATTGGATATGTGTTTTTTGTTGAATCTGAGGCAAGGAGCAAGGAAGCATCCTTCTGTCAGTCATATGCTGACAGGAAAGGAAATAGCCTGCTCCGGGGAGTTTGTTGGAAATCTCTGTACAAAATGAGAAAACTCAGAAATGCCCACTGCACGTAGGGCAAGAGCAAGGGCAATACTCCCTGCAAAGTAGTGAAATGGAATTTAACTTGTAGGAGGTAACGCAAGGAATTGGGATGAACGGCTCGATGCCGCAGAGGTGGTTAGTGCAGAAGCCTTGGGAAGGCCCTCCTCCCGGGACGAAGATAGGGGGCCGTCAGGTGACCACTGCACTCGCAGCTGGTCCTTGGAGTCTGCGGCCGTGCCCAACATCTAAACGGAGTCTTGCGCCTGGAGCTGTACACGGCCCGTACCTCCCTGACTGCTGCCTGTCGTATCTTCTCCCTCCATCTCTTCTCACCATGTGCCGCCACACCAGACATAGAAGATCCCTACGACTGCAAGAAATGCCGGATGAGCTTCCCCACCCTGCAGGACCATCGCAAGCACATCCATGAGGTCCACTCCAAGGAGTACCACCCCTGCCCCACCTGCGGGAAGATCTTCAGCGCCCCTTCCATGCTGGAGCGGCACATGGTGACCCACGTGGGGGGGAAGCCCTTCAGCTGCGGCATCTGCAACAAGGCCTACCAGGTGACCACGGGCTCCCCCAGGAGCGCCTCCCCCTGTCCCCAGGCTGCCCTCCCCCTTCGACCTGCCATGGCCCCTGGAGATGATGGTGTGGCTGCTTCTCATGAAGGATGCGGCTTGTAATTACTCCGATTCTCTCGGGTGATCTGGTCAGAGTAATGCAGTTGGGAGCTTTAATTGGAGCCGAGAATTCCTCCACCTCTTCTCTTAGGTTTCAGCCTTGTCACGAACCCAATGCTGCTTTTTCCCGCGGACATTCACACTCTGTGGAGCCTGTTGGCCCCGAGTGTCAGGGGATGTGAGTGACAGTGGGCTGTCAGTGTTAACTGCCCGGAAGTCCCTCATTTAGCACAATTACTGGGTGGTTGTTGCTGTTGTTTAACTCCTAGCGAAGGGGTCTGCTTTTTCATCTTCGAATTTGGTATAACATTAAAGGGAAACCCCATATGGAACTAAAAAGAAACCACACATGAGAAACTCAGTTCTAAAACTGCAAAGGGAAGAACGGTTCTTGTGACGTCCCTAAGACTTGGGTGCATGGAGAGAAGCAGCTAATCTAGCCCAGCAGAAACAGAGCACTAACTTTGTACCAAGCTGCTGCTGTGATACAAGGCCTGGGCCTGGCCCCTAGGAAGGTGGGGCTGTAGGGGGGCTGTCTCAGGACTGTTCTGCAGCCTGGACAGGAGGAGCCATTGCTTATGGGGCAGTGATGACCAACGCTCCTGCTCGAGGAGGGTCGCAGCTCTTCTCTGGGCCTCTGGGAGTCAGAGCCATGCATCGCAGACATTCTGGCTGGAAAGCCAGGGTATGAGTTCTGGCCATGCTGTTTACTAAGTCATATGACGTTGGGCAGGTCATTTAGCCTCTCAGCCTCCACCTCACCAGAAAGGCTCACAGGCTGGTGATGAGGGGAGAGGGTTCCTGAAGGGTCAGGCTGAGCCCTGACCCATAGCGGCCTCTGGGCCACCAGTGCCTTGGACCCACAGATGCCAGTCTTTCCTCTCACGTGGGCCTTCTGTGTGACAGTAAGAGTATGAGTTGAGATCCATAAGCTCATTTGTCTCACGAGGGCCTGGGAGCTCTCCAGCTTGCCAGAACTTTCTAAGACTTAACATGTGCCGTATTCCTTACAGCAATTGTCTGGTTTGTGGTACCACAATCGGACCCACCACCCTGATGTGTTTGCCGCTCAGAACCACCGGTCTTCCAAGTTCTCGTCACTCCAGTGCAGCTCCTGTGACAAAGCCTTTTCCAACACGGTTGAGCACAAGAAGCACATCAAAGCGGAGCATGCAGGTGAAGTCAGGTCACCTGTAGACGGGCGAGCTGAGGGGTGGGAGGGGCCGGATGACGGTGTCCTGAGCTCTGTCTGCAATCCCGACTTCCCGGGCTGCGGTGTGGAGTGCTGTGGAAACGGACTTCGTTCTGTCCCAGCGTCCCCGGTGGAGGCCACACTGGCCCATCGGTAACAGTAAGCGGTAGTGTAGTGGCGGTGGTTCTCGAACCTGGAGACCTGGTGCACTGTAAGCTCCTGTGGGCCCCTGAGGGAGAGTGAGCATCATGGTACCCAGGGAGGGTGGCAGCTATAGTGGCAGACTCCTGACTTTGGCACTGATCAGCAGCATGACCTTGGGAAGTGACCTCTCTTTTCTGAGCCAGGTTCCTTCTGTATTAAGAACTGACTTAATACTCGGGTCAGTCTGTGAGGATAATCACTGCAGCCTCGAAGCCTCTCCTGGCTGCAAGGTGCACACTTAGCACTGGTGGGCACCTTCTCTTTCCCTTCTCACAGCAGCCCTACTTTCCTCCAGGCAGCCTGGTTCCGATCTGGGGCTCTTTACACTAGGCAGCACTAACAGATCATAGGCGTGAGGTTCCCGGCACTGGGGAGACGCTTGCTAAGTGTCAGCCATCGCCGCCGCCCCCAGCTCTGCCCCTCTCCAGCCCGAGAGGGCCATCATCTTGTCTGTTCCCAGCACTTCTTTCCTTGTGTGCTCTGCAGACATGAAGTTCCACGAGTGTGACCAATGTAAGGAGCTATTCCCCACGCCAGCTTTGCTGCAGGTTCACATCAAGTGCCAGCATTCAGGTGAGCGCCCTTCTAAGATGCTCCCGTGCCACACCGCCCCGGGCAGCTCCTCCCCACCATTTGCAGCTGTGCGGTCCAGGACACTTAATCCCCGCCATGCCTCAGCTTCCTCATCTATACAAAAGGGACAATTGTAGTTCCTCTTTCCTCACAATGTAACTACAAACCGAATCTGTTAGTGCCCAGAAAATACGTGAGACGTGGCACCAGTGAGCATCCCTCAAGCGCTACCGCCATCATCACTGTTACGGCCGTATCGCACCAGATCTGAAGTGCTGGTTTTTAATGAACCATTAGGAAAGAAAAACTGCTGCCAATTAAACCAGACTCTATTGTCACTTAGCCTTTGCAGGCTATTCTAAGGGCTGTTTGGGACTTACAGTGATGTAGACTGTGCACACTCGTGTGTGTGCACATCAGGAGGAGGGTAGGAGTACGCGACGGTGAGCATCCAGCCTCTTGGAGTAGCTCTCAGTTCCGATGGTCGGGGTGCGAGTCGTTGGGCGTGGTGTGTGCTCCGCATCGGCGGCACCGCTGACGGACACACGCAGGCCGTTGGTGTTGGTCCCTTGAGCACTAGGGAGAACTCGCCTACTTTTGATTCCTGCTCTGGGGAAGTAGCTGAGCAACCACCCCTCACCGCGCCTCCTCAGCCGTGTTCCTCCTGGGAGTTAAAAACGTGCACCACTCCCATCTCAGGGATTTCCTTCGAAGTCCCGGATGCACACTCTGCACTTTAGACATTTGTACATGTGTGGTCATTGGTGATTGCGCACCCTCCTGCCGCCTAGCCCACAGCAGTCGTAAGATGCCTTTGGATCCTCGTCAGAGATGTTAGGATGTGCCTCTTGGAGTTGATGAAGTGTAGTATTGTCAGCATCCATATTTATAGTTACATGAAGAATGGGCTTCACACAGGCAGATTTGGCCTGGATCTGCTGTGCTCCAGAGCCCTCACCTGCTTGGGACCTATTCTTGTAGCTGTAATGTTGCATTATTTTTTCCTTTTTTTTTTTTTTTAAATGTTTTATTTATTTCTGAGAGAAAGAGAGACAGCGTGAACAGGGGAGGGTCAGAGAGAGAGGGAGATACAGAATCTGAAACAGGCTTCAAGCTCTGAGCTGGCTGTCAGCATAGAGCCTAATCCAGGGCTCAAACCCATGAACCATGAGATCATGACCTGAGCTGAAGTCTGACGCCTAACCAACTGAGCCATCCAGGCGCCCCTGCATTATTTTTCCTAAAGAGAACCCCCCACAGTCCTCCAAAACCTAGATCTGCCTCTGCACCCCTGCCTCTCCCCTGTCACTGCTCTTGTTCCTCTTGGTCGTTCCGCCCACAGCCTGTCCTTTCCATCCCCCTCTTCCAGGGTCACAGCCGTTCAGGTGCTTGTACTGTGCAGCTACCTTCCGCTTCCCCGGAGCACTGCAGCACCATGTCACAACAGAGCACTTCAAGCAGTCGGAGAGCACCTTCCCCTGTGAGCTCTGCGGGGAGCTCTTCACCTCGCAGGCCCAGCTTGATGGCCACTTGGAATCTGAACACCCAAAGGTGACGGGCTCTGAAACTCAAGCAGCAGCCTCACAGGTGGTACAGGTGATTCTGGGGCCTTCACATTCCAGGGTGCTAACGCTGGCCTCCTAGGCTTCTCTGGAGGCAGCTCTGTCACGCCACCCAGCCTTTCTCTCTGGGGCTCCCACAGGATCCCATAAGGAATAACATTCATGACCAAGGGGGCCTTGTGGAAGAGTCTCTCTGGACCTCTTACCAAATAGAACAGAACACTCTAGTCTCCTGGTGAATACATGCAAATGGCCTCTGGGTAGAGGGATCCTGGAATAAGAATTTCCAAAAGCAGAACAAGCTTGGTTTCTCCTCATTCACCCCCCTCCCCCTGCTGTCTTCTGCAGAGCCCCCTGGGGTGTGGCAGGAGCCGCAGGAGACCTCGGGGAAGAGGGGTGAGCTCTCTGTTGGGCCCCTGCTGTCGAAACACTCTGATAGCTCCTCTGGGCTGCGCACGGCACACTGGATGTGTCAGGGCCGCTCCCTTTACCTGGGGGGAAGCGCGCCTCTTCTGACGTTTCAAACCTAAGCTTGCGCCAGCCCCTCTCTGTCTCCCTGGTCCTCTCACCGCTCTTCCTGCCTTCTCCAGCAAGGGCGGGAGAGAAGGAAAAGAAACCCAGTCTGTCGATTGTGGATGGACTGGAGCGGAACTGTTAACTGATTGGACGGCCCCACTGTCCAGCCCCATGGATGAGTCCTTTGTGACCATGTTCTTACGGGCCTCTGTGCGAGCAGAGAGTGAGGCAGGTGGGCAGGCTCCAGGGAAGTTCCTGCTGCTGGACCACCCAGAGTGGCTCTCCTTTCATCTTTTTTATATGTTAGGATCTGTGATAAGATGTCTTATGGAGGAAGGGGGCAGGTTTCTATTGCTAAAGAGAAAGAAAGAGAGTTTGAAAACTGCTTTCCCAGATGATTTTTTATTAAACCTCATAATTAGCCTCTTCCCCTCCACAGCACAGACAGGTAACTGAGCTTGGCCTCCCCACCTCTGCCCCTGCAGGTCTAGCACTCTGCTCCTCACTCCTGGCTGCTTCTCAAGGGCCAGGGTGGCTGTGCCCACTATGGGCTCTCTGGTTTGGAAATACCAGGGGGCACCAAGCTGACCTGAGCCCCACAGGCCATGAGCATCAACTTGGAGGTGTGGGTGGGAAATGGGTGTGTTTTGCCATACTGGTTCCCCCTGAGATGGGAAGGCCATCTGGAACAGGTGACGCAGATTTGGAGGGGGTCTGTGTGGCCTTGGAGGAGGGCTGCCAGCCTGGGGAGCCAAATGAGGGAGTCGATAGAAGTTGTATTTCCTCCGCTCGTCCCTGCTCCTAAGTTCTATAGCCATGTAGCCTCCGAGGAAGGCTCTTCAGCCTGAGGACCAGAGACACCATGTGCCTTTGGCAAGCCAAGGCTCCTGATAAGTCTTTCTGTTTCCGTGGTCAAGCCTGAGACTAACCACCATCAGTAGCATTCCTTTCAGTGGTGCTCCCCTCCACAGTGTGCTCCTCGAGACAGGAAAACCCAGTGTAAGAAACAGAGCCAGTATTCACTGGTATGTAATCATAGAGTCCAGGCGCCCTGAGATGGCACACTGAGCGAAATTATAGCAATTTAGCACACAGAGTATTTAAATTGTTTGCCTGCCTTCGCTTTTGCATCGCTGCTGTGTTAGACTTGCCTCTTCCCATTAGGCACATGTAATTGCTCTCCTCAGGTGAAAACATAAATATCATCATTACAGCATGAGACGAAAACCATGTAAATTCTGGGGAGCTCACTGTGGACATTGCCTAGAGCAGCCTCGTGGTCTTTCCCTTGCAGGTGATCCAAACCCCAGAGCCGGCTGCCCCGACAGAGCAGGTGATCACTTTGGAGGAGACCCAGCTTGCTGGGTCGCAGGTGTTTGTGACCTTGCCAGATGCGCAGACATCTCAGACCAGCTCTGAGCTCGTGGCGGTGACCGTGGAGGATTTGCTGGATGGTACCGTGACCCTCATCTGTGGTGAGGCCAAGTGAGCAGCTTCTCACCCAGTGGAGGCCCTGCATTTGCCGCAGAGAACGTTCCACGGCTTGCCCTCTGCCCCCGTCCCTGGCTATCCCAAGTGGTGGGCATCTCGGCCTCCGCCAGCCGGAACACTCGCACTTCGTTCCCATAGAACCGACAGTGCTGGAGTCATCGGCACCGACCCCGTTGCCCTCCAGAGGGGACAGGCCTACTGCAGTGGCCCCTGTGATGAGCAGTGGCCTAGGAGCCAGTGACCAGGGCACCAGAGAGGTGCTGGGTGCCGGCTGCCTTCACTGTGCAGAATGGCAGGGGCCTGTGGGACCGCGGCCCGCAGATGGGGGCTGCCAGTGCTCCTGGCCAGTTAGAACTGAGAGCTACACACCAGCAGAGCAGCCAGAGACCGCAGGCTGGAGCCCACAGGGCCCTTCCTCACTCTGCCGTGCTCCCATGTGCTCAGGCAGCACAGCCCTCTCCCGGAGGCAGGATGGGGAGCAGCGTGTTCACACCAGAAGGCCTCGTTTCCAGGCCAAGTCCCACCCCGTCCGGACAGTGAGCCCTTCCCCAAACGAGGCTTTGCGGTGTTCCTGCGGGACGCTGTTGGTGTGGGGCCATCCCGCTGCAGAGACCGGCCTGCCTTTCCAGGGTATTTCCCTCGGTGCCCTGTGCCTGAAGGCTGGTCCCCACAGCCTTCCCGTGTCCTCCCCACCCCTGTTCCCACTCAGAGCGGGAAAGGTCTCCATGGCCTGTGAGCCTCGCCCCCTCGCTCTGGAGCTGGCGTTACGGCTAATGAACCAGGGCGGGGCTGGGTGCACTGGTGCCCGCGGTCGCCCGCCTTGTGAGTGGCTTGCTGTCCCACTCTCCCAGGCTGTCACTGTTCCCGCAGGGTCGTGAGCCTCTGGAGGCTGAATTTCACAAAGCTTTTTTATCTTCAGTTCCTAAAATATAATCTGATAATTAATGGTTTGTGGAATCCATTGTGAAGTGCAATTAGATGGATGTAGGTTCCCGCCGTTTGGAGGGAATGACTAGCATTTATCTTCCTTTCCTTAATGCCAGGAGGGCGAGGTCTGCTAGCGCAGTGCTTACACACCGGGCGCGGCTCGCAGGGCTTCACCCCCTGCGGAGGTGGTGCCTGGTTGCGTCACTCCCCGGCAGGCCCGCGCCTCCTTTCCCAGCACATGTCAGCGTCGCCAGGTACAAGCAGGGGCAGGGGTCAGTTTGGGACTCGCTGAGAACTTTTACTGCCCCCGCGCACTGCTGGGAGGGCAGAAGGCAGAGCCTTGCCGCTGACCAGTGTGCTCGCTGCAGCCACCTGGCTGCGTGCGGGTGGCGAGTCCCAGCGCGGGCCGCCGCGCACACCAGGCAGCTCGCCACTCCTGCCTCTGCTCGTGTCCTCGTTGTGATGTGCACTGTCACTTGAGCTTGTCAGCTCAGGGATCCTCCCGTTGCGGAGTAAATGAAGTTTTTAAAGGCGAGTCCTTGAAAGCCAAAACCTGACCAGAAGATGGTGCTCAAACCTTTAAGACGCGGCCTCCACATGCAGCCCTCGCGGCTCCTGCCACAGCTGTCTCTCCTGAAAGGTCTCCATCCTATGAGCTGTCAGCCCAGGGGAGCTCTTGATCTGCGAGGGGCAGAGCAGCACTGGATCTCCCCGTGGCACCAGATCAAACCCTCTGGAAGAGGATGGGGCAGCCCAGCCCGGCCGTTAAGAGTGCCTGCTGCTCACGGGCCACCGTGGTGCCACCGGAGAGTCCCTTCTAGTCAAGAAACAAACAAAAACTTAATTGCTGAGGGCCTGGAGGGACAGGTGATTTTTCTTTTTTAAAAAGTCCTCTGATGAAAGAAAGCTGTAAGTTTTTAAACCAAGTTCCAGATCTTGTCAAGTTCCGAGAAATACTTGCTCAGGTCTTCGACGGAACCCCGCATTGTGACAGCGCACACCTTTCCTCCAGCCTGCCGTGCTGGGAGCCCGCAGACACCTGCAGCCCGCCGTGCTGGGAGCAATCGGGGGCTGCACCCGGGGACACGCCGCTCCCCTGGCACATTCGGCCGGAGGCATGGAGTCTGTGCTGCTTCTAGTGACAGTGAGGACAGGGTGTCCCGAATCTAGTCTTCACTCTGCGTGGGCCTCTGCAGGGCGCTGTGTTGGCCACAGTCTTAAGAGTCACTCCCCGGAGACTCCCAAGTGTGAATTTTCACTCCCCGGAGATGCCCAAGTATGGATTTTAATTGTAGGAAGACTTTTTCTAGCTCTATTTGGCCATCTCTGTTCTTTCCTCCCACTGCTGCCCAAGAGACCTTCTGAATGTCTGCCACAGATGACACTGTCATTGTGCTCTCTTTGGTCCCCGTCACTTGCAGAGGTGTCTGGCTGCCTCGCTGCCGTGGGTGTGTCCTGCTGGCCTCCAGGCTGAGCCCTGGGGCGTTGGCGCTGGTGTGGAGGAGCCTGTAGACTTCCTGGGTGCACTCAGTGGGACCGCAGACTTTCTCTGCTCCCAGAGTTCAGGAGGCAGCCCATAGCGAGGAGGGGAAAGGCAGCCAGAGTCCGAGCTGGAGCCTAATTCTGTGGGAGTAACGGGGATCACTTAGGGAACGGGATTTGCCATCCCAGGTAAGTGAGATGACGAATAGGAGACTGAAGCAAGGCTTGCCCAAGGAACATGGGACTGTCCCAAGTACAGGAGCAGCATCTGGGGCCGGGGGTGCAGCAGAGGGGCAGAGCCATAAAGACTGCCTCTACTGTCTCAGAAGCTTTATGCTTAGATGCCCTTGAGCCCAGCAAGTGCCAGGCTCTGTGCTGTGAATCCTGGATTCCCCTGGTGATCCATCCAGGGCTTCTCTGTGGAAACACTCTGACCCTCCCCTCCCAGCAGCCATGGGCATCGGCCTCATCCCCCGTCCCCAGGAAAGAACAAGGTCCTGTTTGACAGGGTGAATGTGGGGGGTGAGGGAGGGGGCCTACTGTGCTCATGGTTTCAGTAAATCAGGTGCACTCTCACAATCGAGAAAGATGAGATGGGCCCTAAGAGTTTCTCACCGCCGGTGACGTCACAGTCACCACAAGCTGATGACGTATTAATGAAATGGGAGAGCTGTGCCTTTAAGTCTCAGCATGCCTTAGGTCTGTGAATTGCCTAAGGGATGGAAGAAACCGGTGACCTCGCATGGAATGGTTCTAGGGGACAAGCAGCATTTCCATTGGGACTAGAAAGCTGGACAGTGATGGAGAAATTGCTGGGATGTGTTAATCATTCCTCCCAGAGAAAGAGCAGCAGCCCCAGCCCTGCTCCTCTTGATCCAGTGTCCCCTAGAGCCCCGTGAGCGGTAGGGAAGAAACGGGATCAGCAGTAAGATTTGGGGTTGAACAGGGTATCGGAGGCAAGTCGATGACAATTGTTTTGTTGCCATGGGAAACCTTGGGGCCGACAGGACCTGGGCCAAAGCCTCAAAGCACAGCCAGAACCCAGAAGTTTCCTGCACCTGCAGCTGTGCCTCTAAGGACGAGAGAAGCCGCCTGTGTTCGAGGGGGTCACGTTGTTGAGAACAATTATCGCCTGGGCTAATTCACGTTGTGTCCCAGCCGTGGAAATGTTCACCGCTTCTCTTCCGGAGGCCGACACACCTCCCAGCATGGTCAGGACAGGTAGCCAGCACCCGGTGCTGTAAATTAGGTTATAAACCATTATTTTCATTTAACTTGCACTGTTCTGTATAAATAAAATACACACTTTGAAAATCTTGTGCTGCCTGAGTTTCACATGGGCTGTGATGATCCAGCCCTGTTCCCTCTCTGGTTCTGGCAGCTGTCAGAGGGGCACCGGCTTGGTAGACCTGGGTTCCTAGGGGCTCTTATACCTTTGGGCCACATTGGCATGGCCTGCGGGGGTGGGGGGGTATGCCGTCCTGTCACTTGGAGGCTCTTTCCTAAGCCCTCTTCCCCAGGGAGCAAGTGTGCTGCAGTGTTTCAGAGAGGGGCATGGGTATGCAACCTGGGTATATCCGAGCTGTGCCACTTTCTGACTGTGACCTTGGGGGAGACAGCCTCTCAGCCTTCCCCCCCCCATCTATAATGGGGCATATTGCTGCACAGAACTGTAGGGAGGTTCCAGGTCTGACGTTAATGAGCTTAGTGTTGAGATTGTAATTGTTGGCTAAGTCTTTCCATGTGGAGGTCAACCATTCCCTGCGATCGCTGGCACTGAGGTGGGTGTCCATTCCTGCACCTTCACGTTTCTCTTCTCCCTCCCTCCCCCTGCCTCCCTCCCACCCTCTCCCTCTCTCTCTGAACCCTCGGGGAACCTTATAACACCCACCACTTTTCATTTATCTCTTGAATCTCAACTGCCCCAAAGCACAAAGTGCTGAGCGGATGAGTATAAAATAAGCAGAAACCTTTTGTGGTAAATAGCTGAAAATGTCACGTTGCTGGCAGCCAACGGGGAAACCTAGAGGCCGCACACAGACAGGATGCACCTCATTTCTGCAGAAGAATCAGCGTGAAAAGAAAAGGGAAGGCATGTTCTATCCGGCAGTCCTCTAAGGTCAGGCCAGCCCCGAGCTGGAGAAAGCAGGGGCGAAGTCACTCTGTGCTCAGGTCTCCCGGGACAGTCCTGGAGTGGCACAAATGGACCCCTGTCCCGAGCCCACAGGGACTTTATGAAGGAGTGCCCCTGCCTAAGCGGTGTCTTTGGAGAGAGACTGGAGCCCTCCATTGTAAGCAATAATCCTTACAGTGCCCTGGGCGGCTCTGGATGATTGTAACGTACCACTGGGCTCCAGCCATGAAGGTGAATGTGTGCAGAGTTGGGAAATGGGCCGAGCGAGCCCTTGGCAATCCAGTCATCTCAGCCCTGCGCCTGGGGGGCTGCTGTAGGAGGCTGAGCAGCACAGTGGGAAGGGCATGGACTAACTAGACAAATGACCTTGGGCAAGGCCTTCCTAAACTCTTACCAGTATGTAGATGCTTCGCAAATGATGTCTGTTATTGTTCCCAATACTGTTTAAAGAGCCTGGGGGGAGAGGGCAGAGAAGGGCAAGGAGGAGTATGTCCAACACATCCTTAAGGTAGGGGCCTGGGATAGAGTGCCGGGCTGCCCAGGACCAAGTTAAGACTCCCCTCTCTGGGCTGTCCCACGGTAATCCCAGGGCCCCCGTCCCAGACCCAAGTGAATGGAGATAAGAGGGGTGCGGGACATCCCAAGCGGCGCAGGGACTCAAGCAGCACAGCTGAGGGGTCTTATCTGCATACGGGAGGGAGCACACCCAGTGAGGACCAGGGAGTCGAAACACGGAGTGTGTAATGATGTCTGGTCTTCCCACCCTGCCTGTTCATTGCTTACCTCATCCTCCGTGCTTATGCTCAGGGAAGTGTTTGGGTGAAAAGAGAAATGTAGCTTCTGGCCGCCTCCACGTGAACTTGTCCTAGATCAAAGGGCTTCACCCTTCATCGAGAAATACTCCAGTACTCAAGGCTTCACCTAGAACAGAGGGCCTAGGACATGGGCATAGAAACCAGGTTCAGGGGTGCCTGGCTGGCTCAGTCGGTGAAGCATGCAACTCTTGGTCTCAGGGTTGTGAGTTTGAGCTCCACATTGGGTGCAGAGATTACTTAAAAATAAAATCTAAAAAAAAACAACAACAAAAAACCACAACCAGCTTCATTTTTTTCTCGTGAACGTTCTTTAGGCTTTATTCTTGCGCATCGGTCCCATCCTCGGCCCTGTCCATTGGTGCCACCAGAGCACAGGTCCCATGCCCACGAAGACACTTGTGTCTCTTCCACACGTTTAATGCACCAGACAGTGCACTCAGGTGCTTAGTAGATGCTGCTTGTCTGGTTTGCCCTCCTGCCCCTCAGGGAGAAACCAGCTTCCAAATCTCACCCCTGCTGGCGAGGCTGTTCCCCAGGCACCTGAGGGCTGGTCTATCAGAACATCCTCCTTCCTTTGTCCGAGGAGAGATTAGCAGAAGGCGAAGAGCAGCTAGCGGGGCCCAGAGCTCCCCAGCTGCTCTGATCAAACACCACTCCTGCCGGCTCTTCTTGCACTGGTTCCCCCAGCGTCGGCCAGAAACAGCTGATCAAACACATTAGGACAAGGTCAGTCCAGGGACCCATGGTCCCCTCCAGGGGAGATTCATAGACCTGCCATCAGGAGGGTCTGATAAAAATGAGCAGGGGGTGCGGGAGGGGCCCCACGGGCCTGGCACGGGACCAAACACCTTTTCATTCCTTTTAAGGTTGAAACCTCTGTGCTCGACACAGGGTCCAGACCAAAGCCAGCACTTGCAGAGAGGCCGGGGCTGGGCTGCCTGTGAGCCCAGGGAGCGGAGGTGAAATGAGGAACAGGGTGGCCGTGCACACACGTGCAGTGGGGTCAGAGATGTCAGGCAGGAGCGAGGGTGGGTGTGGGGGCCCAGAATTATTAGATTGTCACAGGGTGACTTCAGATCCTCCCTCACTAAGCTGTGACCCCTTCAAGGGCAAGCACTGTGCACCTTCTTTTTGTTAACAGACACACACATGCACACCGTTCGCCAGGCACATCAGATGTCTAATGGCACAGGTCTGATCTCCCTGGAGGTCTGGGGTCTCAGGTCCTATTGTGTGCTCGGTCCCATGCCAAATGCTGTAGGGGTTGGGCCATACTGGCCTAAAATGGGATGTGGTTTCTGCTCCTGGGGACTGATAGTCATGTTGCCCAGACAAGGATCATTTATGAGAAATAAGAACCAAAAGCATCCCTGCTGGTCCAGACCAAGACCTAACGTACCTGTAAGTGCTATGTTTCTCTCTCTCCCTCTCTCCATATCTCTCTCTCGCTCTCTCACTCTCTCTCTCTCTCGTCTTTTACATCAGAGTGGTTAATATTTTTTAGAAATATTCTCATCACAAATTAAGTGCTTACCATATGTTGCACATGGGATGGAGATCTCTGTGTAGTCTCACTTCCCCAGCACTGACGTAGCTGCTGTTGTCCCGTGTTACAAATGCAGAGACCAACACCGGAGAAGTCACTTAATGAGTGACAGAGCTAGTGAGCCAGGGCTTGAACACAGGCGATCCGACCCCAGAGCTGTTCTCACAGATATGCTACATCCAGCATTTCTTGCCTCGGGCGCCTGGCTGGCTGTGTCGGCAGAGCGTGTGGCTCTTGATCCTCAGGTCTGTGAATTCAAGCCCCATGTTGGGTGTAGAGATTACTTAGAAATAAGATCTTTTTATAAAAGAAGAAACTGCCAGCCACCTCTTGTTTAATACCTAGTCGGCCAGAAAATACCCAGTCAGCTGGCCTTCCCAGTCCTCGGCCGCCTTGTCTGCCATACCTGGACGGTTGTCAGATGACCCAGCAAGGCTCCCTGCCCGTTCTCTCCTTTCCCCTCTCCTCCATCCATCCCCCACCAAGATGGCCAGTCAGGCCTAAAACAATACTTTTATCTGCTAGAAACAGGGTGTCCTATAGCACCAAGTCATGTTCTTTGCCTTGGCTTTGGGACAAGATGGTCTGTGGCTTAGGGCCCATCCCGTTTTCGCCAGCCCTCAGTCAATGCTTGACACCTCAGTCCAGGCTCACTCTAGTCCCCGGAGTCTGGAAGGCCGGTCACCACACCAGCCTGAGCCCCGCAGGGGCAGCACAGCCTTACACGGCCCGGCACAGGTGTGCAAGAGAGACTCCTGGACCCACACCCTGGGCCCTGGGAAGCATCTTGGCCTCTCTGACTTTCCCACCTCTCCCCTGATCCTGGGCTCCTAGAAGAAAAATGTTTTTCAGAACAGCAGCCATGCTATTGGAAAGTATTTCATTAGAACACTGTATGAGATGTAGTGGTGCAGGGCCACCCTTTCGAGCTATTCAGATCTAAATTCAAATCCCTGGCGTGTCCCTTGTTAGATGTGTGACTCTGGGTACGTTAGCTTCTCTTTACCTTGGTTCTCTTTTTGTCTGTAAATGGAGGTAATAAAAACTCTTAAAGTAATTGTGGAAATTAAAGGTAATGCGTATAAGACTTTGGTATAGGTTATTGCATGTAGAAAGTGCTCAATTAAAAAAAAAAAAACACTCATGGGGCGCCCGGGTGGCTCAGTCAAACATCCCTAAACTCTTGATTTCAGCTCAGGTTGTGATCCCACGGTTCATGAGTTCAAGTCCCACATCAGGCTCTATGCTAACAGTGCAGGGCCTACTTGGCATTCTTTCTCTCCCTCTCTGCCTGCCTCTCTCGTGCGCGCTTGCACGCTCTCTCAAAAATAAACTTTAGGGGTACCTGGGTGGCTCAGTCTGTTAAGCGTCCGACTTCAGCTCAGGTCATGACCTCCTGGTTCATGGGTTCAAGCCCCGCGTCGGGCTCTGTGCTGACAGCTAGCTCAGAGCCTAGAGCCTGCTTCACATTCTGTGTCTCCCTCTCTCTCTGACCCTCCCCTGCTCATGCTGTCTCTCTCTTTCTCTCTCAGAAATAAATAAAAACATTAAAAAAAGTTTTTTAATAAATAAATAAGCTTTAAAAAATACCACTCATGCTAACAGTGGGTCCAGAGCTCTGGGGTGGTCCCCGGCCCAATGCAGAGACCCCAGTGGTGCTTCTGAAACCCAGCTAAGGTGGCTTCTGGGTGAGGGGTGGGGGGAGATGAAAAAAAGGACAAGCTGGACAGAGTCTCTGGAAGGCAGGGCCTCCTCACTGCCTCTCTCTCTGCCCCATTTCCTTGGAGGAGTCGTGCTTGGCCGGAGCTCAGGAATCACCTGGGGTGAGCCACAAAACCAGGAGTAGCACTGGGTGCCCAGGAGCCGCGCTCCTAACTGCTGCCCCCTGCTGCGAGCAGCCCAGAGTGAGAACCTGCAGCCCAGGTGCAGGCCGCAAGTGCAGGCCGGCTTCTCGGCTCTGAGTGACCCCGAGGTCCTGGCCCTGTGGCCCCGGGCCGGGGGCGGGTGGCCTCCCGTTCTGTCATCAGCAGAACAGCTTGTCTTGGTGCATGGGTGCCTCCATTTCTGTTCCGTCCTGGGGTGCTGGCTTGGAGCAGCAGGAGGGCTCCCGGCTGCTGAAGAGGACCCTCCAGAGCACAGAGAGGAGGCGAGGCAGCAAATGCCGGGCCTCCCTCCTGTTTGTGCGGGTGACAGTAGGCCCATAATGCCCACACTTGAGTAGCACTCTGCCATTTTCAGCTCATTATTGATCCTCACAGCAGCATGGAAGTTTAAGTATCTTCATTATTACTCCTTTTACAGCGAAGGAGGAATTCAGACGCGGGCTCCTCTGTGGACTTCAGGGTCCCGGCTAGTGAGAGGTGGAATTGCCATCCTGCTCTCTGACACCAGGCGTGGGCTTTTCCCACTCCACAGTGCTGCTGTCCCCTTTTGTCACCATGGTCCCCATATCTCAGAGCATCTTGAGTCATTTACTTGCTTGACTCTGACAGCAAAGCTCTGAGGCTAAAAGAACATGAATTACCATTTTGCAAATGAAGAAATTGAGGTTCCAGAAGGTGACAGGTCCTAGTCCCCCGGCAACTCAGCAGCAGCACTGCCATCAAGCAGCCAGACCCATGGTTCCAGCCACTTTGAAAGGAAAAGCACTACTTAGGCCCGGGGAGGAAGAGGACGTGGGGTGCTGCGTCCCCGGGACCGGGGCTGGCTGAGTGCTGCCATGTCTTACCCTCTGCCTTGGGCCGGGCTGGGTGTGCGGCGTCCCCGGCGCAGCCCTCGCGTCTCCGTGCAGGTCACCAGATGCGCGCTGTGATGAGGGAAATGGCCTGTTCTGCACCACCTGGTACAGGAATCATTAGTCAGATGTGGTTTTGAGTACCTGAAAGGTGGCTAGTGTGATGGAGGAACCAAATTTTCTATTTTAGTTTATTTCTTAAAAACATTTATTTATTTTGAGAGAGAGAGAGAGAAAAAAAAAGAATGCATGTGCCTACGAACAGGTGAAGGGCAGAGAGAAAATCCAAAGCAGGCTCCATGCGGGACTTGAACTCACAACAGTGAGATCATGATCTGAGCAGGTATCAGGAGTTGGCTGCTTAACTGACTGAGCCACCCAGGCGCCCCTAAATTTTAAATAGTCATATGTGGCTAGTGACTATCGTGGTCAGTGAGAGTCATTCAGGAAGTGGCTAAACCCAAATTCAAGCCCAACCCTGTCAGTTCCCAAAGCCTAGGACATTTCCACTGGTGCCCAGGGCCAGGAGGGACAGGCACTTGAGTGGTAAACAGCATCTGCAGGTCAAGGGTGCCTACTTTCATTCACTGAGGTTAGCCCTTGCTGTATGCACGTACGGTCAGCACCGTCCCCGTTCTGTCCTGTCCTCCGTCTTAATTCATGTCAATGTCGATACCAGGGGTTCTACCTCCATCGTCAAGGGCGCTGATTCTCTGCAGTGACATTATGTTTAGCCCGTGTTACAGGTGAGTACATTGGAGCGCAACAGGGTTAAGGAATTTGAGATCAGCCAGCTTTTGCTGGAAGGGTCACCCTGGTGTAAACACAAAGTCCAGACCAGAGCTAAACTGAAATTAAGAGTTGCAACAGGGGCAGGCAGGAAGCCCTCTCCCCACCCCATCTTTGCAAGGACAACATCACACTGAGCGTGCAGCCCAGGCACCGGCCGATGTCTACAGAGTGAGTGGTGGGGGCTGAGCACGCCCTTGGAGGGGAGGCCCACCTTCCTGTGTCTGCGGCATTCCCACGGCTACTGTAGTAGAAGGCACTTGCCTTAAACATTTTTAAAAATTTTCTTTTGGGGGCCCCTGGGTGGCTCAGTCGGTTAAGTGTCCAACTTCGGCTCAGGTCATGATCTCACAGTTCGTGGGTTCAAGCCCTGCGTCGGGCTCTGTGCTGACTGCCAGCTCAGAGCCTGGAGCTTGCTTCGGATTCTGTATCTCCCTCTCTCTCTGACCCTCCCCTGCTCATGCTGTCTCTCTTTCTCTCAGAAATAAATAAAACAGTTAAAAACATTAAAAATAAATAAAAATAAATTTCTTTTAATGTGTATTTTTGAGAGAGACAGAGAGTGAGAGGGGGAGGGGCAGAGAGAGAAGGAGACACAGAATCTGAAGCAGGCTCCAGGCTCCGAGCTGTCAGCATAGAGCCCAATAGGGGGCTCGAACTTATCAACTGTAAGATCATGACCTGAGCCGAAGTCGATGCTTAACTGACCGAGCCACCCAGGTGCCTCTCAATTAAACAGTTTTTTAAAGTCTAAACTTTAGTTTTTTAAAGTCTAAACCATAAACTTACATGCCACTCTTGTTTATGGAACTAACAAGATTTGTGGCAACGTGTCAGCGTATTTATAGAACAGACGTCCTAGGAAGACTAAATGCATCGTCACCCACGAGCCGCAGGCCCCACCCCGGTGACTGGACCAGACAGCCTCTGAGGACCCCTCTCCAGCAGTCTGTGGTTCCTTACACAGCACTGGTAGCAGGGAAGTCCGGGCTCCGGCCATGGCTCTGCACCTGCACCTTATGTGCCGTCTCCCTGGGCCTCACTTTCCTCATTCGTGCTGGTGCTGCCCGTGCAGGGAATTGTGAGCGCCGAGCCCGGCCCGGGGCAAGCACGCGGTGAGGTAGCTCACACCCACCGGTGGGGAACAGACATGGAAAGGATGAATTGTCCTCCGTGGGAGGAGAAACCTGTCCTCTTTGGGCCAAAATGCTGGCACAGGAGCTGAGAATGGCACCCGTGAGAGCCTCCTGTGGCAGCTTCCGTCCAGTGCAGCCCTGCCTTCCCGCCTCCCTCTCATTGAGGGCTGGGGCCTTGGGGACTGTGCCCACCAGGAGCTGGCAGGGACAGGCGAGAAAACCATCTAGAGCTGGGGGGAGGTGTGCCCCAGGAGGAGGGTGGGACACAGGGACAGCCCTGGTCTGAAGCAAGCCTAGAGCTCGGGGCCCGGGAGGCAGGTGGTCACATGCCAACCCGCATCCCCTGGCCTTGGGCAGGCCGCTTAGCCTCTCTGAGCCCTACTTTCCTTGCCTGTGGGATGGGGAGGGCAACAGTGCTCGCCTGCTCCTCGGGACTGTGAAATAAGACCCACGAAGACCCCGACGTGGTGCCGGGCAGAGGAGGGACTCAGCAAGGGGTTGTGATTCGCGTCCCTGGGCCTGACCCTGGAAAGCAGCCCTTGCAGGAGGAGGCTCTGCTTTGTTGCTGGACTCTGGTGCCCACAGGGCAACGGCAAGGAGGGCGTCCAAGCCAGGTGTCCTATCCTGACATCGCAGACGCCGTGGCCTCAGCACTAACAGGGAGAGTCCAGGCCCGAGGCCTGAGTCTTCCAGGGTAGGCCTGCCTGGCCGGGAGAACAAGCCCAGAACCCTGGGCTTGTGGGGAAGGCCCACCCCACCCCTCCGCAGGCCCGAGGGGATAGGATTCCCTGGGTACCATGGGCTGACCCCTCTTTCCTGGTCAGAAGCCTCCCCACAAGCCTTTCCAGGGGCTCCGGTCCAGGCTGCCAGGGGGCAGGGGGAGGTGACAGGGCTTCAGGGTTCCCAACGTGGGGCCACAGGTACCCCCAGCCGAGCACACTTAAGGCCAGACTTACCTCCTGGCCTTCTTCTTTCCCACCCCCACCCACGTCCTCTGCCAGACTCTTCCCACCCACCTTCTCCCCGTCCTTCAAGGCCCATCCCAATTATCTTCCACTCCAGAAAGTTGCCCCCAGTCACACCAGCCACAGTCTTCTGGACTCGTCCAATGCCTGTGCGGCCCGCAATTATGAGCGTGTGGTAATGTCTGTTCATTGTTTTTATTGCCTTTTTTTGTGGTAAAATACATAACAAATATTTAACATTGTAGCCATTTTTCAGTGTAAAGTCCCACAGCATCGAGTACATTCACGTTGTTGTGCAACCACCACCCCCATCCATTTCCAGAACATTCTCATCACTTCATACCGAAACTCTACCCGCTAGACATTTTCAGCAGCCCCGAAAGAAGCCCCAAGTCTGTTAGCATCACTCCCAACCCCCTTGTCCCAGGGTCCCGACACCTCTCTGTGCCGCCTGCGTTTCTCACGGAAATGGGACTGTACAGTATTAGAGCCCTCCCTTAACCCTCACTGCCCGGCACCTGGGCCTCTACTGAGTGACTGAGTAAAAAGGGCACGTGAAGAGGCCAAAGAACAAAGATCGTGCCATGCCGGAGGCTTCCTGAGACAGGCGTGGCCCCTCCACGCCCCTCTCCTGTCCCTAAATCAGAATTCATTCATTCATTCATTCATTCATTCTTCAACAGGCATCAACTGAGCACTTACTAAGGGTGAGACAATGTTCTAGGTGCTAAAGACACCACAGTGAACAGAGGAGAATAAAATCCCTGCTCTCGTGATACCTGTATTTTCGTACAGGAGACAGACAACAATTGAGGTACATAGCACACTAAATAATGCCGAGCGTCAAGGAGGGTGTTGGCAATGTCAGGCAATGTTGTAGTTTTAGAGAGGGGGGCCAGGAAAGCCACCACACTTAACAAATGTCTTCAGGAAAGATCTGATGGTGCTGAGGGACTGTGTGTCTAGGGGAGCCCTACCCCCCCCCCCAGCAGAGCCAGTGCAGGGGCCCTGAGGCAGGAGTGCACGTGGTCTGTCTGAGGAATACGGAGGAGGCCATGTGGCTAGAGCAGGGTGGGCAAGGGGGAGAGTAGTGGGAGATAAAGCTAGAAAAACAATTGGGGTCCAGATTATGTAGGACCTCCTAGGTGGTGTTAAGGATCTGGCTGGTGGTGGTTTTGGGTGCGGTGCTGTGGTTGTGGGTAGAGGATAAGTATGGGGAGAAGGGTGAGGGCTGGGAGATTACTTAGGGGCTATTCCCATATCTCACCACAGCAGAATTGCTCGAAACCGAAAATGAGGCTAGGACCGAAGTAAGTGTCCAAGCGGCTTGCTTGTCAGCCAGGCAAGGGAATGGATGGCAGATTGACCGGGGTGGTGGCTGAGAGGGGTCAGATGCTTACAGCAGAGCCAATAGAATCTGCTGATAGATAGGGTGTGGGGTCTGAGGGCAAAAGAGAACCCAAGGTTTCGGGCCCATGAGTCACCATGTGCTGTGACGGGGAGAACCACGAGAAGGCAAGTCCCAGAGGGAAGACAAGCCTCCGAAGCACGCTAGGCTTGAGATGTCTGTTAAATGCCCAAGTAGGGATGGAAAGGAGGCAGGAGAAGCCCGAGTGTGCAGTCAGGGGAGTTAGCCGTCACTCTGTCCGGCATTCCTACTTTGTTTCTGGAGGCCCACCTAGCACCTGACACCACCAGAGTTTTCCAGAGGGGGCGCTGCAGCTGGGACTCACCTCCTCAGTGTGGGGAAGAGACTGGGAGTCAGTCTGACCTTCCTTTGTCCGTCAGTCCATCCATCCATTCATCCATCCACCCACCATGCCCCGCACATCTTGGTCCCATCGGTGACCCAAGAACGAGTCCCCTCAACAGACTCACAATCTGGTTACAAACTGTGTCTCAACCCCGGGGCCTCCACGTATCTTCTTTGGCCTCAATCTCTCCATCAGTAAAATTAGCTTGGACTGGACAATCTTAAGAGCCTCACCAGCTCAGACCGCCCAATACCCCAGCGAGGCCAGCTTGCCCTTGCCCTTCTCTGAGCTGCACCCCCACAGCCCGGGTGGGGCTCCCTGCTCCCAGATCACCCATCTGAATAGCAAATGTGCTCTGACATCAATTTTGCCCTCTCCACATTTCACCCGTAAGTGATTAAGTGTGTGGAAGCAATCCAGTCACCATAACCAGGGGGGCTTACAGTCCACAGGACTAATAGATGACTTGGGTTAAAGCTTGCATTCGTGAGAGGGATGGCAACTGACTATGGGAGGGTGACAAAATCGTACTCCTTACATACAGAGTGCAGACACATGTACTGTACATACACAGGTATACAGTATGTCTGTAGAAGTTGATTCCACAGGGGTGGAGATTAGGGGAGAAAATCTTGTAAGGCTCCTCGGGGAGCAATGCTGAAATAGAAGAGTAAGAAGCACTAGTCTAAGGGAAGGAGGGAGGGTCAGGGCTTAGAGCACACACTCATATATTGTGACCACACAAAAATAGAGGGCTCAGTTCTGGTGCTGGGGACAGAGGTGACCGAGCAAAGGACATTGCCCTTAAGCCCACAATCTAGTAAGGGGCAGACAACGAAAATAGGCAATCTTTATACCCAACGCAAGAGCCACACCAGAGGCAGGGAGAGGAGGTAGGGCCCTAGCATCCGGAAGGTTCCACAGACCAGACTAAACAGGACTTCAGCAGGTGGATAGGCAGTTCTGGGCAAGGCCAGCCCATCGGATCCTGCTTAGGGGCAGAGGACGCAGATGCTTATGGTTCCTTTGGGTAGGCGGGGCTCGGAGTGGGTTTAGGGGAGACTGGGAAGATACTTCTCTCATGTCCTCAGCTCAGAATAACACTGTGCTACTGGATGACGGTTGGAACCCCCCATCAGAGCTTCATCCCTAACTTGAGGTATTGCTTTGGATGACACCTGACATAGTGGAAAGAATTCTAGACCAGGTGCCAAAACAGGACCCGAGTCCTAGTCCCAGCTGTGCCTCTGATGTGCTGAGCGAGTATCCTTGGACAGGCCACCACCTCCCTCCGGTCTCAGCTTCCCAATCTCTGAAATGGGAGATAAGCACAGTCCTTTCCCCTATGCACTTCACACAGGTGCTAGATAGAGGGAGGGACACAGAGCCATGGGTCATGGCTTCTAGACACGTGTGCTGGTACACACACACACACAGACACACATGAAGATTCCTCCCCATCTCCCCATCTTATAGGTAAGGGACTGAAGCACAAAGTCAATCACTTGCCCAAGGCCACACAGGTAGTAAGTAAAGGAACCCTGTGGGTTCAAACCCACTGGCTGAAAGCAAGCATGGGTGGATTGAGAAGACACAGGTAGGGGTGGCTTTAGGGAGCAGATGCATGGGCCCTAACAGGTCCTCTGTGCTCTACTTTCCTGTGGGTGGCCCTGGCTGTCTGTCCAAGAGCTACAGTCTCTCTGTCCTTGGGGCCATTTCCAAGTGGAGGCCATGTGGAGGAGACGGGACAGGGGGCAGCTGGAGGCCCTGGAGACCCCAAGCCAGAAAAGGGAAGGCCCAGGGGGCCCTGATGCTGTCTTCACAGACCTTTCAGCTGTCAGAGGGATCCGACTTCCCGGTGCCACCCCTGGGTGTTCCACCCCCGGCAGCGCCTGAGACGAAGTCCTGGCGGCTCAGTCAGCCAGGCAGGGCCCTCGGAGACCTGGCCTCTGCCGGCCTCCCCTCTCTGCCAGCCTCCCCGGCCTCCGCATCACTCTCCATTCCCTCATATGTCACTCTCCGCATTATCAACTGCCAGTAGCCCCTGCCACACGCTTTGCTCAGCCCCGCCTCTGGGGCAAGAAGGAGGAGCCCCTCCCGGCTTCCCGAACCCAGGCCAGAACGCCCATCCATCCTCTGTGCTTCCGCTGCACCTCCTTTCCCTGTTCCTGCGACCTGCAGCGCCGCTCGGCCAGCTTGGCATCGGTGGGTGGAACGACAGCCTCAGGGGTCCTCACCAGGAGCCAGGAGCCAGGGCAGCCTTGCTGGCGTCCCCCATTATGCAGGTGAAGAAATGGGGTCTTGGAGAAGCAAAGGAACTTGCCCAGAGTCGCACGGCTGCAGGCAAGTGGAGCTGGGACCGTCAGAGCCTTTCAGCTGTGCTTGGAGAGCAGTCCTGGGGGGCCAGGCGGGGGCCGGGTAGGTAGGGGGCACGGGTCAGCAGCCTTTGTAGACCTCTCCAGTGCCGGGATTCCAGATCATATTAATAGGAACAATAGCTCTGATGCCTCCTTCTCAGAGAGCCGTCACTGTCCATGCTGCCGAAAGCAGTCCCGCGCCACTGTCCCCCTTCCGCCCTCCTTCAGTTTTTCACAGCACTTATCACGATCGAAATTTGATCAATTACCCACTGGTCTCTCTCCTCACCAGCATTGTAAGCACCACAGGGGCGGGGACCTGCCTTGTTCACAGCGGGATCCCCAGGGCCCCCGACAATGCAGGTGCTCCACCACTGTCCCCGTGTGCTGGCAGGGGCTGAGCACCACCCAGTTGTCATCTGCGCATCCCCCCAACCATCCTTTGAGGTAGGAGTCAGCCTCTTTCCAGATGAAGACCTGGGGCCCCCTAGAGGTTAAGCGGCTGGCTTGGGGTCACGGCTAAGTGGCAGAGCCGGTGGCTAGGTTCATCTGATTCCAAAGCCTGCACTTTTAGACACTAAGCTGCAAACAAGAGAGCTGGCGCCCAGAGAAGCTAATGGTGTGGCCCGAGGTCACCCAGCTGGCTTCAGTTTAGGATGCTGGCTTTGTTCTTCACACAGCCCTCTGCTGGGTGCCCTGAGGGTGTTAGCCGAGGACCAGGTCATGTTTTCAGGGTGCCCCTGTTGCCTTTTATTAAGCGTATAAAGACTACAGCCTTCGTGATTGCTCACAGTTCAGCTTCTCCTTCTCCTCCCCCCCCCCCTTTAAAGTGAGCAGATACCTTCAGTGGCAAAAGTGGTATCATCGATTCTCTGGCCTCCATCCTTGGGGAGGGCCTCGGGCCCCAGGGGGGTATCCTGCGAGTCCCCCAGCAGGAGCCTGTCCAAGCTCCTGCCCCTCCTTGCACGTGTCGGAACTGTCAGGAACTATGCCTTCTCCCTCCCTGCTGAAGAACTGGTGGCCAGGTGATGTCAGAGGAGACCAGGGTTTGTCCCCTGAGACCTAAGGATGAGTCTTCCAGATGCCCCTTTCCGGCTGTGTGACCTGGAGCGAGACCTTTTCCTTCTGGGCCTCAGTCTCCCTGTTAGTAAAACAGAAGTTCAGAGTCTTAGATGTCTAGACGTTTTAGAATAGTGCAGTCCCATAGAAAGATAATATGAGACATATGGACTTTTAAATTTTCTAATAGCCACACTAAAGAGAGAAACAGGCTAGGGGCACCTGAGATGCTCAGTAGGTCAAGTGTCCGACTTCAGCTCAGGTCATGATCTCATGGTTCATGAGTTCAGGCCTTGCGTCAGGCTCTGTGCTGACAGCTCACAGCCTGGAGCCTGCTTCAGATTCTGGGTCTCCCTCTCTCTCTGCTCCTCCCCAGCTCATATTCTGTGTCTCTCTGCCTCTCTAAAATAAATTTAAAATGTTTAAAAATTTTTTAAAGAGAGAAACAGGTGAGATTAATGTAATATGTTTTACTTAACCAATGCACCCAAACTATTTTCATGTTAACACATAATTGAAACAAAAATACTCATGAGATAGTTTATATTTTTTTCATACTAAGTCATCTCAATTCAGGCCACCTACATTGCAAGTGCTTAATAGCCACACGTGGCCAGTGGCTGCTAGCACAGTGGTACTGGATGGTGGCTGGCTGGAACGCTCCTCTGGTCCTGCCCACGAGCCTGCCCTCCCTGCACTCTGGTCCCCTCGAGGACAGTGGGCCCCCTCTCCCTCATATCCCTCCCTACCCTGGACTGCAGTCACAGGGGCTCTGAGGCTGGTGGAGAGCTGTGGAGCTGCCTGGAAGGCTCCCCTCCTCGCTCAGCTTGGAAGGAGAAGGCGGAGGGGCACTGCCTTCTTCTTCCCCCAGGAAGAGCAATGTCATGGGGAAAACAGACCTCAGAACCCAGGGTCCATGTGCTTGGATGGGTGTCCCCTCGGCTGAGATTCATCTGAGCCAGCACTGGACAAAACCCTTTGCAAGATTATTTCATCTCAGCCTCCCAAGGACCCCACGGGATGTGTGCTGTTCTCTCCGGAGTTTCTGCAGAGGAGGAAACTGCAGTTCAGAGAGACGGAGTGACCTTTCCTTCCTCCCGGATCCCTCTTTCATTCTGTGCCTCCCCTTTCCTCTCTCCTTCCCAGCGCTGTGTGTGTGTGTGTGTGTGTGTGTGTGTGTGTGTGTGTGTGTGTTTGTTGTGGGACGGGGGGGGGTGAGTGTGTGTGCCCACGTGTGTATGTGCACAGGTGTGTCCGTGTGGGTGGTGCACACGTGTCGGAGGGGGGCTCCGTGGGAAGTGAGCCCATCCTGCACGCAGCCTGAGGATAGGGCCCCAGGTGGAAGGCTGTCCTGAGCAGCCTCAGTGGAAGTGTCCCTCACCCCTGGAACAGCCCCACCAGCTAGGGTGGGAGGGGCTTCAGGAGGGGAGGGGCTGCGGGACGGACTCAGTGCCCCCCACCCTGTCTAGATCCCCCTGTGACCCCTGTGGGCCTGGCGTTGAGCTTGCTTAGCAAGTGGGGGTTGGCGGGGGGCATCTTTCTCAGGATCTCCTCGCCCCCCCCATCCCTCTTAGTTTGCCCCCTCCCTGTCTCTCCCTGCCCTCTGCTGTCTTCTGTGTCTCCAATCTCCACCTCCGTGCTTGCTTGGGCTCCTCCACCTCTTCTCCACTGTTGGTCTGGTCTCTCTTGCTCGCTCCTTCAGTCCGGATTGTGGCCATCAGTCTGTCTGTCTCCCTCTCCCCTTTCTCTCGCCTCTTCCTCTCCGGGTTTTATGTCCCCACCTCCTGCTCTGTTGTTCTCCGTGGCTCTCCTCCCCCCCAGGTCCCCAATCTCACCCCCATTTGGACCCCCTTTCCCTCCTCTGCAGCCTCCTGCTTCTCTCTGCTCCCTTCTCTGCTCTCAGGTCCCCTCCCTCGCCCGCCCTCTCCCTGTCACTCTTGCGTTCCTCTCCTCCCCGCGCTCCGGTGGGGCCCCAGCTCCTCTCAGCCTGCCGGTCTCTCTCTTCCTCGGAAGGCAGGCGGCTGCAGCAGCCAGCGGAGGCCCCACTGGATGACAGCCGAGCCAAGCAGTCCTCGGAGCTGTCACCGAGGAAATCACATACCAGCGCCTGAAATTCAAATTAGAGTTTTGCTGAAGCTGCTAAAACTCCTCAAATACTCTCTTTGAAGTCCCCTAGCAAGCTGGTCATTGCTCTTAAAGGAGTCCCTGCTGGAAATGAGATGGTGGCCAGAGGATGCAGGGCCACCATGCCAGACACTGGGAGTGGGCTCCCCACATGCCCCGCCCCAGTGGTCACCCCCGGGGGGCTCCCTCAGAGCACGCTCACTGGGCCTGCCACCAGCCTCACCAGGCCACTAGCTTCTGCCCACGGGGCACCACAGAGCCCCAAGCTGCGGGGACCCAGGGGCTGAGGGTCAGGGAGGAGGCCTGGGAAGAGAGCCTGAGTTCCTGGGTGGAGGGCTGAGTGTTGGCTCCTCACAGACCCCGCTTTGGGGTGCTCTTCTCTCTGCTGCTCCCTAGCTGGGTGACCCAGGGCAGGCGACCTTGGCCCCAGGCCTCCTCTGCAAGCCCAGATCAGAGTTTGTACACACGGGGTTTGAGGAGGACGAAGTGAGTAATCACGTTGTGGCACCGTGATCCCCGTCCCTGTGACAATAACGTCAGCCCGCACCGGTACCGACAATGGCCATCACCGGCACAGCAAATACTTCCTCATCTGGCATCATTCTAAGCTGCATCTCTGGTGACTCAGTTCCTCCTCAGGGCCTCCCGTGGGGAAGCTACTATTGTCCCCATTTTACAGATGAGGACAGGGGGCCAGAGAGGTTAAGTGGCTTGCTCACAGCCCCTCCGCCCTCCCCCCCACCGCCCGGCCCTCTACAGCTCCACAGTATGCCCTATCCCGGGGTCCAGGCTTCTGTCCTGAGCCTGCCCCTCGCCAACTCCCTGCACTTACATTTCCTACCCCCACCCCCCCATCCGTCCTTCTGGCAGGCTTGGCTTTTGCCGAATGAGGGCCTGTCACCATTCTCTCCACCTGCCTGGAGCCATCCTACCTCCAAGCAGGGCCTGCCTGCTGTCCCCCGTGACCTGTCCCCCACCAGCCTGACATTTCCCAGATCATACTCTGCAGTTCGTTCTTGTTATAAACTACCATCATGCAAGAATGAGCAGCTTTCTGTGCAAGAACTTTAAAATAAAAGTCCTTGGTACCTTGCTTCCTGTGATCTATGACAGGTGACCCTGGGAAGGTCGACTGTAAGTGAGACAGACAGCAGATGGAGAACCTGAGGCCCTGATGAGCCGGCAAGAGGGCCCCACCCCCACCCCCCGAGGGAACCGGTGCCCAGGAGAGAGCAGCTGGCTGTTTTTGCGCAGGCCCTGTGCCTGGCACTTAAGGAGGACAGTGTCTGGCTGAGCCTGACTGCAGCCCCGGGCAGCCCGGGAAGGCCTCTTGATGGCCACATGTGGCAGGCCCCCTGGGGGCTACAGAGCCACGTGGGCTCTACAGTCACGAGGTAGGAGCCAGAGGCAGCCACAGGGCTGTGTGCCAGACCCGCCACCCTGAGCTGCTCGTGGATCGTTCGTTTGTTCAGCAAGTCCCTGCCGATGCCCATGTGCCACCCACCCCTCCCGGTCCAGCTGCGGAGGCACCACCCGGCTCGCTAGCACTCCCAGGTGCCTGCAGAGACACACCCAGCCAGGCCGTGCCGCTGTGACACGTGCTGTGACATCAGACGTTCAGGAGGCCGAGCACACCTAACCCAGATGTGGGGAACCAAGGAGGCTTTCTGGAGACCAGAAGTTTGAGCAGACCGAGACTGCGTCCACCAGGCAGACAGACAGGGCAGAGGACTGTGCTGGCCGAGGGACCACAGGCCATGGTAGATGGGGGAAACTGCAACTTCTGAGCCGTTGTTTCTCTGCGTGAGGAAGTGAGAGTGGTGAGACCCTCACCCGGAGAGGTAAGCAAGAGCCAAGACGCAGAACTCTCTTGGTGGGGAATTGACACAGAAGAGATTCCCAGAGGCTTCCCGAAAATTCAGCCTTATAGGATTTGGTGGCTATGTTCAGACTAACCATCCCTTCTCTTCCACATGCCTGTGCTAAGTTCTGTGTGAAGGATGATTGCCCACAGAGGAAGCAGCCCTAACGGAGCCTCCTCAGCCCCCATGGGCCCGGACCACCATTCCTGGCCACGCTGCAGGAGCCACGGGGCTCCAGTGACCAGGGCAGGACAGCGACTCTGCAGATAAAGAAACTAATGCCAAACAGGGGAGGCCAAGGTCACACAGAGGAGTTAGTGGCAAGGCCAGGGCCCAGGGCCCCCAGCCAGAGCTTTCAACTCAACCGCGTGGGCCTCAGATAAAGCACGAGCTTCTCAGGAATTCTCCTTGATGGTTGGTGCTGCCCAGTGTATTCCACCAGCACCTCCTTCCTGTGCCTGCTGTGTGCCTGGCACCACGCCGCACACCTGGAGGCTCTGGTGGGGGGGGGAGGGCAAGAGGAGGCATGGCGATTCAACAGCAGCTGACCCACATCAAAGCCTCCGGGAAGGATGCCGGGATGGGCGAGCACCGTACAAATACAACGTGCCGTCTGAAAGAGGGGGCGGCCACGAGGGAAGCCGGCTGGGGACTCCACCCGGACCCGTCTCCCCCTCCTTAGGCCACGGGGACTTTTGGACCCTTTTCCCTATCCTACCCTTCTGTGATGCTCACCGAGACCGTGTGTGTGCTCACGATTGTACGCGTGTGCACGGCCTGAGTGGGCACGTGTGACAAGCAGGCGCTGCTGACAAGCCCCAGGCATATTTCAGGGGCCGTTAAAGCTCCGTGTTTAATGGCTGGAGCCACAGTGGTCACGGCTGTCATCGGGGATTTCACGGGCTCGTTTACATCTTCAGCTTCTTCCTTCTGAGACGACTTCATCATCCCCAGCCACGCCCCCCCAGCCCCTCGGCAGTGGTAGGGAGAGGGGGTGGGGCCAGAGCGCTAAGCTCCACCGTTGGGGTTCAAAGCTCTGGTGGGGGGATAGGCTGATAGAACAAACCCAAGTCCAGACTGAGGCCCGGGGGGGACAGGGCGTCAGGCAGGGTCCAGGGTCAGAAATGCTTGTTCTCTTCTCCCCCCACCCCCCACCCGCCACCTTACGGAGCCAGCAAGCTTGGGCGGGGGGGTGCTGAGAGTCTAGTGGAAATGTGGAGATGGGATTATTGAATGAAGCAGGCAAGATCCAGGAGCTCAGAGGTCAGGACTGGGTGAGGTCAGGGACCCCAGGAGTCTGCTGACAGGCTGCAGAAATGGGGCCTGGAGGGCCAGAAAGGACAGGCTACGGAGTCCTGGCTGCACTGGGAGCCTCGGCTCTGTGGAAAGAGCCCCTGCCAACGCCCACCTCCAGCCTCTGTGGAAAGCTGCTCAACTGTCAGGGCCCAGAGGCCAAGGGCTGCTGAGGGGGAGAGGGTTGGGGGGGTGGGGTCTGGTCCCTGCCAAAGTCTGGCTGAACAGGCCTGACCTCCAGCCAGAAGTGGGGAACAGCCCCCATAAGCTGAGATACCAACGGTGGGATGTGGCATCGAGTGTGGACAGTCAGGATCCTTGAACTCTTGGCAGCTGCTGGTGCCTTCGAGCAATCACTCCCCCTCCAAGCCCTCGTTTCTTTCTTTGTAAAGGGGGTAAACATAAGGCACCTGAGTTTGGTGGGTGAGATGGACACACAGACATTTACCACATCCTGGTCGGAGCCAGGATGGAACGAGGCAGTGTGGCACTTGTCACATGCCCCGCGGGCATGGGAGTCTACCTCAGCAAACTATGGCGATGACAATGACCAGGATGACGAAGGGATATGTGCTGAGGAACTGGGGGCCCTGACCCAGGCTGCAGAGCTTCAGGTCAAGGAAGACCTCAAGGAGGAGGTGAGTCCAAGCTGAGACTTGAGGGAGAAGTAGACTTTACGCTCCATGGGGGGGGGGGGCAGGGCAAGGGAGGCTGCCAGGAGGAAGGAGTGGCACGTGCAAAGGTCTGGAGCAGAGAGAGAGGAGTGGGAGATGGAGCCCCAGAAAGAAGCAGAAGCCAGACCCAGACCGTGAAGGGCTTTGCGTTGCAGGCAAGGAGCTAAGCCTTCTTCTGGGGCAGTAGGGTCGCTGCAGGTGGCAAGCAGTGGCCCGTGGTCCCGTGGTGTTCCGGAAGGATTACCTTGGAGTGGGTGGGAGCCCCTGGAGGCAGGGAGGCTGTGGCCAGGAGTGGGGGAGGGGATGGAGTTGAACATGCAGGTGGGAGCTGGGATCAGGCTGGTGCGGAGCGGGGGGGGGGGGGGGGGGGGGGGGGGGGGGGGGGGGGGGGGCGGTGATTTCTGGGGCTTCTCAGGAGGAGGCCCTGTCCAGAGGCGGGGAGCTGGATTGCTGTCCAGGCTGCCTCCTCCTCATCAGCACTCCCTCCGCAGCCCGGAGAGGCTGTCACAGGAGCCCCAGGAAACATCCCCTTGGAGAGGCGCCTGACGGACCTGTCACCACAGTGCCATCCCGCCCAGCCGGTCCCTCACACTCGCGGGGTAATCTGCTTTCACCGGGAACATTGTCCTTCAGGCTCCCCCAGCTCCCAGCTCAGAGCAGGGAGGGCGGGGCCCGCAGGACGCAGAAGCTGCTTTCTTCCCCGAACAAATGACCTTGGGCCAGAACGGGAACAGCTTGGCTAGAATTCAAACAGCCTGGGCCCCCAGCAACCCTGGGCTCTCAGCCCCTCTTCCGCTTGCATCCCAGGGACTAAATCTGCTCTGGGGACAATTCCAAATCAAACTAGACCCTTGGGACCTCCTTTCTAGGCGACCCCAAGCCATCGAGTGTCTCCAGCTTCCAAGGCACACTCTGTCTCCTTCCCAAGAAACCTGCCCCTGGGGCGCCTGGGTGGCTTAGTTGGTTTAGCGTCTGACTTTCGCTTTGGTCATGATCTCTCGGTTTTTGGGTTCGTGCCCCGCGTCGGGCTCTGTGCTGACTGCCAGCTCAGAGCCTGGAGCCTGTTTCAGTCTGTGACTCCCTCTCTCTTGACCCTCCCCTGCTCACGCTGTCTCTTTCTCTCTCCTAGAAATAAATAAAACATTTAAAAAAAAAAAAAAGAAACCTGCCCCATGGGGGTTGTCTGTCCAGGGCAGGACACATACCCAGTTTGAGGGTCAGATACCCTTGGGTTCACATCTCAGTTTGGCTGCTTCCTGGCTGGGTGACCTTGGACAGCTTGCTCTCCTGCCTGAGCCTTCTGGGGGCCTAATGTAAGAGGATGATACCCTGAAGCCTTGGAGTGGGGTTCCTGGAGAAGGGAACTACAGCCCACCCAGCCCACCGTGGACGCCTCACAAATGGTGACCCCCTCCAGCTGACTATTTCCACCTGCCCTGCTGGGGAACAGGACACAGGCCCCACCCTGCCTCGCCCCAAGATGTGAACAAACCCACAGCCAGGCCCTTTCTCCATGTTCTGTCTGCTCCATATGGGGTGGTCTCATGTAGGGCACTGGGCTTGGACCCCAGAAACTGGGTTCTGGTCCCACATCTGCTGCTGGCTGTGGGACACTGGGGAAGCCAGCTGCCCTCTCTGGGACTGTGACTATTCTCCTCCTCCCCCCATATGCGCATGATCACCTTGCTGTTTAGCATTCCTTCCTCTTGACCCTCCCTTAGCTTCTTGGAGTTCTTCCCCACTGCCAGGAAATGGCCTATTCTGGGTCTGTCTGTACCATCAGACTAGCTGTTTCCGGAGAGCAGTGGATGTGTCCTCCACACCAGCACCCCCGGCTCCTGTCCCAACACTGCCTGGCCTCAGGAAACACGCGTGGAAGGAATGCGCTGGAGACAGGACAGGGGTTCTTTGGCTGTATGACAGAGGAGCACATGGGCCCAGGAGGTGGGGGAGGGTGATTTGCCCACAAAGGGCACTGGGGTGACAGCCATCGGTTAGCAGGGGCCAGCTCAGTGACCCGGTGGCCCAGTGACCAGGATGGCCTCGCGTAGGGCCAGGGTTTCCTCTGGACTGTGGTGACGAGTGACGATAATAGTGGTGGTGGCTGGAAAGGCAGTGGGGACCTGGCTGCGGTCATGACCCTGGCTCTGGCTCCGTCATCAGACCTGCCTGGGCAGAGAGGGCCCCACCGCCCCTCCCAGAAACACCCTCTGCCTCTGCAGCTTTAATGAAAATCAGACATAGATCTTTAGAGCTACTTAGCATTTCAATACCTTCAATAATGGGTATTAGCAAGTCACCCTCCTAAAACTCAGCTCTGGAGAGGTGCCATCAACACCCACCCGCCCACCCACCCCTACACTCACACCCATACAAACCGGGCCTCCCCACCCACAAGCCACAGTCACCCAAGCTCTCTCTCCACACTGTGTGTTCGCACACTTGCTCCCTCCCTCCTTCCCTCCCTCCTTCCCTCCCTCCTTCCCTTCCTTCTTCCCTCTCTCCTCTCTGTCTTTCTCTCCCGCAAATACCCGCAAACACAGAGAGCTGCTCCTGTCTGTCAGAATGCTGATGTGGGCTCATCTCCTCCCGACAAGGCAGAATGATGATAAGGTTATTTTTTAATATCAGGGATATTAATACTCCTCTTTCTGATAATGAGCCATGGCCTGATCCCTCCTGCTCCCTGAGGGAGGTCTTGGGGTTGGGCGGGGGTGGGGGGTAAAGATGGGGGGATGTCAAGAGACTGAGATGCAAGAGGGCCTACTGTGGGCCAGGCACCCTTTCAACCTTCACCATATAAGGGTGGGCAGTCGTGTCCCCATTGGCCAGATCAGGGTCTGCAGCTCAAAGAGGAGAAGTGACTTCTTGAAGCCACAGAGCACGCGGCAAGGGTCAAGCCTGGGATTCCAGCCAGGTCGGACTCCAGAGCTCAAGCTCTTTGCTGCCTCCCAACACATTCAGAGACTTTCCCTCAACTGCTGCCAGGAGCCCCATCATCCTGATACTCTGCGGGGAGGGGCCCTCCCCACCTGAGGTCAGGTCAGTTTGGCCTTGGCCCCAGGCCTGGCTGGATAATGCAGCCTCTGACGGGGGCCAAGGCCCTGCAGACCCTAGGCATGGTGGACCTGCCTGTCCCGTCCCCTGTGGTTGCCCAGCGGTGGCCTCTCCTTGGGGCCGCAAGCTCCTTTACCTTCCCCCAGATGTCTGAGGGGTTTAGGGAAGGGTCAGCACACCCATGTGCTAACCCACAAATCAGTAGCCTCCGTGGCATCTGCTTTCTCGATCCCTAGGACCAACCCCAAGTTCCGAACCTTCCTTTCATCTGAACACCCACCGCCCTGCCCCTCCCACTGCCTCACGACTAAGCCTGTGGGCTCTGGAACCAGATCTGAGCTCGAATCCTGAGCCTGCCACTTAGTGCCCGTGGTCACTTGGACAATTACGTCCTCCCCGATTATTCTCACATATAAAATATAGATAATCATAGAACTTACTTACAAAAGGCTGTTGTTAAGCTCAACAAGTATAGTGAATATTGTACTATAACACCCTAGATGCTGAGAGCCCTTAGAGACCTTCCCCCAGGCTGAGCAGCGCCCCAGAGAGGTAGCGATTTGCCTAAAGCCACACAGGCAGTTAGTGACAAAGAGAACCTAGCTCCAGTTCCAGGCCTGGGCCAGGCCTCCCAAAGGGAGCCAGGGATGAGGCAAATGTCCTTCCAGAAGCCTGCTCGTGTGCTGGATATTAAAGGCGGGGTGCCCAGCAAGGGCAGAGGGAGTCCCTGCCCTCATAAGAAGGTGGCTTGAATCAAGGGATCACAGATGTGCAGGTAGGATTCCAAACCGAGCCAAGAGATGGAGATCGGCAAGGTTGTCTGGGAGCTGACCTGGGCCAGGGGTCAGGTGTGGCTCCCTGAGGACAAACAGGAGTTATAGCGGTAGGAGAATGTCCCAGAAGAGGGAACCGAGGACAACGTCTGTGTGTGGGAAGGGCACGGTACATTCGAGAAAGCACTGAGAAGGAAGAGTTGGTTTGGAAAAGGTGCCAGGGTCCAGACCACCTGGACTGGGATTCGTAGGTATGATAAGGATTTGGGTCTTTATCCAGAGAGAAGAGTGGAAGGCTCCAGAAAGGCTCTCATCAAGGAAGGAAAAGGGGGCAGGGGGACCGCCATGATCTTTGGCACTGAATGGCATTCTGGCTGCAGTGCAGTGCGGAACTGAAGGGACCCAGGGAGTGTGTACAGAGGCCAGTCGCCCTGGTGAGAGGTGATGAGGGCTCGGAGCAGGCTGGTGGCTATGGCAGATGGATTCAACGTATGTTTTGGGGGTAAAAATCAAAGGATTTGGGATGTCCTGGACACTTGGCTGATGGAGGAGGAGGTACAAGACCAAGTTCAGGTTCCTGATTTGTACGCTGGGTAGACAGTAATGTTGGATGAGGGCCAGGCACATGGCAGAGAATTGTGGCACGTGAGTCTGTGGCAGGTGGAGTTTGAGGGGTGGTGGACGTGATAGAACATGAGGAGAGACTGAAAGAGAAAGCAGTGGAGTCTGCAGGAGACACAATTCCTTCGAGAAGTTTACTGGGAGGGGCATCTGGCTGGCTCAGCTGGTCAAGCATCTGACCCTTGATTTCAGCTCAGGTTATGATCTCAAGCTTTGTGAGTTCAAGCCCTGCATTGGGCTCTGCGCTGACACTGGGAAGTGTGCTTGGGATTCTCTCCCTCTCCCTCTCTCTATCAAAATAAATAAACTTAAAAAAAAAAAGTTTCCCAGGAAGGGGAGGAAAAAGGGAGATGGCACAGTGAGGGCAATGAGGGACAAGGGGACTGCATGGTTTGGTTTTCCAGGACAGGAAGGACTTGTGCACAGGAGTAAGCAGCCCAGAGCTCCGAAGCCCGTCCCAGGGTGGTCTTCGAAGCCCATCCCAGGGTGGTCTTCCTTCCACCACGTTCTGCTGCTGCCTGTGGCTCCAAACTGCGGAAGTGATTGATTATATGTAAACAGGAGGAAGCAATTAGTCTGTGCATGCCCAGCCATTAATAAGCCTCTTAGGTATTTATAACAACACCTCATTTACCCTCCAACTTGAGAACAAATATCCCGGGAACAGCCAGAAATACACCAAAGAGACCTCTGAGCAGCCGCAGCCACTGACACTAAACTCAGTCTTTACTAACAGGGAAGTCCCTCACTTAGAGCCCACTGAGTCTTACTTTACATACAATTCTAACAAGCAATCCTTTTTTTTTTTTTTTCTTAGTTCGCATTTGAAGCAGCAGCTCCGGAGACAGGTGGGAACTGTCAGGGGCAGGAGCCCCTGCGGCAGAGAGAAAATAGCCGGCAGCCTGGAAAGCAGACAAGACACCCTTCCAGCAGAGAAGCCCGGGGTGGGGTGGGGGGGGCATGTAGTGCACGGGGTCAGCAGGCCCCTCACAAGTTGTCCTGAAGGCACCTCAGTCTTACACTGACCCACCACCAGTGGCTTGAACGAACTCGGGGGGGGGGGGGGGGGGGCATGTAGTGCACGGGGTCAGCAGGCCCCTCACAAGTTGTCCTGAAGGCACCTCAGTCTTACACTGACCCACCACCAGTGGCTTGAACGAACTCATCTCCAAGTCCCTTTTCCCCATTAATATGCAATGATTCTTTGTTCACAGGGATGATTCTGAGCCACTGAGCAAGGGCTAAATTACATTCAGTATTCTTTGCTTAAAGAGGGCTTTTTTTTTTTTTGAAATATTTTAAATTGTAGATTTTATTTTAAGTTTTGGTGCCTACAGTTTCTGAAATACTCCCCTATGTGGAAAGGGATTTTGTAATTGCCTATTTAATTATCTGCTTCCCCGTTAGGCTGAAGCTCTGTGAGAGTGAGGGCCGCGTCTGCCACGTCTGCATGGTCCACCATCTTATTCCCGGTACCTTGCGCGGCGCCCCAGGAGGGGGTCGAGACGGGGTTGTTGAATTAGCGAATTGATGAGTAAATTAATATTGCATACCAGGCAACATTCACTCAACAAACAACATCACATTTAATTTGGCCTATTTCTTTACTTTCTTTTTCTTTTTCTTTCCTTTCTCTTTTTACTTTTTAAGTATGGCTACTAGGAAAAAAATAAGGCGAATGACAAACGTTGCACACACCCTATTTCCATTCGACTGGTTTGTCTTGGGCATTCCCGCCCTGGCTCTAGAGGCGAAGTACAACGTGTAAACACACTCCCCATGGTCCGGGTGAATCTTTCCTATGTGACATAAGGGACTTCCGGTGGCTGCCTCCCCTCCAGCCTGTGAGCACTTCCTGGGCAGGGTCACACCTTCAGTAGGCCACCAGCGCCGCGTCCCCTTCATTCTCGTTACAACCAGGGAAAATGGTGGAGGGGGCACATTACAGATGGGAACACTGAGGCCCCATGCGAGGAAGCAACATGGGCCTCACTCTGTTGAGGAATCCAGCTCTTCCTCAGATCTCCTGTGGCTCCATCCTGCAGCCAGTGCTCTCACAGAGTAAACCGAGGGTCTGAGCGAGACAGCTCAGGGCAACGAGATGTCTGGGGCAGGGGCGAGGGCGGGGCTTAACCACTAACCACTACTCTTACCCCAACACTCACACCCCCCCCTCCCTAGCGCCAGCCCCATCCTCTAAAACACAGTTAATACCTTCCCATCTCGGATCTCTTTCTGCAATGTTTATTTACTATTATTTTGTTTATTCATTTTTTGAGAGAGACAGCATGAGCGGGGGAGGGGCAGAGACAGAGGGGGACAGAGGATCTGAAGCAAGCTCCACGCGGACAGCAGTGAGCCCGATGCGGGGCTCGAACTCACAAACTGTGAGATCATAACCTGAGCCGAAGTCAGACACCCAACGGACTGAGCCACCCAGGTGCCCCATCTCAGATCTCTTTATAGGTTCCCACACATGTTTGCACCTATGAATACACAGGAGTCTCAAAGCAACCCTTTGACTTGGTACCCTGAGAGGGTATTTCTTCCAGGAAATGGAGAATGTGATGGGGCTTGTGTGATGTTCCCTGCAACTCCCCTTCCCACTCCCACGGAAAAGTCAAGGGTGAGGGGAGGAGCCATGAAGTGGCGAGAGGAGTCAGAGGCGAGGCCCCACCCCCACCTGACCTGTTCCCTTACAGCAAGGGGCCCGCATGCTGATGTGAGAGGGTGAGGCCGTTCAGATTCACCTCGCAGAGAGTCAGGGTCCAGCCGGCCTAGCAGGCCTGGCCAGCACACCCGCATGGTAAAATCTTAAAAGCAAGCTGTCCTGTAGCCCAGCATGGCCTACGCCAATGGGGGCTCAAGCACTTGGCTCGCAGAGTGTGGACCCCTCGACTGGCTGCTCATTCACTGACCCACTCAGCAAACATTCCAGGAGCACCCAGCCAGGACCCCCCGGGGCTGCCACCCTCGAGAGGCTCAGAATCCAGTCAGGGAGGGAGGACAAACTAACCCCAGGCACCCCAAGTCCCTTCCCACTCCATCCTTAGGGCCTCACGAGTCTTACTCTCCTAACGTTGAACATGGGGAGAAAGCAGGGAGTGGATGAGAGAAGGGGTGCAGAGTCCATCCTGGAAGATGCACAATGAAAGACAGCGTCGACAGTGACAATGACAGCGACCGTGACACTGGGGAGCCTTGCCCCTGCCCCCAGCCAGTGCCCCGCCCCAGCTGCCCTGCCTGCCTGACCACTCAGGAGAGGAAGGAAGGCACCAAATTCCCAAAGGTTGTGCGGAGACACCCATTTCTCTAGAAGGATCTAACGGCTTCTTCCTTCCCATTGGTGGGTGGGCGAGTTGCCACTTCGAAACACAGGATAGGTGGAAGGGGAGGGGTGGGAGGGAGGGAGAGACCCCGGGGAAAGGGCACACCTGAGCTGGGACACCCTGGCAGTTTCGGAGGGTGAGGAGATCACCGAATGCAAGCTGCTCTTACCCCCCACCCCCCACCCCAGAACACTGGTGAAATACATTTCTAATTTTGCTACAGAGGATTGGGAATACGGAGCACAGCCCTGACAGAGAACGGCCCCTCACGCTCACCAAGTCCTTCAAGGACTCCCCCAACTCCAGAAGCCTGCATAATATGGGCAAAACCCAGGTTCCATTGGCTCTACCTCGACCTGGAAATGCAGAACCCCAGCCCCCAGCACAGCCTCCTCCCATCAACAAATATTTCTGGGAGCTCTGGTCTGGGGTAGGAGATGCTCCCAAGTGCTCATGACCATCCTGCACTCAGTCTGCAATTTCCTGTCCTGTCTTGCTCACTCCCCCAGTGCCCCAGGCGTGAGCTGCCAGCCTCGAACTCTTCCATCTGAGGTGCCCTGCGGGGACATCTAGAGCCCTGGAAGCTGCGGCCACTCCACCCACAGGTTTGCCCACACTGTGTTGTTACTAAAATGTTTGCATTCGCTGCCAACTTTATATATTAGGAGATAGCTCATAAAAATTCCAGTTACAAGACCTCTCTTAAAAACACAGATAAGCGGGCCCCCATCCCCATGGCAATGTTGGCTGGAGCTGGGAAGACCTTCCAAGCTCGTTTCATCGGGATGCCTGCCGGTCCGTCTCCTGCGGGCATTTGAGTTTGCCTCCAAGTCTAGTACAATCTGCTCCTGTACCCCATCCCCACCCTCGTCATAGCATCCCTGAATAGCTTTTAGCTAGTGTCTGCTTGAATGCTTCTGGTAACAGGGGGCTTACTACATCGTTGAGGCAGGTGGTCTGAGCAGTTGGTCTAGGCATTTGGTGCTAGGAAACGGCTCCTAACCTGAGCTATCTTTCGCCTTTCTGTAACTAAGATGCATGGAAAAGTGGGTTTTGGAGCCCAGTGGATCTGGATCTGAGCTGTGTGATCTAAGGTGAATGATAATGGCCTTTCTTCACTCAGTTTCCTTACCTGTACCTCCCCTGCAGGGCTGTGTGAGGCTTCAAGTAGAGCAAGTTTATTAAGTGCCTAAAGCAGGGTCTGGCACGCACTCCCCAGATGGCCTTGATCATTCTATGTAACCTCGGGCCATGGGTCCAACCAACCTTTCCTGGTGAGCTCAGGGGCTGGGAGTGCAGTTGGAGGGAGCTGAGCAACGGTCTTTGCCCTCTAAGTCAGAGGCAGAGTCCAGACTTGTCCCAGCGGACACCCACAGTGAGGGCCAGCCCCTAGGAGCTACAGGTTTCTTATCTGCTTCCCGGACAGCTCGGCCCTCCAGGTGCTCTGGGGCCTTGAGGATAGCAGGCAGTGCCCCAGGAGGGGGGCCCCACTGTCCCTGCCCTCTGCAGACAGCCTGTAGCCTTCCCAGGATGAGATGCCTCCCCCCTCCCCACTCCCCCAATGCAACTGGAGGTGGGGAGCCGGGGAAGGAGGAGCAGGGAATGATAATCACCATCACCCAAGAGCAGCTGTCAGTACAGGACACCTGGCTGTGTGCCCGGCAGTATGCGAGGCTTTACCTGAGTCTTTGAATATGATTCTCACAACGACCCTAGGACGGAGAGACTGTTATCCTTGTTTTACAGGTATGTAAGTTGAATGTCAGAGAGGTTAAGAAACTTGCCCAAGGCCACACAGCCAGGATTGAAAGTCTTATATGTCTGGTGGCTGAGCCTGCGCTCATGACCGCTGCACCCTACTCCTCCCTAAAACTCTGGGGTTCTTCAAGCCCAGTCATTGGGGAAGGGAGGGGAGGGGAGGGGAGGGCTTTTACCCCAAAGTGCTACCGAGCCTCTGCCCGGGAACTGGTGAGTGTGCATCCGAGTGTATCACTGCGCGAGGCACTTTGGGCGCCCGTGTCTGGGGGTAATGCGTGTAAGCGTGAGTGTACGGGAAGACACCTCGCCTCTGTGTGAGTGTCCACACGGGGACTCCCCTGGTGGTTGCCACGTCCCGGTGTCGCGGAGGCGTCCTGACCAGGGCTCGGCGCGCGGCGGCTCCGAATCCACGTGCGGACGTGGGGCGCGCGCCACCCCCGAAGGTGCGGGCGGGTGAGTGCGAGCGTGCGCACGTGCGGCGGCGGGGTCCGCGGGCCGGTGTCCGCGGTGCGGCTCCGTGTCCCCCACCCCCACCCCCGCCTCGGTGCTGATTGGCTCGGCGCCGTGACGGGCCGGCCCCCGCCCGGGGCGGCGGCGGCGGCGGCGGCGGGCGCGGGTGCCCGCGTGTGCGCTGTGTGCCGGCGTGTGCGCCGGGGTGTGCGCCCGGCCGCCGGGTGTGCGGGAGAGCGAGGGAGCGCGCCGACGCGCCGGCCGCTGCGGCCGAGCTGGAGGGTGCGCGGCGCCCCCGCCCGCCCGGCCCGGCCATGGCCCCCGCCCGGGGCCGCTTGCCTCCCGCGCTCTGGGTCGTCACGGCCGCGGCGGCGGCGGCCACCTGCGTGTCCGCGGCGCGCGGCGAAGGTGAGCGGCGGCGGCGGCGGCGGCGGGGCGGCGGCGGGGCGGGGGCGGCCGAGGGGCCGGGGCGCGGCGCCCGCTGCCCGAGGCTTAACTTCCTTCCCCTGGATCCGAGAGCGCGCGCCTAAGGGGCTGGGATCCCTGGGCTTGGGGGCGGGTCAGGGGGGGGGGGGG